>NW_022103908.1:1303796-1324297 GCF_000313985.2 Echinops telfairi | reverse complement strand
AGGAAGGTGAGCATCATAGAATGCCAATTTAATAGAAGAAAGTATTCTTGTGTTCAGGGAGTACAAAAGTCCATTTTCTTTGCATTCCATTTCCCCCTGCACGTTGTGGAGCCCCGCCCCTCTCTGTACATTTTACCAAGATGCCCAAGGGGTTGGGGCAAGTTGTCCAGGCAATTCTTCCGTCTTCATAAGATTCAGGAGAATCTCCTGGTGATCTCATTAAATTGTAGATTCCATTTGTTGAGGTGGAAAGGCAAATTCTCATCAAGGTGGGTGGAAGCTGAATAACCAAATGAACGGATTTGAAGTCCAGGGGTCAAAAATAAATGGATGAAATGATTCAACTCTCAAATTCCACATGGGACAATTCCTCCGATGTGACTTTGGTGACATGGTATGCTTACTGTATCAAAGGAGGTGGAGCCTTTAGAAGACAAAGTTAAACAGTATTGGCTTGCTGGGGTATTTTGCACTGGCATGAAACCTTTTCTGGTGTGCCCAAATCAACGGGGGTTAGCTCTTCTCGGAATGTCCTTTTGTCTGCATGTGTCCATCTCTGGCATCTGCTCTGCCCTTGTACAGTGGCAAGTCCCCATGTGAATGGCTCAGGTTCAAGTGACTTGTGGCAGAGATATCACACCGCAGAATCAGATGGCATGACCTTTGCCTCTGGGAGGTCAGTCATTGGCTAGCACATTGAACTTGTTCTCATGGGCACCATTAGCCACCAGGGTGTCATCCTCGCTTGCTTGGTTGGAGGATGCTGAGGCTCTAATACAGACCCTCTGGAGTACAATTTCCACAGGACTCACCTCTGGCCCTGTGGGCCTGCATGCCGTGTGTATCACAGGCACTCAGATGAGAGTTTACATTAGCATCCCACGTGGTGCATGCCTGTCTCAGACAGATGTGGCCAAAAGGCACATTTCTTTATGGTACAGCAAAAGAGACCACAATTAAGAGACTTTCAGAGCTGCAAGCTTATTTAGCATATGAAGAAAATGAGGCCCAGGGGCATTAAAGCTATTTGCATGTGCTCCTGTCTAAAATTAGTTATAGAGATGTTCTACAAGCTATCTCTCCAACCATCCACCCCGATACTGCTCCATTGCCCCAGAGGACAGCAGAGGACTGGACCCCAGTACCCCCAAGAAAATAGCCTGTGTGGCTGGTCTAGTGAAAGCTGAAAGCTGGCCACACTCCCCACTTCTCCCTGGCCCCTGCTTACTTTCAGAACTCCAGGGGAAAGGGAATTGCCAAATCCTTCCATGTTCTTTCAGCCTCCTCCCTACCCTCCTCCCTACCTCCCACCCCGCCCTTCTTAGTTTGCTCCTGCAGGGGTGTGTCCACAAACTGTGTGTCCAGCTGTGTGTCCACAAACCCGCCTCACCCATTTGTGGAATTAAACATGCCCTCCACGCATTTTCTGTACAGTGACGTTTCAATTTTGAAAGCTTACAGGACAATGCCCTTAGTGGGACTTGCGTGTTTATGAGGATTTGAATGGTGAAGCACCAAAACTCTTAAAGGTTGGCATAAGTGTGTGCCTGTGTGCGTGCATATGTGCGCGCGCTTCTAACTAGTTCCTTCCAATTCAACCCCTGCTGAGAATTGGCATTTCCACCCCAGATAAACCCTACTCTTGTAGAATTTTAACAAGGTCCCCAGATGATGCTTATAGCTCCCCAGACAACTGGAGATTTTATGAAAATATTGATTTTGAGTCAACATATCTGGGGTGGAAATGCTAGCTCTCTGCAAGGGGTTGAACCAGGACGATCCTATAGGAAGGGACAAAATCAAATGCCTACTCCGGCCTTCCCACCCCACCTGCACCGTCATCAAGTTGATTCTGACTCACAGAGACCTACAGGACAAGGTAGAACTTCCCCTGTGAGTTTCAAAGTCTGTGACTCTTGGGGGAATAGAAAGCTTCATCTTTCTTCCAAAGACTACTGGTGGTTTTGAACTTCTGACTTTGAGATTAGCAACCCAGTGGGTAACCCACTGTGCCCCTGCGACTCCTTTGAGGGTTGGGGGTAGAGCAAGTAATGCTCTCGAGGGCGTTGAATGACCTTATGGGACCTCTGCTGGGGATGTAAGCCTGAGGAGAGTGGGAGCCAGGGACATGAAGAGGGCTGATCCGAATTTCCCAGGAGGAGATAGGAGGGAGCAGGTGGGGTTGTGTTTTGTGTCTCCTAAGAGATCTCTTTTTGTCACAGCTGGTTTTCCCAGTGTCGGTGAAGGGCCACCTGTGAGCAGATGTGTGTGCCCTGACCAGAGGGTTAGGGTGCTCTACAGCTGCAAGGACCGATGTTGGTGCCCCATCATTGCCCCGTGGTCCTGCTCCACTTGCCCTTCTGTGGAAAATATTCTGGGAGGCATGGCCAGCCAGCAACAGTATAGTATCTCAGCATCTAGTGTGCTGTCGACAACCATCTTCCTAACCTGGGGGCTTTACACAAATAAAGTGAGCCCCACGCACACCCTCCATCACACAGCTGGCCCCTACCCACCATTGCAGAGCTTGTCTGGGGCCCCTCCCCAGCCCTCACCCCCATCTGCAAATAGGATTCCATCCTGAGTCCAAACTGCCATGGATTTGGAAAGGTCAGGGATCTACTGCCAAAGCCCACTGATGGAAACCTCTGTGGATTGCAGCCACGGAATCCACCGTTGAGTCTGTGGCTGAAGCACAGACTTTGTTCCATTGGGTGTGGCCTTGAGTTGGGGGGAGAGCACGAAGCTCTGAGGCAGTGACCAAAGCTAAGTAGACGGCCTGACACCCTCCCTCTCATCGATGCTGACATTGATCACAGCAGGCCGACAGGCCAGAGCCAGGCTGCCCCCGGGAGGTTCTGAGGCTGTAACTCTTTACAGGAGTAGACAGCCTCACCTGTCTCCTGAGGCGCAGTTGGGGGGTTCAAACGTCTGACCTTGTGGTTAGCAGCCCACTACACCACCCGGGCTTAACCATCAGGAAGGGGTGGAGGCCATCTGAGTCAAAACTACAACATAATAAAAAAGAGGGTCTTTATAACTAAGTGCCAGCCCTGACTCCACTCCCAGGAGATCTTAGCTCTCAGAGGGCCAGACACTTTCAGAAAGCTGTGCCCAGGAACGTACCACTCCCCAGCACCCTGGCATCTTGGGAACTGGCCTCACTCTGACTCAAAGTCGCACCCGGAGCCCACTTGATCATACAGTTTGGGCTGTCTTTTTTTTTTTTTTGCAGGCTCTAAAAATGTGGTCTTTCCCTCATTATACCAATTAGGCAGGCCCAGATGGTCTGACTTTACTCAATAGTTAACAGCTCGACATTTACGGAGAGAAATCCTGTGAGGTTTGTTTCAAATGGGGAAAGTGTCAGCCCAAAGGAAAATTCTTTCAATTATTCTCTTGGGGAGTGGGGAGAAGGGGAGGGGAGGGCGAGGATTCCATTGGAAGAGTCTCTGCGACTTGAACCCAAATGCCACGGAATGTGTACGCTGCAATGGCAGGGTGTCTCGATTCCAGAAGGAGACATCTAAACAGCAGAGATAATTGGAGGCATCATTTTGACACCTGGAAGGGTGACAAGTCACCTTTAGCCCGCCCATAATCAGCAGCGTGCCCTGTCATTGGGAATTGCTCACCCAGTCCCTGGGATCTCACATTAGCAAGCTGGCTGGCTTATTAGAGGCTTGTGATTCTTTCACAGACTGGCCCTGAAGTGGGAAGGATTCAAAACAGCTTCCTTGTCTCTGACATGCATCCAATTTTTTAATAGCAGCTAAGTACCTTACTAAGCAATTGAATAAAATAATAAATTCAAGCCCCAGAAGGAAGAGGGGAAAAACACCAAAAACCTTTCCTGACTTCGTCCGCCCCCCCCACCCCCCACCCCCATCTCTCCATTTGACAGATGGAAAATGGATTGTAATTCAAATTTAGATACTGGGCACATGCTTCGCAATGGATTTCTTTCTTTCTCACTCCCCACTCCCTTTGTAAAATTCAAGCATTCCAAACTATTGAAGTTGTTAAACCATTCTGATCCTTTTTGAAACGAGCTGTCAGATTTAATCTCTGCTAAAGAGACACAAGGCAAATGTATTCGGGAGCTTGTTATGTAATTTACAGATTATTTTTTTGCAATTCATATTCCATCAAATAGGGCATATTAGGCTCTCAGAAAGCACGTAATGATCAATTAATTTTGGTGGAGCAATGCTGGTGGCGCTTATGGGACAGAAATGATTAGACTCTTTTCTGGCTGAGTTCAAGGTCAAGTCAGCAAATCTGACTGATTACAGTTTCTAATGGTTTCTCTATGCCCATTAAGGAGCACGCAACTCTTCAGAGTCTCCACTGATCGTGGCATTCAAACTCTGCTCTGATGGCTCCTGACAAGCAGAATTGTATTCTCTAATCTTTAACCACATAAACAATAGCTAACCACTTGTAATTGAGTCTAAATTGATTTCAGGTGGCTTCAGAGAAAAGCAATTTCTCCAACAGATTAACCTCTTAATTAAAGTATATTAAGAAGACTGTCAGGTGTGGAAAGTCGGCAACAGCAGAAAATTACACCTCGTTGACATTCAGATAGGAAGGAAGTCTTGCTCAGTTCCCACATAGCAAGTGACCTATTCCGGGGTCTTTGCCCGAGAGGTCAAGGCAAGGCTGATTTCCATCCTCAAGATGCTGAAGGTGGGATGGGAGATGAGGTAAAGGGTATCGGAGAGGTTGTTGTTGTTGTTGTTGTTGTTGTTGTTAAGTGCCGTCAAGTCAGTTCTGATGCAGTGACCCTCTATACAACAGAGAAACATCACCTGGTCCTGCACCATCCACACAGTCGTTGCCATACTTGAGCCCATTGTTGCAGCCACTGTGTCAATTGACTTCCTGAGTGGCTTCCTTGTTTCTGCTGACCCTCTACTTGACCGAGTATGCTGGGCCTTTTGGGGACTGGTCACTCCTGACAGCATATCCAAGGCACACAAGACGAAGTCTCGCCATCCTACATGCTAAGGCGAGTTCTGGCTGTACTTCCTCCAAGACAGATTTGTTTTTTTCATTTTGGCCCTCCATGCACGGTTCTTTCAATAGTCTTCACCAGCACCGTCATCCAAATGCATCCATTCTTCTTTGGTTTTTCCTTATTCAATGTCCAAGTTTCACATATATATAAGAGGTGATTGAAAATACCACCTGTCAGCCGGATATACTGTGCTGATTTATGTGTGGCTGCGATGCTGCATGTTCTACCACTGAGAGTTCAAATACCAGCAGGGTCACTCAAAGAAGCAGGGTTCAGCAGAGCGTCCAGACTAAGAAGAGAGACTAGGCTGTCCACGTCTGAAGACTTAGCCACTGAAATCAAAGCATGGATCCCCTTAAATACCTGGAGGACACGGTGCTTTGTAAAGTGCAAGGTCAGCAAAGGAAAAAAAAGGAAAACTTTCAATAAGATGGGCTAACACAGGGGCTTCAACATCAGTTCTGAGGGTGGCTCAGAATGGGGCCAGGTTTCCTTCACTGGTGCATCAGATCACTCACTGTGCCTCAGAGGCAACTCAACGCACCTGTCAACAGCAAAACTTGCTGAGGAATTAGTCAAACTATGTAGCAGCCTCATCCTCAATAGCAACGAAACACGTTTCTGCAAGGTTTCTTTCAACACATTTTAAATAAGCATCACTACCACGCTGCCCTCCTCATGCTCCTACTCAAAATGGGGCCTCGGTACAGCGTCACGTGAGCAACGGTTAGACATGCAGACTCTCCCACCCATCCCAGACCTGCGCTAGAACAGACATGTGCACAAGCTAGAGCCCCACGTAAGCCATTGAAGAAACGCGGTTCTCAGAGAAGATCTGCGGTTGGAGTCGCATCGTCCCAGTCAGTACCTACACAATCTCCGAAAGAGCTGGTCGATTTGGTGAAGATACACAGCAGAACCGGCTTGAACATCACGGAGGGCCGATTTCTCCTGCACTTTTTGTTTTTCACGTTTCAGGTCTAGATCTTTTTGATGGTGGGGGTGTTGTAAAAAAAAAAAAGCCACCATCACTGGGTGGATTACAACTCACAGCAACCCTACAAGGCAGAGTAGAACTGCCCCATTGGGTGTCTGAAATTTCTTTAAATTTTTTTCATTTTATAGCACATAATCGACAATTCAATAGATCAATCCAATCGAGAAGAGTTGTACAATCAGCACCACAATCAATTTTAGCACATTCTCTTCTCTCTTGTAGGCATCGTTATTAGCTCCCCTACTTCCCCCCAACCTCCCCTGTCACACCCCCAAGAAACCATGACTCCCGTGACCGTCTGGATTACTGTGCATGTAGTTAGGTTAAAACTGAGTACCTTATCCTTTGATCTCCCTGTTGACCCATTTTAAATTTCTTCTAGTTTGGAATAGTTTCTCCATTCTTTTCTATTGAGATTTGTCTCTGTTTTATTTTGTGATTGTTGTCAGGGCTTCTGAGACGTTAAATCTCTACGAAAACAGACAACCTTGTCTTTCTCTCTCTCCCATAGAGAGGCTGGTTGGTTCTAATAGTTGACCTTATGGTTAGGAGCCCCGTGAGGAATCCACTGTGCCACCCAGGCAGTGATGGGGTGCCAGCTGCCAATGAATTGGCCCTGACTCACGGAAACCCCATGTTTCATCCAGCAACAGTATGAACTGTTGTCCAGGTTGCACCATCTCCACGAGGGGCTCTGGAGAATCCGGGATCCATACAGTTTTCATGGACTGATGCTCAAAAGAAGCGAAGTATTTCTTCTTAGTGTTTCCTCTTCGTCTCTTAGTCTCTGGAAGCTCTGCGGAAACTTGTTCAGTGCCAAAGCAACACGCAAGCCTCTCTTGACAGATGGATGCTTGGGACATAAGACCTTCCTACCATCGTACATTTCATAACCTGGCTGTGAACGCTGAAGGGAATTCAGGCCCATCTGCTTACCCAAATCTGGCTCAGGGCATGGGACAGCCACAGGGCTCCTGGCTTAGATGGCAACTGCCTTTGGAATGGACCTTCATGCCTGTGCTGGCCCCAGGGGCCTAGGACAACCTGACCTTGGTAGTTTGTTCTAGTCTACTCTGCTTGGCAACAAGGCCTTCCTTGACTCTTGCCTTTGAAACTCAGTCTCTGTGATCCTGAGCATGACGCCTTGCGGGGTTGGTTTGGTTTTAAAGTCGGTAGAAGTTAGGTCATAACTTTATTTTATTTTAATTAAATGCACTGCATTTCCAGAACAGTTTCTGATATGCAGAAAACTTATGCATAAAATAAAGAAAGTTCCCCTGGATCTTCTCTTCCACCCAAATCTTGTTTCTCCTATCATTCAAACTGCTGTTAATGTGGTATGGTACATTTGTTACCATGGATGAACCAATATTAATCATTTATCATTAACTAAAGTCAACAGCTTACATTAAGGTTCACTCTTTATGATATGGTAAATGTAGCATTATATGTCCAACATTATAGCATCATGCAGAATGGCTTCACTGGTCGCAGGTACCCTGTGCTCCAACATTTCTTGCCTCCTCCTTCCCTTGAGCCCCTGATCTTTTTTCTACCTCTGATCTTTTCACTACCTCCCTCACATAGGACAGGGTAGAACTGTCCTTATGAGTCCCCCAAAACTATAACTGTTTACCCACAGGGCGACTGGTGGTTTTGAACTGTGGACCTCTTGGATCCCAGCCCAAAACATAACCGCTATGCCTCCAGGACTCCTTACTACCCTCCTAGTAAGTGGTAAATACTACTAGAGCGTAGCGGCCATGGATTTTTTTGAACTATTTCACTAATTTTCTTGTGTCCAGAATACCATACAATTGGGCTGCTAACCACAAGATCAGGACTTCAAACTCCCCAACACTCCACAGGAGTGAATTGCGGCAGTCTGCTTCTGGAAAGGATGAGTCTCAAACCCCTGTGCAGCAGTTCCAGGCTATCGTGTTGAGTCAGAATCAACTCAGCAGCAGCAGGTTTGGTCGTCAGGTATCACAGAGTTGGACTCTGACAGTGAGTAACATTTTCATGTGAACTTCTTTACCTTTGGGAAATGCAGCTAAGTTCCTCCCATCTTTTCATCATGTGAAATCTCATTTCCTTTGCTGCCTCTATTGTATTGGTGGCATCGTTGGTTTCGCCACTCACTTGTTGAAGGAAACCTTGGTCGCTTCCTATGTTTAGCAGCATTGACTAAAGCTGCTATGTGTATCTCTGTGCAGGGAAGAGCATGGAGTTTTGTCCCTGCTCACTGACCTTGCAGAGAGCAAGGGTTTTGTTTGTTTTGTTTATCTTGCAAGCCTGGTCTCAAAACTCCTGCTTAAACTTATGTTAGTGATATTAACTGCTACCCCAAACCAAAAGGTAGCTGTCTCCAGCCCACCTCACTGTGGCTTGTGTTCATTGGGTGTCCAGCAAAAATAGGTGGCCTTGCTCAATGCCCAGGTGTAATGAATAAACTTGGACTTAGAAAGAGAATCTAAACATTGGCTGTATGCTAGAATTTTCTGGGAAGATTCCAGTTTTCTGGTGACCAGGGCTCTAGCCCACATCAAATGCATCAGAATTGCCTGTCTTGAGTGGAAGTGGTTAGAAACGCTCCTGGGTGATTGAAAAGCAGTGAGGGTTGGCTAAAGCTGCTGTGGAGAAGTTCCCTGGGCCTGGAATGCCTAACCCCACTCCCTCTTCTGGGCTTCAGTAACAGTTTAATCTTCTGATATTCAACTGAGATTCCTGGGTGGTACACATATTTATAGGTTTATATGCTCTTGACAAGAGACACACCTTAAACCCAAGGAAACAAATAAGTTAACAGTGAAAGAACGGGGTAAAAAATAATCCAACAAATAATAACCAAAAGAAAGTTGGGGTGACAGCCTTAATAACAGACAAAGTAGATGTTAAGTCACAATTTGTCAAAAAGAGATCAAGATGGACATTATTTGGTGATTTAAAAAAGAGCCTATCCATCAAGAAGATTGAACAATCTTGGACCACATAAAGATCCGTCTCCATCACCCTGAGACCAGAAGAACTAGATGATGCCCTGCTACCACTACCAACTGCTCTGAAAGAGATCATGTTAGAATGTCCTGGATAGAGTAGAAGAAATTCCAAATTATAAAAATGGTCAGGCTGACTGGTCTGATAGAGACTGGTAGGACCCCCAACATTAAGGCCCTTAATCACCTTTCAGTTCTGGAACTGAATTCACCCCCATGGCTCAATTTCCCATCAAACAAGAGACATTTTTATGAAGGAGGAACAATAATACTAATAAGGTACGCACACCTTAGAATAATCAGACTTTAAGCTCAAAAGAGCAGAATTTACATTAGGACAAAGTTCAGAAGGGTCGGAAAGTTAGGAATGGAAGCAGGAAACAAGGGGGACATGGGGCAATTGTCCATTAAGAGGATTGCAATGAATGAAACAAAACAAAATATGTGTGAGTTATTGTGGTGGTTACATCATTTCACGTCAACTTGAAGATATATAAAAGTGTAGGGTGGAGTTTAGACTGTCATTCAGGTCACTGCCTGAAGGTACCTCCTTGTGGGTGTGGGACCCTGGGAACCTACCGCCTCACCCTCCCCCGGCCCCCACCCCCCACCCCACCCCCAGCAACTTCTGTCTTCACCTTCCTGCTGGCGGGCCATTCTGAGACCCGCGCCAGCCCTGTGATGCTTTCACTGCCTTTGGATCCACATGACTTTGCACCCACCAGCCTGTGACACTCCTGAATGCTACCTCATTGCACACAGCCGCATGAGTCTGAAGAGGGACTTGCGGATTCATATCAGACTTATAGACTTGAGTTGGACTGGGCTGGGATGTTTCTTGATGCATAATGACTTCTTGATATGAAGTTCTTTCGTCACATGTGAGAGTCACTGGATTTGTTTTACTAGTCAACCCGGCCTCGTGCAGTTATTGAATGTAAATTTGCTGATCTGCTCTATAAATATTCACAGTTAAGGAAACGTAAAATCCTACATATGAGGGTAAAACAAAAAGTAGGAGTACAAAGTCTTATCGTCGTTGTCGTCCGGTGACATCAGAATACTTCCAACCCACAGAGGGCTGATGGAGAACAGAATGAAACATTGGTCCATCCTGCACCATCCCCACAAGAAACTCAGAACCCTTTATTCCACAAAAGTACCAAAATGTGAAGCTACTGTTTCTTGATCTCCTCCATCTAAGTCTATCCACTTCTGAAGGTTATCCATCCATCTCTCTCTCTAACCCTTCCCCAAAGAATTCTGCACTCTTTGATTTATGCCACATCCAAGTGGCCGTTTGGCATTTTCAAAGGACTCAGGTTGTGTTCTTTATAATTATCATTTGAGTTCTGGAAATCATGTTTGAAGGGCAAGCTCGGGGATGTATGGTAGACAAGATAAGTTTTCCCATTAAAAGTCTCATGGGACAGCCCTTCCGTTCCTTAAAAATTTGAGCGGGTACTTTGTCACGATGAAAATAACAGAAATTTCACCACAACTGTTTTGGACTTTTTCTCACTAACTAAGGTAGTTTTCGCTTTTATTAAAACTTCGTAATAAGCTCCTGTGATTGTCTTGTGACCTTTGAGAATACTGATCAATATTAACCCTTTACAATTCTAAAGCATCAGTCAGCATAACCTTCTGAGCTAACCTCACTGCCTTGAAGGTAAGTGCCCCACCAAATCCCCATAGGAACCATTGTTTTGTTCATTTTTGTTTTACTTATAAGGCATTCTAATGGAACTACAACTAGTGTGTTATTGAAATTACTTATCTGTAGTAATCTATTGTTCCCAAACATGTTTAAACATGTCTTGCTTGAAATAAATTCATATGTGTATGAACTGGAATTGTAATGGTAATACTTTTTTATTTTCCCTTATTTGCTATAAAACCAAACCAAACTCACTGCCGTTGAATCGATGCCAACTCACAGCACAGTTGTAGGACAAGGTCGAACTACCCTGTGGGTTTTTGAGACGGTAACTCTTTATGGGAACAGAAAGCCCAGTCTTTCTCCAGAGAAGCTATTCTTGGTGACTTCAGACTACTGACCTTGTGCATTGAAGTCCAAGCATGACCCTTAGACCATCACGGTTCCAACTGGTGGATTTGTTTATTTCATCCTCTATTGAGACATCTAACTATTTAAACAAACAGGATGAAGGGAACACTAGATGGTTCTACAATAACAGCCACAGACATCAACAACACACTACTTCCAATATTGGACAAAGCCTCTAGAGAGATCAATAAGGAAAAAGAAGATCTGAATGACACTCGCGACCAACAAGGCTTCACAGACATATACCTAACAGTGGAATATGCACGCTACTTGTGTGCGTCGGGGTAGACTAGAGAAACAAATCTAGGGAGACTCTTATGTGTATAAGAAAGAGGTTTATATACAAGAGCAGTTCAATATTCAGAAAACAGCCAGCCCGGTCTGGATCAAGTCCATAAGTCTGATATTAGCCCATATGTCTGATACCAATCTATGAAGTCCTCTTCAGACTCATGCAACATATGCAAGGACACCGAATGCAGGATGATCACAAGCCAGTGGGTAGAAAGTCTTTGGATCCAGTGGTGTGGTAAGCATCTCAGTGCTAGCAGCGGTCTCTGTGGCTTCTCTAGCACCCAGGGCTGTGTCAGGGTAGGTCCATGTGGTTTCTCCTCAGGGATGTCTTGCTGGGAGTCAGCCTTGTCAGTAGAGAGTCTCCAAGGGAGTCCACGTAGAGAGAGCATGTCTCCCACCTCCAAGGAGGAAAATTAAGGAATTCCCAGAATTCTCAGGAGAAACAGCAGGCCGCATTGGCTATGATTTGATTGACAGACGAAACTCCACCCCTTCATTCTTAATCCTCTCAAGTCCCAAATTGACACTAGATTACCACACTACTCCAGTGTATACGGCTCATTCTTCAGGAAACACCATACATTAGGTCATAAAACAAGTCCTAATACGCTTTAAGAGACTTCAAAAATGCAAAGTATTTCCTCTTATCACAATGAAATAAAGCCAGAAATCCTTACCAAACCTAGCTCACTGCTACTGAGTGGATGCAGACTCGTAGCGACCCTCTTGGACAAGGTAGAACTGCCCCTGTGAGTTTCTGAGACTGTAACCCTTTTCAGTAGGGGAAAGCCCTAACTTTCTCCAGCAGAGCAGTTGGTGGTTTTGAACTGGCTAACCTTGAAGTTAGCAGCCCAGTGCCTGACCCTTATGCCACCAGGACTCCTTAGAAATCAAAACAGGAAACAAAACCAAAAAAAAAGGAAAATAAGCATGAACTGAGAAATCATTGTGTCAAGGAAGAAATCAAAAGAGAAGTCACAAATTTCTAAGAGTCAAATGGAAATGGAAGCTAGCATACCAAAACATCTGGGGTGCAATGAAGGCAGCACCCAAGGGTCCTTGTAGCAATAAACATCTACATGGAAAAAACACCGCTCCAATTAACAGCGGAGTTCAACCACTATGGGAACTGGAAAGAGAAGAGCAAACTAATCTAAACCAACTGGATCAGTGGTTCTCAACCTCCCTCATGCCGCGACCCTTTCATACAGTTCATGTGGTGGTGACCCCAGACGACAAAATTATTTTCATTTCTACTTCATCACTGTTATTTTGCTACTGTTATGAATTGAGTGACCCCTGTGAAAGGGTCGTTTGATCCCCAAAGGGGTCGATTGCAACCCACAGGATGAGAACCGTTGAACTAGAAGAAAGAAAATAACAAAGACCATGGCAGAAGTAAGTAAAATAGAAAATAGGGGGAAAAGTTTTTTAACTCCGTGCTATTGAGTAGATTCCAACACATAATGACCCTAAAAGACAGAGTGAAACTGCCTCTGAGGGTTCCCTAGGCTGGAAATCTGTACAGAAGTGGAAAATCTCAGCTGTTCTCCCAAGGAACAGCTGGTGGTGTTGAACTATTGACCTTGCAACACTTAATACACTACGCTATGCCACTAGGGCTCACTAGAAAAAGAATAGAATCAATAAAATCAAATTGGTTCTTTGAAAAGTTCAATGAAATTGACAAATCACTAGCTGAACTGACAAAGGAAAGAGAAAAGTTGCAAACAGCCAAATGAAACAATGAAAATGTGGAATTACAACTTACCTGACATAAATAAAGAGAATATTATGAAAATTGGCAGGACAGCAAACTGGATGCTTTAGATGAAATGGACAACTTCTTAGAAGCACACAGCTTACCCTCATAGACTTAAGGAAATATCAAGTCTTAGAAAAGCCATAACAAGAGAAGAAATCGAATTAGTGATCAAACACTCCCCTAACAGCAAAATAGAAGTCAGGTCCTGATGGCTTTCCTGAGGAACCCTACCCTGTTTCTCCGAAAATAAGACAGTGTCTTATTTTAATTTTTGCTCCCAAAGATGCACTAGGTCTTATTTTGAGGGGATGTCTTATTTTTCCATGAAGAAGAATACGGTACACATTTATTGTTTATTCTTTTACTGTTTTACTAAAAGAGATCTCGCACTTCCTGTCTGCTCCAGCTGTGCTGCGGCCAACAGTGAGCTGTGCTGCGGCACCCACTGCTACGGTCCAGAGTCCAGAGTTACAGTAGTTTCAGGGGGGGGGTGGTCTTATTTTCAGGGGAATGCCTTATATTTCAGCAAGAGGCAAAACTGTAAGTAGGTCTTATTTTCGGGGATGTCTGACTTTTGGGGAAACATGGTACATAGCTTTAGAACAGTGGTTCTCAATCTGTGGGTCACCACCCCTTTGGGGGTCAAACAACCCTTTCACAGGGGTCACCCAGTTCATAACAGTAGCAAAATTACAGTTATGAAGTAGCAACGGAAATAATGTTATGATTGAGGGGTCACCACCACATGAGGAGCTGCATGAAAGGCTTTAGGAAGGTGGGAACCACTGCTCTAGAGTGTGTCTTAGTTACTGAGTGCTGCTGTAGCAGAAATACACAATGGATGGCTTTAACAGATGTTTACTCTCTCACCATTTAGTTCCTCAACCTCCTAAACTTTGGAAGGCTAGAAGTCTACATTCAGAGTGCAGGCTCTAAGGGAAGCCTTTTCTCTCTGCTGGCTCCTGAGAAGATCATCCAATCTCTCCCTGATTCTATGAGGTTCACAGCCCAGGGGCCCTCTATCTGAAGGATATATTCCTCTTCTGGTTCTTCATTCCTGGTGGTAGTAAGAACCTTTCCTGTAAAAGAAAAGATATTTCAGGCCACACTTCAGGGAAATTCCTCTTACGTGGTATATGGGCCAAAATAGGATGGAGGGTGTTACATTCCATCGTAATAATGCTCTTGCAATTGATTGACTTATCACACCAGATCGCACCATGGGAATCATTACATAACAACCACTTTATATCATTACCTAACAATTGAACCACTGAGAACCATGACCCAACCAAGTTGACACGTATTTCGAAGGATACAATTGAATCCATAACAGAATAGGATTGACACCAACACCGTTTAAGCACTTCCAAAAAATCGAGAATGGAGGAACACTTTTTAAAGCAGCATATCAAGCAAATATAATCCCGATACCTAAACCAGACCAAAAACATCAAGAAAAGAAAACTGCCGGCCGTTATCTTTGCTTGTTTTTATTAGTCGAGAGACTATGGAAGAAAGAAATATCTTTATAATATAATACCGCTAATGTTGCTATTTCTCTGCTTTTTGAACAAGAGGCCCTGTATTTTTCATTTTGCCCTGGGCCCGGCATATCAGAGAGGCAACTCTGGAAAAAGGATTATGCATAGAGATGAATATAGCAAAGGATGGAGATTGTTTGGGGCCATCATGGAGGCTGGATAATTTGGAGGTCAATTTTTCTCAAGAATATAAATGCAAAAACATGCTATCAAACAGAATCCAACAATATATTAAAAGAGTCAGGCAGCATGACTAAGTGGACTTTAATTCAGGAATTCAGGGTTGGTGCAACATAAGAAAATCACTTAATATAATACACCACGTGAATTCAACAAAGACAGAAAACCACACCATCATCTCTACGCATTCAGGAAAAGCATTTGTTAAAAGCCAACACTCTTTCTTGATGGAAATCCTAAAGAAAAGTGGAATTGAAGGGAAATTCCTCATTATGATTCATGGTATCTATGAAAGTCCAACAGCCAGCATTATATATACTTAATAGAAAAAAGATTCAGAGCTTTCCCTTGAAAATAAGGAATAAAGCAAAGGTGCTTGTTTTCACCACTTCTCAATATTTTATTAGAAGTCCTAGACAAAGTCATAAAACAAGAGGGTTTTTTTTTTGGTTTTGTTTTGTTTTTTAAAGGGTGTGAAGATTGGGAGGTGGGGGAATAAGATTATCTCTATTTGTGGATGACACGATCCCAGGTATAGAAAATACCAAGGAGTCCAGAAGAACACTTTCAGAGCTAATAGAGGAATTCAGCAAAGTTGGACAGTATAAGGTGAACACCAAAAGTAAATTGTGTTTTTACACACCAACAATGAAAAATATGAAAAGGAAATAGTTACATTTACAATAGTGCCTAAGAGAATAAAATACCTAGGAATAAATCTAACCATATGTATGAGGGACTTATACAAGGAAAATGATAAAATAATGATAAAATAATAAAATATTAAAGAATATTTAAATGAAAGGTAAGCTATTCCATGTTCATGGAAGACTTAAATAGTCTTAAGATGTCAATATTATCCAAAATTATCTAAGTTCAATACAATCATGGTAAAAATATCTAAGAACTTTCTTTACAGAAGTACAAAAATCAGTCTTTAACTTTATATGGAAAGTAAAGAGATACTTATTAGCTAGAACAATGCTGAAAGAGAAGAATAAAGTAGGAAGACTCACATACACTGATTTTCAAACATATACAGATACTGTAATCAAAACAGCCTGTCACTGGCATAATAATTGACACATAGACCAATAGATAGAATTAAGAGTCCGTAAATCAACCTATACATATATGGTCAATTGCTTTTTGCCAAGGGTGCCAAATGCCTCCATGGTGAAGAAGAGCCTCTTCTATAAATAGTGTTAGCAAAATTTGATTTACAAATGCAGAAAAATTAAACATGATCCATGACTCACACCATACATAAAGACAAATTCAAAATGGATTAAAGACTGAAATGAGTAAATTAAAACCATAAAACTCTCAAAAAACCAAATAGAGCAATGTTGTCAGGTCTAGCTTTCAACAATGGATTATTTAATATAATAACAAAAACAAGCAGCAAAAGACAAAATAAATCATTGGGAATTCATAAAATTAAAAAATTTTGTATATCAAAATAATTTACAAAAAATATGCTATCAACTGGGAGAGTAGCTTTAGAAACCATACATTCAACAATAATCTAATGGCCAAAATACTCAAACAACAATGAAGATAAATAACCCAATCCTAAAACAAAGCCCATATGTGTGTGTGTGTGTGTGTGTGTGTGTGTGTGTTTATAAAATGGCCCAGGCCTGTGCCTCTTTATACAGAGGCAGAATATTCAAATGACCTCAAAATACATGAAAAGTTGCTCAGTGCCATTAGCCATCAGAGATATGCAAATCAATGCCACAATAAGATCATCTCACTAGGAAAGTTAAGCTTTAAAATAGAAAACAGAAACAACCAATGTTGACAAGGATGTGGAGAAAGGGGAGCCGTTATTTGCT
Organism: Echinops telfairi; assembly: GCF_000313985.2. NCBI lineage: Eukaryota > Metazoa > Chordata > Mammalia > Afrosoricida > Tenrecidae > Echinops > Echinops telfairi. Next base: position 1,307,586 of record NW_022103908.1, on the reverse strand, counting down.
GCTGGTGGGAAAGCAAAATGGTACGTGGAAGACCATGTGTTGGTTCCTCAAATACTAAGCAAAGGACTACATATGGCCAGGCAGTTCCACCCCTAGGTATATGAAGACTTGCAAACAGAGGTTCAAAATAGCACTTTACACCGATATTCACTGCAACACCATGAAGAGTAGTCAAAGGATGGAAACAACTTAATGGCCATCAACCAATGAATGGATACCTAGAAATTAGTGCATCCATCCAGTGGATATGTGTTGCAGTGTGTAGCTCTCCTTGGGGAGCTTAAAGGCATTATGCTGAGTGAAAGAATCATCAAAGAACAAATATTGTTTGGCTTCTCTTATCTAGAGATGAGGAAAGGCAAATGTGTAGGGACCAAAGTTGATAATCCTGGTTACCAGGGGCCTGAGGGAGAAGGAGAGAGGAATTAAGGGTGATGGAAAGATGTACCAGTTAAAGTTAGGCGTGTGCAGTTGATTCTCATAATAGCTGTCAGTAAGTTGTACATCTGTAAAAAGTCGCTTAGGGTTCTTAGAGCAGGCTGTACCCCTAGAGTCCTGCTCACCAATCATGGACCAATTTAGGTAGCAGTGACCTGGTGGATGGAGTTGTAACCTGGTGGTCCTGAGTTGAACTGCTAACTGCCAGGTCACCTGTTTGACCTCACCAACACACCTCAGAAAAAAAATGAGACTACCTGTTCCCATAAAGAAGTCCAGCGTCAGAAACCCAGTATAGAGTTGAGATCAGAATCAAGTTGATGTTTGTGGATCGTTGTCATTTTCTCTACAAACTAAGGCATGATGGAAAATAAGTTATTATCTTGTTAAAAAAAAATCAGTGAAACACTTTCTTTTCTCCTTGAACTAACTAACTCCATGGGAGCTGTGGTGACAAGCTCTTGTATTACCGGGTTCATTTCAACAACACTTCCCACAAACATCCATTACAGTCCTAGCACGTGCCAAGCACTCTTCCAGATAATTCCTCTTGTTCAAGGATAACTGACACCATGTTTATGACCAAGTTAGTTCTGCCCATTCTCACCTGTAGACCTGAGACGGAGTGGGTCAGTGGCCTCAGCGCCGTGGCTGGCTCCTATAACCACCGCCGCCCTCCTCTTGCCTCATCTCCCACGCACGCACACATCCCCGAGCAGTGTGTTCACGTTGCATCTCATGGGAGCCATTTTGTCACATGGAGTCCCCACAAGAAAGTGTCAATGAATCATCGCCTCCATCTCCTTTACTGAAAACAGCCCAGAATATGAGTCCCGCTGAGCATGAGTCAGGCAAGCGTGGTCTTAGAGACACTCTGTCCCAGCTTTCCACTTTTTTCCATCCAGCTTCATTTCCTTGGGTTTGTTTAGCCTTTGAACTTTTAAAAATGTAATACACTTATTTTGATACTTTCCTCTGAGTGCCTTAGCTAAGAAAGAGGCAAAGAAGGGAGCATTATTCTTTTCCTTTCGTCCCTCCTTCCTTCCTCCCTTCCTTCCTTTCTCTTCTCTTTCTTTCTCCTTTTTTCTCTCCCTCTTTCCTTCTGAAATACATTGAGAATATAAAGACGTATGACAGACTATGTTATTTCTCAACTTTCCTCAATTGAGTATTTCCCAGGAAGTTTCCTTTTAACAGAAACGTTGGTTGAGACGTACCTGTAGTTTAATACCATATAACTCACCCATTTTGAGACTATAAATCAATGGTTTTCATAAGCTTACAAAGGTGGGCCAGCATTAACATAACTGAGTTTCGTACATTTTTATCACCTAAAAAAGAAATCTTGTACCACCAGCTGTCACTACCCAATTCCCTTTAACTTCCCTAAGGAGTCACTGACCGATTTCTGCCCAGAGTTGTACACAATTTTGACATTCCTGTGAATGTCGCTGTTAGGTGCCGTCCAGTCGGTTCCAGCCCATAGCATCATGCTCTTTTGTGACTGGCTTCTTTCCTTAAACCGAATGTCTTCCAGGTTGATTTGTGGGTTCCTGGAAATGTTAACACCCTTTCAGTTAGGAACTCAGATTCATGCTGCTCCTTTTCCAGAAATGTCATATTGACTTTTCATCCCTTGGAATCATAAGAAGAATGGGCTTTAGTGGATGTCCATCTATGTCAAGTGCTCCACACGGGTCTCATCCTCACATCAGCAGGTTAGAGCATCCTTGTGATCCCTGTTTTGGACATAAGAGCCAAAGGGAGCTGGTGTGAAGGAACTCAGGCCACTCTGCTTGTCCACTGGGCTTCTCTACCTCACCTGGTCGGACGCCATGGCAGAGGAGGCAATTCTCACCAACACCACCCTAACCGCTTTTGGGATGAGCCTCTGAAGCCAGGCCTAGCCCATGCCTCCTGCCACTGGGCCTGCGACTTGGATCTGCAGTCATAGAGAGCAACCCCTTCCACATACAGTGCCCTCAGACAGAACCCAGACAGGCGGTGAGGCAGCATGCACTGTGGTCTAGAACAGGGGTGAGCAACCACTTGAGAGGGAAGAGTCAAGCCTGTCCCTCGCAAGAAATTAAAAATTACTTGAGAGCCATAAATATGTTTTACCAACAACTGAAATCACCATTAACTGAATAATAGCTTTTAAAATGTTTTCATTTTACACCAGAGCCACATATATGTACCAAATGAGCCTTGTAGGTCTCTGGAGGTGCAGATGGCTGACCCTTGGTCTAGAAGCCAGAGGACACATTCAAGCCAAGTCTCTTGGCCTCTAGAATCCCACAGTGTAACCGATGTGGTACACGTGCAAAGGGTTGAATTGGAGACGCGTGGTTTCCACATTTTTACAATGAAAATGTGCATTTGAAAAATGAGGACATCTCATCAGTTTAAGTGATGCTCCAGTGAGACGGCAATGGCTGAGAAGCTTTACTGGAAGGTTTACATAAAACTCGCGGACAAGGACGGCTGAGTTATTGGGTCCATTCTCTCCAGCGAAGCCTCTCTAATGTATGGCCAGGCTGTGCCTGTCTTGCTGTGACTTAGAGATTTTTTTTTTAATAGTAAGAACTGACTTCTTGAATAAGAGTTGAATGAAGTGGTAGCCATTGATCCAAGCCATGGTAGAAATATGCAGGAAATGTTGGAAGGTAGTTGTGGTAGTTACATAATCTGGCGCCAACTTGAGACTAGAGGTTAGCCTGTCAATCAGGTCGCAGCGTGATGACCTCATTTTGAGGTACTACGGAGATAAATAGCTCACTAGAGGTGGGAAACACACACTTTCTTCTTTTCTTCCTGCTGACAAGCCGCATGGAGATCCCCGATGGAACCAGATCCCTGGACCAGGAGGAGCCACATGGAGGCCCATGCCAGCACTGTGATGCTTCCACTACCACTGCATCCATAAGACTTTCCACCCACTGGCCTGTGTTCTTCCTGTATTCGGCATCATTGCATGTGTTGCATGAGTCTGAAGAGGAAATTATAGACTAGTATCAGATATATAGGCTAATATTGGACTTATGGACATGATCTGGACTGGGCTGGGGTGTTTTCTTAATATACAATTACTACTGGACATAAAACACTCTCTTAACACGCATATAAGTGTCTATGAATTTGTTTCTCTAGTCAACCCAGATTAACACAGCAGTGTTCCAAAAGTGCTTCCTCTTGGTAACCTCTTGACAACCTTTCCCTAGTTGTCATTTCACTACTTAGCTAGACCTGACATCAATGAGTCATGGCCACTCTACCAGCCCACCTCCACCTACTCCAACACACACCTTTCTTTTTTTTTTTTTTTAACATTTTATTAGGGGCTCATACAACT
>NW_022103908.1:1297649-1302615 GCF_000313985.2 Echinops telfairi | reverse complement strand
AGTCCCTTGGACTGCCACAAGAAGAAACCTATCTGTCCTGGAAGAAGGACAGCCAGGGTTCTCCTTAGAGGCAAGGATGGCAAGACGTCATCCTACATACTTTGGACATGTTGTCGGGAGAGTCCAGGACATCGTGTTTGGTACAATAGAGGGGCGGTGAAAAGAGGAAGACCCTCCAGGGGATGGGTTGACACAGTGGCTGCAGCTATAGACTCGAGCATTGGAACAGTTGTGATGAGGGTGCAGGTCCAGGCAGCGTTTGGTTCTGTGGTACAGAGGCTCGCTGTGAATTGGAATGGACTCGATGGGCCCTAACAACAATGCGACATCATATGTTGGTAGAATGGATTGCAAATATGTTACCTCGTTCTTCATGCTGGGCTCTTGTCTGAATTTCCTGCCCTGTCTCATAATTCACTTCCTCTAGGGTGCCCCGAGCTTTCCTCAACATCTGACCCTTGCACCTGCTGCTCCCACTTTTTTGGAGGGCCTTCCCCCAGCTCTTTGCATCAGTTACCTGCTCCTTTTAACACAGCTCCTGAGAAGCCATTCTACTCTCACCTCACTTGCCCATGCCAGGTCCTATCTACCACATAACTCATAGCCTTTAAGTATTGTGCCTGTTGATTTCTCTGTTGGGGCATTATCTGTCTTCTGTCACTAAAACTTACACTCCATAACAGCAAAGACTTTGTGTTGCTTACCATGATCTTCCCATTGCCTAGCACATAGTAAATGCTCAGTAAATACCTTGGTAAATTATGTGTCTAGTCATAATCAATTGAATAAATGAATGAATACATGAAAGGAAAATGTATTCCTATTACCATAGTAAAGAGAAGCCAAGGGATGGTTTCAAGGACTAGTAATTTAGACCATAAAATACATACAATAGTAAGTGTCAAGGCCAATGGACATAGAGAGAGATCTTTGGGGGAATCCTACATTAACAACCTATGATGTGGAGGTGACACAACTTTACTTGTTGAAAGTGAGGAGGATTTGAAGTACTTGCTGCCGAAGGCTAAACACTGAATTCTTCAGTATAGACTACATCTCAACAAAAAGAATACCAAATTCCTTACAAATGAACCAACTAGCAACATCTTGATAAACAGAGAAAAGACTGAAATTGCCAAGGATTTGATTTTACTTGGATTCACAAACAATACTGCAGTCAAGAAATTAAATTTCAGATTTAATTTCTTTCCTGTTGCATTGTTTGTGGAAATAATAATAATGTATAATTTATCAGGGGTTCCCGAGGGTGAGAGGGTGACAGAGGGAGGGGGAAAGGAGGAGCTGATCCTAAGGGTTCAAATAGAAAGAAAATATTTTGGAAGTGATGATGGCAACATATGTACAAATGTGCTTGATACAATGGATGTACAGATTGTTATAAGGGCTGTAAGAGCAGCCAATAAAGATATGACAAAATACCAATTTATAAACTATCAAGGGTTCATGAGGGAGGGGGGAGCGGGGAGGGAGGGGAAAAAGGAGGACCTAATGTCGGGGGTTTAAGTGGAGAGAAAATGTTTTGAGAATGATGTACAAATGCGCTTTACACAATTGATGTGTGTATGGATTGGGATAACAGTTGTATGAGCCCCTAATAAAATTTAAAAAAAAAAAAGAATGATGAAGTCAACATATGTACTAAAGTGCTGCACACAGATGACGTATGTACAGATTGTGATGAGTTGTATGAGCCCCTAATAAAATGATTATTAAAAAAAAGAACAGCCAATAAAAATGATTTATTTAACAAAAAGGAAGAAAGAAATTATGCTTCATGGGCAAATCTGCTACAAATGATTCTTTGAAGTGCTCCAAAATGGAAGATGTCACTTTGAGGCCTGAGGTGCACCTGACCCAAGCCAAGGTCTTTTCAACTCCCTCAGCTGCATTCGAGAGCTAGACAAGGAATAAGGAAGACCGAAACAGAATTGAAGATTTCAGATAATGGTGTTGGTAAAGAATATTAGATATACTGTAGCCTGCCAGAAGTAGGAACACATCTTTCTTGGAAGAAGGGCAGCCAGAAAGCTCCTGGGAAATGAGGCCCCACCCCCCAGTCCTTAGGACATTGCGTCAGGAGGGACACATTCCTGGAGAAGAACGTCATGCTTGGGAAAGTAGAAGGTTGGCCAAGAGAAAGAGGAAGACCCTGGATGAAATGGATTGACCCAATGGCTGCAACGTTGGGCTCCCTCAGAGCCGCCATTCTGAGGCGGTGTAGGGCCAGGCAGGGTTTTGTTTTGTTGTGCAATGGATCATGATGGATTAGAACTAACTCAAATACCTAACAACAATGACAATGTATGTAATGAAAGTGTATTACCTAATCCAGCCAGCAGGATCCCCCACCCCTACCCTTCCGGAATAATGGAAGGTGTGGTCTCTCTAAACCAATGATTGCTCAGGGTAGAGACGGCCTCCATCACGGAACCCTAATGCATGGAGAAGCTCTCCAACCATTGAGCCAATCAACAACGGTAGAAGGACTCAAGTGTTTGGAAGAAGTTCAGTGAAACCCCCGTCTATGAATCGACCCCACGTGTCGATGGGGTAATGGTCGGGCCATCAGAATTGGGGAAGACCAGAGGGGATCCAGAATGCAACCAGAACTCATTTGTTTTGAGCTCCCTGCACTACCCCACCACCCCACCTCTAAGATACAAGGCTCAAGGGTTGGTGCTAAGCATTGGGGTAGGTATAGATTGGGGTGATGGGGCAGACCTGTATAGGGGGTAGCTATCTGAGGTCCAAACAGCCACACAGATATTGGTCATGATAATGTTAAACTTCACACTTGGGTATGAAATATCAAAGGACTCACAGTTTAATAGCCTCCAACCCCACAAGAATATATTATTAGGATCACATAATACCACCACCACACACTAACTTACTCCTAATCTTTGCGTTTGTTTTTTGGTGTTGCTAGAATAACTTCTACCACTTCTTGTTTGGTACAGACTTCTCAGTCTTCAGAAGTCAAATCAAATTCTGCCTCTACTGTGAGCCCCTCTGGTGATGTCTCCCATGAAAACAAAACCAAACCAAGCTTGCTTCTATCGATTCCAATCCATGGAAACCCTATAGGCAGAATAGAATTGCTCCATAAAGTTTCTATGAGGCCATGAATTCTTTCTTCTCCCGCAGAGGGGCTGGCGGGTACAAACTGCTGACCTCACAGATTACCCACTCCATCACCTTCTGGCTTAGCCACTCTTGTAAATGCCTATGTCTCATCAAACCTTGCCATGGGCAGATCTGAATCAGTGATTTGGCACATCCTGTTTGGTCTGTTCTGCACCAGAAATTATTCACAACAGATACTGTAGTATGTCCGCGTAAGCCAGGGAAACCAGGAGGACATGGCCTGGGCCCTGCTCTCTCTGGTGCATGTTCTGCAGATGGGTCAGCATAGTGAGAACCGAGCCATTCAACCTCATTCTGACCCCATGCCCTAGTCCCTGCACTTCATGGCCAAGACAGGTAATGATCCTGGCCTGAATGCAATGCCCTGGCCAGGTACCCAGCATCTGGCAAGCAGACTAGCCCTTGGGCTGTGGGATTGCCAATGTTTATCTAGTCTGCTGCCCTTCCTACCTGCATCCTGGGTTCACAGTTCACCATCACTCTGACTCAAAAGCAATGTTCCCCAATGCTGCCTGCCGGAAGCACTTGTCTGCCCTGTGGCTTTCCTCAGGCAGTCAGCGACACTGCCAGCACTCACTGTGTGCAAAGCACAAGACAGTGTGAGGTTTTCCTAGGAGCCTGACTCTGTGAGACTACAGCTCTGCCAACCCACGTCTGGGACCATAGGCAACGGACCTAGTGAGTAAGAGACTGGTTAAGTCAAAGGAACCTTTCAGATAGAGAGGGGGGTGGGGGGAAAACTAAGTAACTTTATGTGTCAGACAAATGACAATAAGACAGAGCTGTAGGGATGTGTGTTAATGCCTGGTGGGGTTCGTTCAAGTGCAATGTAGCTGAGAGCTAAATGAAGGTCAAATATGATAGTGGAAGAGGAGCAAAGTAAAAGGAAATAAAGAAAAGAACTAGGAGGCAAAAGATATTTATAGAGGTATAAATATAGGCATGTCCATATGTAAATATATTAATATATGATAGAGATATAGGTCCATGTACATATCATTATAGGTTAAGTGTTAAGGTAGCAGATGGACATTGGACCACTACTCAAGTCCTCCCTCAACACAAGAGCACTTTGTTCTAATAACATGGCGTTCTGTGATGCTCACCTTTCTAACGCAATTGCTGAAGACAAAACGGGTGCATAAGCAAATGTGGTGAAGAAAGCGGATGGTGCCTGGCTATTACAAGATATAATCTATGGGGTCTTAGAGGCTTAAAGTTAAACAAGTGGCCATCTATCAGGGAAGCACTAAGCCCATGTGGAAGAAGCACACCAGCCTGTGTAATCACGAGGTGTCCACAGGATCAGGTCTCAGGCATCAGAAGACCCAAAACAAACAAGCATTTTGAAGTGAACCAGGGGGGTCGGAATGGAGACCCAAAGCTCATCTGTAGACAATTGGACATCCCCTCACAGAAGGGTCACAAGGAAGGAACAAACCAATCAGGGTGCAGTATAGCACCAATGAAACACACAACATTCCTCTAGTTCTTTTGTGCTTCCTCCCCCCACCCTCCCAAGTATCATGATCCCAGTTCTATCTGGCTAGACCAAAGCAAGTACATTGGTACAGATAAGGGCTCCCGACACACAGAATCCAGGACAGATAAATCCCTCAGGACCAATAATGAGAGTAGTGATACCATGAGCGTAGGAGGAAGGTGGGGGGAGAAGGGGGAGAAAGGGGAACCGATCCCAATGACTGACGTACAATCCCCACCCTCCACCTGCTCCCCAGGTGGACTAAATTATAAAAATGATTTGTAAATTATCAAGGGTTCACAAAGGTGGGAGGGT
>NW_022103908.1:1296214-1297311 GCF_000313985.2 Echinops telfairi | reverse complement strand
CTGGTCTGTCCTGACATGTCCAAAGTATATGAAATGAAGTCTCATGATGGTCTGTCAGGAATGCTCTGGCCAAACTTCCTCCAAGACAGATCAGTTTATCCTTTTAGTAATCCATCTTACTTTCCATATGACATACATTCCCCAAATTCAAAGTCCCTTTTCCTCCCTATCCAGGCTCTCTGACATGGGAATATCAGGTAGGCCCATAGCAAACCTCCAAGTTTGAAGTATATGCAAACGCTATATCACTGATTCTAGAGACATTTAAACGTCCCCGTTAGTGGGGCATCCGAACAGGAGATGAGCAAAGACATTCATGAATCCTGAGGAGGAAGAGACCGGGAAAGAAAACAGAAAACGCAAGACTCCTTATCTGTCGCCCAAGCTTGCGATGGGCCACAACCAGAAAAGCGGAAATCTGAAGGCTTCGTCATAAAATGTGAACAAAGGCATTTTTCAAATAGGAACCAGATTATGTCCTTGTGAAACAGATGGATTCGAAAGTGCCAAGGATGGCTACTTCACACCCCCTCAACACCCGTGCCCAGCTCTTTCGGGTTTTGTTTTTGGATGCACTAACGGCGTGGCTTTTCAGCCCTCCCCAAGAATCCCTCAGCCAAAAACACTTCACAGCAAAGTACAGAAGTCTCGCTGACACCAGGGCCCGCGGATGCGCGCCACGGACCGCATCTGGGCAGGAACAGGGACATCTGTTCTCTGCGTGAACCCTATTAGTTTCATCATTTGGCTTTCAATGGGGAAAATGCACAATTATGATACATGGGCTTAATTGGTGGCAAGGTATCAACTGCTGCTCTGCAGCCGGCCAGGGGGAGCGGGGGTCGAGCACATGAGTACAGGGAGGCGTGTCCACACCCTGGGGGACAAGCCACCTGCTCTAGCGACATGCAGTTACCTGAAGTCAGTCCCTCAGCAACTCCAGCTGCTGGAGACAGAGGCCATGCTGAGACGGGAAGAAAGAAGGCAGAAGGGGGAGGTAGAAGGAGAGGAGAGGAGAGGAGAGGAGAGGAGAGGAGAGGAGAGCAGAGGAGAGGAGAGGAGAGGAGAGGAGAGGAGAGGTGAGGAGAGGAGAGGAG
>NW_022103908.1:1263676-1296002 GCF_000313985.2 Echinops telfairi | reverse complement strand
CCATGCCACCCCTCTCTCCCGGCTACTGGTAGCTGCAGACACCCCTGGACTTCCAACCCCACACCACAAGGCATCCTTTCCTTCCTCTGTCTCTCATTGTCCCTTCTCCTCTGTTAAATAGACTTACCCAGCCTCTACCACAAGCAACGATTCCACTTGAGCATCCCTCCTGTTCACTACCCAGAAACAAAGTCACATGCACAGCTTCAGAGGGAAGACTTCAGCATCTCTTTGGGCAGGGGAACAACTCAATTCAGAACGCCATGCTTGGTAAGGTCGCGGTTGGGCGCCATCGAGTCAGTTCCGAAACAGCGAGCTGAGGACAGCACAACGAAAGACCACCTGGTCCCGCACCATCCTCACCATGGTTCTTATGTTTGAGCACATGGAAGCCACTGTGCCAATCCAGTTGGTCCAGGGTCTTCCTCTATTTGGTTGACCCTGCACTTTTTGCCAAGCCTAGTGTCTCCGGATAGCATATTCAAGGCATGTGAGACAAAGTCTTATTCTGGCTGTATTTCTTCCAAGACAGACTTGTCTCTTTGTCTGGCAGTCCATGGTATACTTTCAATATTCTCCACTAACACCATAATTCAAGTGCATGGATCCTTTGTTGGCCTTCCTTATTCAATGTCCAACTTTCACATGCACAGGAAGCAATTGAAAATACTATGACTTGAGTCAGGGGCACCTTGGTCCTCAAAGTGCACATCCTTGCTTTTTTCAATACTCTGAAGAGATCTTATGCAACAGATCGACCCAAAGAAATGTGTCTTTTGATCTCTTTGGCAAGTAATAGGAATTCTAATGTCCCAAGCCTGGAGCTCCTCGTGGGTGCAACAGTTAACACACTCGGCTGCTAACTGCAAGGTTGTAAGTTTGAGTCAGCGGAGTGACCTCAGAAGAATGACCTGGTGATATGCTTCCAACATGTTACCTATTGATAATCCCATGGAACACCATTCCTCTTTGGCCCACAGGGAGTCACCACGTGTTTGAATGGACGCAAAGCAATGCATGCCATGTCCCTGCACAAGGAGTCATAGGGCAGCTCTACCACTTCCTATGAGTTTGATTTCAGGCTTTAATGTCCCCCATCTCTTTGTGCCTCTATTTCCTGGACCCATGGTAGAGAACACCATAGTGTCTACATCAGAGGACCAACGTGAAAACTACAAAGTTAACACACATAAAGCGTTTAGACTACCACTTGACTTGGTGCCAGCCCTTGGAAAATGCCCACACGATTTATCATTATTTCTACTGTGATCACCATTACTCATCAGATCTCATCTAACCCAAATCAAAATAAGCTAGCTTCTGGTATTGTTCCCAAGGTCACGAAACACCCAAGTGGGGCACTGAAAGGCTCAGGCTGAGCTCTCCCTGTATCTGAAACCCAAGCTCTTTACCAACCTTGCCGAGCAATGCTAAGAATGCCCCATTGAGCCTGGTGCTTCTTCGGCCATGGAAACAACCCAAGAAGCAGTATCTACAAGCACTTCCATCTTTGTTTGTGGTGTGGAAGATTTTGTTAATTGCTATCAACTCTGCTCCCCCTCCTGGGAATGTTATGGCTTACAGAATAAGATGGTGCCCAGTCCTGTGGTCAAGTCCATGGTGACGACCACTGTCTAATTTGAGTGCCTCCCAACCTAGGGAGCTCACCTTCCGGCATTCTGACAGCCTTTTGATGTGAGTCAGATGGTTTTCTTTTCTTGTTTTTTATGATTTCTTTTATTTTAATCATTTTATTAAGGGCTCATACAACTCTTATCACAATCCATACATACATCGATTGTGCAAAGTACATTTGTACATTCATTGCCCTCATCATTCTCAAAACGGATGGTTTTCATTGGTTAGTTTTTGGCAGGCCTTTCTTGCCAGTCAGTCTTACTCCAGATGCTCCAAGGTCACCATGGGAGGCTCTGAAAGTGATGCTGGCCCAGCTTCCAGTGTCATAGCAACACACACACGGCATCACAGCTCAACAAACTAACAGACAGTATGGTGCTTACAAAATGTCGTGTCAGCTTGAAGTGTAGGGGTGGAGTCTAGCCTGTCAATCAGGTCACAGCCTGATAGTGCCTCCTTGTGGGCATAACCACCTCATAAGGAGGGTTCTGGGAACCCCCATCTTAAGATCTGCCCTCACCTTGTTGTTGACACCATGTGGAGACCTGTACAAGCCCTGGAGATGCGTCCACCCCCCTTGGACCCACAGACTTTTCACCCACCGGCCGGTGATCTTCCTACATTTTACGTCATTGCATGTGGCTGCATGAGTCTGAAGAGGGACTTGTTGACTAGTGTCGGACATGTGGACTTGATCTGGACTGGGCTGGGATGTTTTATTGATGCATAACTACTTCTTGAAATAAAGTTCTCTCTTACACATATGTGAGTGTCCCTGGATTTGGTTCTCTAGTCCACCGGGCCTAACACAGGCAGGTCGAGGGAAATTGCAGTAGACAAAATGCTGCAATGTGGCTTATGGGTCAAATATGAGTTCTGAACATTATCCACAGGAAGATTGCAAAAAAAAAAAAAAAATCCCTCAACCCCCTGCCATCATGCTGATTCCAACTCACAGCAACCCTATAAGACAGAATAGAACTCTACCATTTGGGTGTCTGAGGCTGTAAATCCCTACGGGACCAGAAAGCCTCATTTTTCTCCAATGGAGTGGCTAGGCATTTCAAACTGCTGACCTTGCAGTTAGCAGCCCAACATGTAACCCACTATGCCACCAGGGCTCCTTTTCCTCAGGAATTAGTTACAAATATAAAAGGTGCCCCCCTTTCTTCCCCACCCCCCGCTCCCATAGCCCATCCCCTAGGCTCTTCACTTCTCCCCCTAGGACTCACTCTCTCCTCCACTCTGCACTCAGGAGCCTCACGCAGGGCTTTCATTCTCTCTGATTGGCTCCCCCTCAGCCAATGACCATCATCTTCCCAGAGCCTCCTGACTCTGAGCCTTTCCATCTATTCTTCACACAGAATCTGCCCAGGCCTTCTTAGAGGTCTTTGTTTGTATGAAAACTTTGATATGCACATTGTTTCATCCTACTCCATAGTACATCCACGTTTTAATTTAAAAATAAATGAACCCATTTTAAATGGCTTGCCCCCGAGAGATGTCCAGAAGTTTCTCTGTACGCGCTGTACCTAGTGCCATATTAGGGACTTGCTAGATGCTTTCAGAGTGGAACCTTAGGTATTAGGCCTATGTCTATGGAAGCCTGGTGTCGGAGGCGTTACATGTTGAATGACTAACTGCAAGGTCAGCAGTTCAAAACCGCCATCCACTCCTCAGGAGAAAGATGGGACTTTCTACTCCAATGAAGAGTTATGTAGAGTCTGAGGGTAAGTTAAAAAAAAACACTATCCTGAAAGGTAGTTTATTATTTCATATAATTGATACTTAAATAAGAGCAATAAAAGTACACATTAAAAAGAGTAAGGAATTGAAATTTGTGATTTCCACTTTGGGCAGTTGCTGAGCCACCCAACTGAGAGAGAATTTTGATTACAAGTGCCATTTTACCAACTGGTTCCCCAACTCAACAAAAAATTATCATTGGTTCTGCCAAAGCGGTATAAACCGGCCAAATCCCACCACTGTGTGTGTGTGCGTGCATGTGTATATGAAGGTGTGTATGTGCATGTGTGTATGCATGTGTGCGTGTGTGCGTGTGTATGCATGTGTGCGTGTGTGTATGCATGTGTGCGTGTGTGCGTGTGTATGCATGTGTGTGTATACTGTTTCCTGTTTGTAGCCTAACAGACAGCAAGGCAGGTGGGTAATGGAACCTGCGTGGCTGAGGCAGAACACCCCCTCAGGGCTGCTGGCTCCTAGGGGCCCAGCTCCCCTGGCTGATGCCTGGCCTCAGGCCTTGTCCCCCAGGTTCCACGCACAAGCCCTGCATGTGCACCGTGACATCTGGCCCTGGGTCCCAGGAGTCCTGGCTCTGCAAATGAGAAGCACGAGAATATGCACCGGTCCTCATAGGACCTCCTCAGGACCCAGGACCAGCTGTCCAGGAGTCCCTGGGTGGTTCAAATGGCTAAACAGCTCAACGGTTAGCCAGCAGGCTGGAGGTTTGAGTCCACCCTGGGACACAGCAGCGGAATGGTTTGGAGAGCTGCTTGGGACAGAGCAGCCATGGAAAGCCCTCTGGAGACAGGCCTACCCTGAGTCTATGGGAGCACCATGATTTGGAACTGAGTGGATCGAAAGCCGGACTCTTTCATCATCCCTTATTGCAGCCTCAAAGAGCAACAAACAAGAGCACCAAACAGAAGATGAAGAGGCGGGGAAGGCTCCGCAGAGAGGGATTTCTTCTGGTGCTGCAATTTCCTAGGTGAGGGGTCTTATACGATTCCTTCCCCTCTCTTTCCTTCTAATATGGGGGAAAATCAGAGATGATAGTCCAAATGTCATTATACAGTTATACTTCCTCTAACCCATTGGCATCAAGTCAATTCCGGCTCATAGAGACCCTATAGGACAGAGTAGAACTGCTCCTATGAGTTTCTGAGACAATAACTCTTTATGAGAGTAGAAAGTCCTATCTTTCTCCCAACGAGTGGCTAGTGGTTTTGAACTGCTGACCTTGCCGTTACCGCCCTACTTGGAGCCGCGACACCACCAGGGTTCCTTCTCAATGCATGTTGTTGCTAGGTGCGTTGAGGTGGTTCCCACTCATAGTGACCCATGTACCACAGAAGGAAAACACCACCCCATCCTGCGCCATCCTCACCATCGTTCCTAGGTGTTAACCCATCGCCGTAGCCATTGTGTCAACCATCTTGTGGAGTGCCTTCCTCTTTTTCCCTACCCCTCGTCTTGACCAAGGATGAGGTCCTTCTCCAGGGACTGGTCTCTCCTGACAACATGCCCAAAGCGCCTGAGATGAACTTTCACCGCGCTTGCTTCTCAGGAGCATTCCAGCTGTACTTCTTCCAAGATGGATCCATCAGTTCTTCTGGCGGTCCATAAGACGCTCAGTGCTCTTCACCAGCCGCGTCATTCAGACCCACCAGGACTTCCTTGGTCTCCCTCGTGCACTGTCCAACTTCAGGCATACGTGATTACCTACATGGGAGTCTCCAGGTGGTGCAATGGTTAGGGCACTCCGCTACTCACCAAAAGGCTGAAGGGGCAAGTCCCCCTGGAGGTGTCTAAGAAGACAGACCTGGAGATTTTCTTCTGAAAGATGGGTCGTTGTCACCTCCACTGACACACACAGGGCCCCCATGGGTCGGGATTGATTGGATAACAATTTTATTTTATATATTTGCAGCGTTACATGAAAAGAGTCCTATTCTTTTTGTCTCCCTCCCCCCTCCTCCTGGCCCAAAGTCCCTGCTACCCCCTCTCCTCCCCTGGGCCCCTGTGGTTCTGTGCACTGATTCTATGAAACTGAGACTCTCATCCTTTATTTTGTCCTCGCCAGTGCGTTCCCCCAGGGCCGGGGTACTAACCCCCTCTCTCACTCCCCTTCTTAGCGTTACACCCACCCTAGACCTTGGGCACCACCACCCCCACTCTAGAAACTGGGGGTGGGAGGGTGGTGCAAGGGCAGCGGGGTGGGGGCGGGAATGGACTATTGAATTCATGGTTTGAAGATTTTCAAAGACTCAGGGCAACTTCAGAGAAGTTCAAAGGCTCAATGTATTGACTGGCTTATTCTGTTCTCAGAAGTAATTTACACTTCAGTCGAGAGAGGCCAGGGGAAAGATTGTTGGCTGGGCGCTGATGTTCTTCACAGAGTGACTGATGTCTAAGGGAAGGAACCCCCTGCCATCACAACACTACACCACCCTTTTCCACGGGGGATCCAACTCCTGCTCTGAGAGCCAGGAGCTGTCGGACCCTGGAGCTGGACCGCTGGTTTGGCAGCATCGCGTACGCCCTGGGTGGGGAAGGCAAGGGTGGCCCCTTGGGCCTCCATCTCCTTTCAACACGGGGACATTTGCAATTCTGTGAAGCCCAGGCTCTGAGGCAGCTGTAGCTCAAGTTGCCATCTTTAGGAACATCTGATGCCTCCTCCTAGGCTCTCCTCTGACCCTCTGGAAGGTGGATCATTTAGCCTCCACTTGTTCTCATTCATTTTTTATTGCGGCGTGCTCATGCATGCACCACACACACACACACACACACACACACACACACACACACACACCCCGCGGGTAAGTCAAAAGGAGTGCTACTATAAGGTTGCAGTCCATACACGCATGGGTTTGTTCCAAACAAAATGTGCTTAACCCTGTCTCCGTGATCACTGGATAGGTGCAGGCACGTCCTCTCCGTCGTAAAATTGTCTGTCTCATTAGGGGAGAAACGAAGATCACTTTTTTTTTTTAATCACTTTATTGGGGCTCGTACAACTCTCATCACAATCCACCCATCCATTCACTGTGTCAAGCACATCTGTATATCTGTTGCCATCAGCATTTTCAAAATGTTTGCTTTCTACCTGAGTCCTCGGTATCAGCTCCTCATTCTCCCCCCTCCTTTATGAACTCTTGATAATTTATAAGTTATTTTTATTTTTCCATGTCTTACAATGTCCCACATCTCCCTTCACCCACTTTTCTGTTGGCCGTCCCCCAGGGAGGAGGTTATATGCAGATCTTTGTGATTGGTTCCCCTTTTCTACTCTACCTTCCCCTCCTGGTATGGCTACTCTTATTATTGGTCCTGAGGGGTTTATCTGTCCTAGATTCCCTGTGTTTCCAGTTCTTATCTGCACCAGTGTACATCCTCTGGTCTAGCCAGATTTGTAAGGTAGTGTTGGGATCGTGAGTGATATTATTGATTGGATGAAGCATTTCCCAGGATTCCGAGGCATATTTGGTACACCCACATGTCACCCTGTTAGTTACGGTGCAGAATCATAGCACCTTCATCAGAAAAAGAAAGAAAATGAGCAAGTAGGAGTTTAAAAATAATGAACACTGTCCACAGTACCACTATGTTAACTGAGAAGGCCACATTAGGTAAACACTTGGTAAAAGAAGCAGTTTTCTATGCTGCTGTCCAGTGTCTAGCTTTTGTGGCTCTCTAGCTACTGTGACCACAATGAAGCTATCAGAGAAAATCAGCCAAAAGACACAGGATTGAGAGGACCGAGGACAGGGGGCCCTGAGGGACAAGCAGGGAAAAGTCCAGAGGTCTCGCTGCTGGTCAGTGACACCGTTTTGTGGCAGGCAGCCCATTATATGTAGAGACATTGAGTCATCATCAGCTGTCAGTGTGGGGGATGGTGCCCTGGGTCCCTCCCGCCAGGTCCTCTAAGTCAGCAGTTCTTGACAAACACTCCCAGGATTGCCTTAGGAACCTTAGCAAGTGTCCCTATGAACATAAATCCTGGTTGATGCTACCAACATGCCAGGAACTAGCCTGGAGCTGAGGTTTCAGCAGGTGCCTTCTGAGCCCCAGCTTGCAACAAGCCATGTGTCCAGAGCCCTCCAGGGAGGGGGACCCAGGGCCAGAGAAGGGCCAACAGCTCAACCCCAAGGGTGATCTCAGCAAAAGTGAGTGGGCTCATAGGGATTTGATATCTAAGTAGACCCCTCATCTTTGCTATTAGCCTTTCTTTCCTGGCTGGCATTTAAAATAAAGTGATCGAGACATTTTCCGAGTAGAAAGTAAACTCCCCAAACCAAAAAGATTTGAGTTTTCAATTTCAGTTAGGACACTGAGCCTAAGCAGCGTGTTTTCTCAAATTGGCCACATGTTCCCCTTCCCACGTCCCAGCTAAGTTACCATCTGACTCCAGAGGCTGTGACTCAAAGCACGCGGAAACCTCAGCGTTGTAAACACTGCGTATCCAGGCCACATGCTCTCCATGCCTTGCCTGGGCCGTGGGACTCGGCGTGGGGGCACGTAAGGTGAGGAGGAGACCGTTCTAGGTCAGTCCCTCAAGCTGCGTGCTCTCTGCTGAAGTGGAGGTGGAGGTCAAAAGGGCTGCTTTCTCTATTGCCTCAAACCAAACGTCTGACAACCAAGAAGCAAGAAGGCATGGCAGAGTTTCAGATTCTAACCATAAGCAAATTGCACGAAGGGATGATTTTCCATTGCTTTTCTTCAGTGCGTCTCAGTTTGCATTGTGTCTTTCCTGAAAGCCACGGACACATTGTCTAGGTCCACTCCCAGGCCAGCTTGAGCTGGGGAAAAGAGCACAGGTGTCCTGGGGTCATGCCTGTAAGAAGGGCACATGAAACAAACTACTGGAGTAATAGTGTCCAGAATTTTAGGGCAGTTGACAGGGGGGCAGTGTTGGTTCAGTGGTAGACTCTGTCTCTTGTGAGAGATACCTGGGTCCCCTTCCCATCCAAGGTACCACATACATAGCCACACCCTCCATCTCCATGGAAGCCTGTGTGTTGCTGTGATGCTGGGTGGCTTTGGGTGGAGCTTGTAGAATAAAATGGGCTAGAAACGAAGGCCTGGAAATGTGCTTACAAAAACCAGCCAGTGACAACCCAGCAGGCCGACCCACCACCAGTCCAGGTTTCATGCCTCAGTGTAAGAAGTCACCCTGTCAAAGGCCTAACAGATGGCCCCTCACCCAGGAAGCATCCTAGCAGTTGAGAGGATGGAGGACACTGGTGGATGGAGAGGTATCAAGCAGAGATGAGCAGTCATCCCCCCTCTCCTCTTTACCTCCCTTCCCGAAGACCAGAGTGTTCATGGGTTCTTAATAGCCCATCACATATCACTCCCTGCAACCTCCCGGGTCTGTTCGCCAGCCCTGCAGGAGATCTATCCCTGGCCTT
Source organism: Echinops telfairi (assembly GCF_000313985.2). Classification (NCBI taxonomy): domain Eukaryota; kingdom Metazoa; phylum Chordata; class Mammalia; order Afrosoricida; family Tenrecidae; genus Echinops; species Echinops telfairi. The sequence goes on along the minus strand of NW_022103908.1, from coordinate 1,287,213 downwards.
GTCTTCTATCTAAGTTCCCTAGTTGTTTGTGGGTACCATTTTCTTAGGGCTCATTCATCCCTTAATGACAGTGGGATTTTCTGATGAAATTGCTTCGTGAATGCACAAGGCCTACCAGGGAATATACACGTTTGTTAGATTCTTTCTGGAGAACATGTGTTCATCCAAGAAGTGGTCCTAACTTCGAAAGACCAGAGCTTCCCTTTAGGAAGGATTATGCGTTAGCCAGGCATCTTTCAGTGGCAAGCAATAAAAAGTCAACTGAAATGTATTTGAATGAAAGAAGAGCTGATATGACCTATGTGCCTGGGGAGGGCACGGGTACAGAGGCTGGAGCACAGCAGCAGCAGAAGCCCCATCACAGCTCCTGGCTATATTGTAGGAGCATCTCCACCTAGCAGGGGCCTTGACCTTGTCAGCACATCAGCCATTCATCCTCCCAGCTCTCCACCATTAGACAAGGACATTCTTGTTTTTCTCACAATCCCAGGAAAGGACTCCAGTTGGCCAGCCTTATGCCACATGCCCATGCCTAGGCCAATGCCATAGCCAGGAAATGTTGCCGGTATTTCCATTTCTTGTTGATCATTGCATACTTAGCGACTTAAACACACACACACACACCTCTTTTTTTTTTTCCTCAAGCAAGATATTGGCCAGCTGTGTCCCTTGCTGGAAATTTGGAGAGAATCTTATTCTTGCTCACTGAAGCTGTTGCCAGAATCCAGTTCCTTGTGATGGCAGGACTGAGGTTCCTGTTTCTCTGCTGACTATCATCGAAGGGTGATTTCCAGCTTCTAGAGGTTGCCCACAGTACTTGGCATCTCCTTCCCCCGTCAACACCAGCAAGAGCAGGTCACGTCCCTCTCACATTTCAAGTCTCTCCTGCCTTGTTTGTGTTTTCCCATTATCACACCTCTCTGACCCTTCTACCTTTTCCCCTCTACTCTTAAGAGCCCGTATGATCCCATTAAGCCCACCTAGATAATCCAGATCTACCTCCCTGGTTTCAAGACAATAATCATAATTCCATCTGCAAAATCTCCTTTGCTATGCAATGCCATGTACTTACATGCCCCAAGGATTCCAGATCATAAACAACTGTGGACAGCCATGAAATGAATGCAAATTCCAGAACACTACATTATGCTCACGGAGAACCTGTACGTGGATCAAGAGGTGGTTGTGCAAACAGAACCAGGGAACACTGCATGGTTTAAATCAGGGAAGGTGTGCATCAGGGTTGTATCCTCTCACCATTATTCTACATTCTGTACACTGAGAAAAGCATCAGAGAAGATGGGTTATGTAAAGAAGAAATTGACATTAGGATTGGATGAAGGCTCATTTACAGTCTGCGATATGCAGATGACACGACCTTGCTTGATGACCTTGAGGAACACTTGAAGCCCTTGCTGATGCAGGTCAAGGGTTGCAGCCTTCAGTATGGATTATAACTCAAGTAAAGAAAGCCAAATACCTCACCAGCAAGTAGCATCATGATAAGCGTGGTAAAGATGGACGTGATCAAGGATTTCATCTTGCTTGTGTCCACCATCAAAGCTCCTGGAAGCAGCAGTCTGAGATCAAAAGGTGCATTGGATTGGGTCCATCTATTGCACAAGACCTCTTGAAAGTGTTGAAAAGTAAGGATGTTCCTTTGAAAAGTAAGATGCACCTGACCCAAGTCATGGTATTCTCAATAGCCTCTTCTACCTGTGAAAGTCAGACACTGAATAAGGAAGGCTAAAAAAGAACCAATGAATTGTGGTACTTGAGAAGAATCTTGACAGTACCATGGACTTGTGCACACACACAAATCTGTCTTGAATCCAATGTAGCCAGAATGCTCCTTAGAAGCATGGATGGCTAGACTTCATCTTATACACTCTGGACATATTGTCAGGAGAGACCAGTCTCTGGAGAAGGACATCAAGCTTGGCAAAATAGGGTCAGGGGCAGGGAAATAGAGAAAAACCTTCAACAAAAGAGATCGACGTAGTGGCTGTACGGATGGGGTCAAACATAAGAACAATTGTGACGATGGCACCGGCCTGAGCAGTGTTGCATTCTGTTGTACATTCAGCCACTGTTAGCCAGAACCCACGTAAAGACACCTAACAAGGATTCCCAAACCCAAACTAAATTCCCCGCTATTGAGTTGGTAGTGTCTCATCGTGACCCTTCAGGAAGAATAGAACTGCCTCTTTGGGTTTCTGAGACCTTGAATCTCACAGGAGCAGACATCTTCATCGTTCTCTCAGGGAGTGACTGGTGGATTCAACCCACTGACCTTGTGGGCCACCCGAGCGCCTGAGTCTCGAGGATTAGAGAATAGATATCTTTGGAGAGATTGACTGGGTGAGAGAGAGGGGAAGTTTCCTGGTGAAGAACAGGATCTGTTAGCAGAGGAGAAACAAGGAAAGATGTCCACAGGAAGTAAGTGGAGCCTCACTGACGTCACTGCTCAAAAGTATTGCTAGGCTCCTTCAGTGGGATTTGTAGCATCCCCAGGGGATGATATCTGTAAACTTTTTGAATGAATAAAGGACTTTGGGAAGGAAGCAGGGCAGAGACAGACAAATTAATCTGATGCCAAGGTTTCCCATTTGCAAGTTCCTCAAACTCTGTGGGGTTTAACCATGCAGAAGGCACCTCTAAATTTTGCAAATGATTACTACGCTTGGCTGCTAACCAGAAGATTGGAGGTTTGAGTCCATCCAGAGGCACCTAGAAAGAAATGTCTGGCTGTCCACTTCTGAAAAACAGAAACAAAACGAAAAACAGCTTATGAAAACCATACAGAGCACAGTAAGACTCTGACAGACCTGGGGGTCACCTTAAGTTGAACTTGGCTTGAAGGCAACTGGTTTAACTGGGATAAACACAGGAAATGGAAGCAGCCCATGGGATATTGGTGCACATATACTCACACGTGGCAACAGAAAGCACCCAGAAGGAGAAGGTGATTAGGATCTGACTCACGACTCATGTGCCCAGTGGATCAGGGACTGGACTGGAACCAAGGAGTTTTGCTAAATACAGCACTGGTGACGAATACACAATAATTGTGGTTCAAGCCCCTGCTAACCAGCCACATCCCGTGTGGCTCATTTCATGAACCATAAAACGAAAATGTAGGATCATGAGAGATTTCGGTGAGGGGACTCCCATCACTCCCCACTCTCACATCCATGGCCCGCATCCATACCAACTATGACTCCCTTCCTACTAGACCCTGAGCAGATCTCAGAATCCTTCTCGATCCACTGCTCCAACAGCCACTGCTGAATAGTCCAAAGTACAGCCTGGGATCCAACCTCTCTGCTTTTGACCCTCAGATCATCTTCAAGGTGTTGTCTAGAGTTGATAGTTTCTAACGCTAAGGTTATTTTCCATCACTCTTATGCATGTCAAAGTTGGACTTTGAATAAAGAAGACAGAAGAAGAATTGATGCATTTGAATTAAGGTGCTGGCAAAGGATACAGAAAGCACCAGAAGAACAAACATATCTGTCTTAGAAGAAGTACAGCCAGAATGCTCCTTAGAGGCAAGGATGGTAAGATTCCATCTTGCATAATTTAGACATGTTATCAGGAGAGACCAGTCCCAGGGGAAGGACATCACACTTGGTAAATTTGTTAGTCTGGATTAACTAGAGAAACAAATCCAGGGACATTGCTATATGTGTAAGAGAGAGCTTTATATCAAAGAGTAATAGTGTATTAAGGAAACATCCCAGCCCAGTCAATATCAAGTCTGTAAGTTCGATATTAGCCCATAGGTCTGATCCTAGTACAGAAATTCCTCTTTAGACTCATACAGCACGTGCAATGATGCCAAATGCAGAAAGAGCACAAGCCAGTGGGAAGCCTCCCCAGGGCTCTGGCTGCTGTCAATGTGGCTCTGTGAGGCTTGTCAGCAGGAAGATAAAGGCAGAGAGTCTGACCCACCTCCAGGGGGGAAAGAGGAAGTTCCCTGAATTCTCATGAGAAGACCACGCCCACACAGAGGCATCATTGGCTATGATCTGATTGAGAGGCTAGACTCCACCCACAAAGGAACAATTGTGAGGCTGGTAAAGCACCATGTTTTTTTATATTCTGTTGTGCGTACGTAGGGGGCGCTGCAGGTAGGAACAGACTCAATGGCGCCTAACAACTACCACCACCACAAGTGTTGTTTCAACACCAAACAAACACTGAAAACTGAAAGAGACCTGATCTGACTCCTCATTCGGACATCCGAAGGCTGATTGGAAATATAACGACCTGGTCCCAAAGGCAAGAGAAGCCTGTGAGAATGGTAGGGCCAAGGATTCTCCTTCAGCAGCTGACCAAACAGTTGATGGTTGGAACCACCCCCCCAGCAGGTCTGTGGAAGAAAGACCTATCTGACGCAGGCAAAACAACCGATGGAGCCCAACCCTGTTTCGTAACACACGAGTTGGGTTCAATGTGGTCACCACGAACAGCTGCAGGAAGGGCAAAGAGGGTTAAAACAGCCCCTCGTGATTAAACCCCAAGGCTCCACTGATCGGTGGGAAATCAAATAAGAGAGAAAACCGATTTCCTTCTCAACTAGACAACTGCCTTGAGATGACATGTGCCCAAGTCCTGGCCTTTCAGCAGGGACCAACGGAGCAGAGAAATTGGGAACCATGGCAGGTCTTTCCCTAGACAGCTGCAGTGGTTAGCAAGCAGGCTCTTGACCGGGAAATGATCTCAGGATTAGCACTGGTGAGGCAGGAAAGGAGGGGGGATGGACTCAGGGTAACCCTGGGCTGTGGACACAGCCAAGGGCTCAATGAACCTCCTGGGGAGTTCTGACGTTAGACTAACCTTTCAGAGATGGTCCCAGTTAGACTCCGAGCTTTCATGGACCAGTCATTGAATGTAGGTTGCTCCTAGGACGGGGTGTGTCCTTGGGTGAAGAGGTCCTTTTCATATAGAGAAAAGCCAGGGCAGGAGGGCAGCTCCAGAGAGGGTGGGCAGGTGAGGCTGTCAGGCCACAGCACTACCAGAAACTGAAGGAATAGTTTCTCCACTCTTGAAGTGGGCGATGGGCAGCACCACCCAGGAAGACAAGCAAATGGCATCTACTGCATGGGCATCTCTTATGGTGGCCAGCAGTGCCATTGGTTATGATGTTCACAGGCCCTGTAGAAGCTCTCCTCTGTGCCTCCTTGGACAAGCGGCGGCTCCTTCAGACCTTGACCCATGGCTGACTTGCTGGTGAAACTCAGCCAAAGGCATGGCCAAGAGTGGGAGCCTAACTCCATGGGAGGATGTCTCCTAATAGGAAAGTCACGAGTTGTTCAGTGTTCATTTTATAGTGAAAAAGCAGGTGGAGAAATCCTATTTTTCTTCCAAGTTCTGTAGAGCTAGTTTAGGCATCCTCTTTAATGCACTCTGCCCATTCCTCTATGGATGACTGGATGAAGACACGTAGTTTCCATGTGGAGGCCATTACAAACATCCTCCGAGGCTTTCTTCACTGTAGCTGTTTTACTTTTTTAAGATTACAGTTCCAAAAAAAGAAAAATTGAAGGAGAAATAAAATGTGCCCATATTCCTCTTGCCCATAAAAATAAAATATTAACCTCTCCTATAGTCCCTTCCAGTCCTTTTTCCTCTGCATACATATGATTTTCTTTGAAGGTTAGGCTCCTATTATATATAAAATAATGTATCTATAGTTTTTATTAATCATATTATCAGAGCATTTACTATTTTAAAAGGAAGACAACATGCCCATAATTTTATTGTCTACTTTTAAAAAAATGTATGGCTGTAAATTTGCCAAAAATTTGCCTGTAAATATTTTCTTGAATGTCTGTCTTCCCAATATTTATTCTTTGTTGATGTTGTCTCCTCTTTCCTCTCTTTCTATCTAAAATGTCGAGATCCTTTGAGACTCAGTTCAAGTCCTGTTGCCTCCAGTAAAGTCTTCCTGGCATTTCTAGCAAATCATAACCTGGGCTCTCTTTGGAGTCACACCAGTTACTCACAGGACTATTTGGATTTAGAGCTATCGCATGGGTCAGAGTACACCTGAACTCCGTGTGGTTTTTGATGGACAATCATTTGGAAGTAGATCTCCAAGCATTGAGGGATAGACTCAAACCTCCAGCCTTTCAGTTAGCAGCCTAGTGAGTGAACTCTCCTTATCACCCAGGGAAGCTGTGTTCTCTATCGCAGGAATTAAATCCCATCCTTCTTGCAGTATATCTTGTACCACCGTCGTGCACTACTACTATTTTATGCCTTCTTTCCTAAGTGGATTATAAGCCTTTGGGTTTGTAACAGACTGGCCTTACATTCCCTACTGTGTTTCGAACAATGGCTCCCGGCTGTTCACTGATTGATTGATTGGTTAATTGATTGACTGTTCTGCTGGCTGGTTTACTATTTTCTGGTTTACTATTACTAATTAGGACTCAACCCTCAATTGTCTGTGAAAATAACTCCCCCTCCCCCCATTTATCCTTCCATGGGTCCTGGTTGGTGACATTTCCGCAGCAGGACTAAATTGGACCATTGTGTTTCTTTGTGTGGCCCTAATTGCCCTGCTCTGTGTGCCTTGACAGCAGGAGGGTTCTATTATGCAGTATCTCATTGTGTTCCCATAATGGCTTGATTACTGTGTATGGGCTTCTTGGGGACCTCTGTGGAGAGGAGAGGGTGAACTCTATAAATAAGATGAGCTCCAGGTGACACTAATAGCGTGCTGCCAGATTTAGTTGTGTCTACACTGCCTAGGTTCGCTTAAAAATGCCAAGTGTTGCTAAATAGATGTTGGAAGTAAAGAACTTGATTTGAATTCCTTTAGAGGCTGAATTAAGCTACACTCAAAATGTGTTCCCCAAAGAGGAACTTCGATGCTCTGAGGGGCCCTGTGCCATATGGCAGTCCATGGCAACACCAGCTCTTAACAAGATTTGGCCTTTCTCACCACGCCAATGCCTAGCAACTTCAGAAACAAGCAGAGTCATCTCTTTCTGGCTAATAAACTCAGCCAAATGGTAGGCTATCATTGCCAAAACAGAACTACCTGAAATTAGAATGGATATAAGGCTAAATCTAGTTCCTTAAAACCAGTGTCTATCAAGTGGACTCAGGGGTGGGAGGCGGGGAATAGGAAGACAGACTCTTTCGATAGTAGTCATTTTCCTTTTTAGAAGTGGGAGAAGTATACACAGCTTGGCCTCCCTAGCAGATGTCAGTGAGTGGTGCATAGGAGAAAGGGATGAATGGGCAAATGAGAGGTTGTGTATGATTCTACAATAATAGCAACAGCCAAAAGGGTGGGGTGGGGGGGAACTACAGGTACTGCTCCTAATTAGACATAGCCAAAAACCTCATGGGGTTAGTTCTCATGATTTGAGAGCTTAGGGCCATGGTCTCAGAAGACAATCCAGTCAATTGGCTTATTATAATTCTTAAAGACTTGTGTATGTTGAGTAGTGTCTGGGGTCTTAAAAGTTCATGAGCAGCCATCTAAGATACCACGGTTGGTCTCTATTTGTCTGGATCCAAAGGGGTGGCGGTGAGATGTTATATCAGCTTGCACCTGTGTGAAAGGGTAGGGGTGGAGACCAACCTTTCCACCACAGGACAGCCTGATGATGCCTCCTTGGGGGCGTGGCCTTTTAATAAGAGAGGCACCGAGGATTTCGCCTCACTCTGCCCTTCACCCTCCCTGTTTGCTGGGACTCTGTGTCTGCCTCCAGGGGCAGGCGGGCCCAAGTGTGAGGCTGATCCTGGGAGCCAACTTGAGAGCTGTTGACATCCTGCTATGTTCCCACTGACCTTGGATCCAGGGGACTCTGCACCCACTGATCTGGGATCTTCTTGCCCTTCGCTTCATTTTACTTCCTCATTGGCCTTTGGCTACTTGAGTCTGGAGGGCTCCCATTCCATCCGACCATGGACTGGAATTGGACTTGCCCGGGCTGCCTTCTTAACCTAAAATTACTTCTTAATAGAAAGTTATTTCTTCTTCTTCTTTTCCTCCTCCTCCTCCTCCTCCTCCTCCTCCTTCTTGTCCTCCTCCCTTCTCCCTCCCCCTCTTTCTTCTTCTTCTTCTTCCTCTTCTACTTCTTGTGTGAGTTCCAGTTGCATCTTTATCTGAAAGTCTCATCTGCCAACTTAGTGTTTTCACCACCTGGAGAGCCGAACATTCCCAGGCTTCACAATCTTTAGCTTGGGTGCTGCCTGGGCGGGATCCTGAGTAGCAGCCAGGACTGCCTTTTAATTGGCTGCTTTGCCTGTTTTGCTTCCTTGGCAGCCCTGAGAGCCTGCTCTCGTTGATCCTTTTTAACCCCCAAACGCCTGAATTTTTAATTTCAGGGAAAAAAATGTTTTGTTTCTATTCTTTACTTTCATAGTTATCAATATATATATATTAATATATACATTTATTTAAATGTTACGAAAACATCGCACTCGGCGTTATAGGACTAAGTTCAGGTTTCTGACTCCTCTTGGCCTTTATACCAGCAAGAGATGCACCCGTGATGGCCCCCAGGATTGTGACTGCCCGGCGGTTCCTTTCTTCTGGATTTCTTCCAATTGCCCCTTTTTGTGCTCCCTTCTGTAAAGAACAGTCCAGTTTGTCTGTTGAGGGTTCCCCTTGGAGAGGAATGCTGATTTGCATTTTGCATTAAGAAATTGGAAAACTTTTCCATCGGTCCCAGTGTAGAGCCTCCCATGTCCAGGGTAAATCCTGCCAAAGTAGCACAGCTCGACCCTCATGCCTGTACCAGCAGGGGAACAGGGAAGATGACAAACAATAAGTTATTTCTTACACATATATCGATGTCCATCATTTATTTCCCTAGGCCTTAAGCAGTAGACAACTCCAGAATCAGAGAATAAGTAGAACTCTCAGATTAACTGCCCCATACAAACCACTTGCCTTTCCCCCCTTGAGACCAGAACAACTAGATGGTGCCCAGCTACTGCTGCTGGATGTTCTGATCCAGGCACATAATCTTGATAAAAAGAGAGCGTATTGTGAACTAGAACTTCACATTCTTAAAGAATCTAGACTTACTGGACATGTCAAATTTGGAGGAGACAATGGCCCAGAGTTGCTGTTCAAACTGAATTGAACCCGTGGCAGTCACCTGTGAGTTATGGAGCATTTTGGGCCAGAAAATAAAGATAGTCATCTTTGAAGGCTGCATTCGTTATTATTTATTTAAGTTATGTGAAAGCAAAGTGTCGCTAGTTCAGAGCCTAGATGAGAAGGCAGGGGATGGGGATAGGACGGAAAAGGAAGGGAAACCAGAAGAAACAGCAAGAATGTTGATAAATGTGAAGAACGGAGCCAGTGCCGCTGATCAATACATCTGGGAACCTTGCAACGGGAGCAGGTTTTGCTGTGCATCTCTTCACCAAAAGTTAAATAAAAACAGCAAAGTCTGAGAGAAACCCTATTGTATATCTCCACCCTATCAATGATGGGGTTGTCATGCGCCAGAATCAACTTGGCGGCCATGAGTCATTGTTGTTGGTGTTTTCTATTGGGGTAAATCATATTGTGTCTTCTGGCCTTCAATGATTAGATTAATAGAGAGATCTTCAAAGTTGATCTTAAAGAGAAAAGCTGTATCTGAAGGGAATGAGATTTGGTTGCAACTATAGAGTATAATAAAAAATAAACTGAGGGGAAAATAAAAACTGTTCTGTGACTGGGCTGGGTTCTGTGAAAGAGAACATTCTGTTCGGGTCATCAGAAGAAGAGACGCTGGCCCTTTGCTTGCTGCACACAGTCGCAGGTAGGAACCCTCGTGAGTATGCAGGCAAGTCCGGACAAAGAACAACACTTGTCCTTGGGAAGTGCCATGAATCACTTGCTCTGACTCTTCTGACCAGAGTCTTGGTAATGCCTCCCAACTGAATGAAGGGAGCTATGCATGCGTGAGGTGTCTATCACCCACCAATGGGATCGGACAGCTTGATCATAATGCAAATAAAGCATCTGACACCTGTAAGGTGAGAAAATGTAAAGAGAAGGCATCAACTTCTAATAAGAGGATTGATTCGTGTTGCCATGCCACCAGGTTGATCATGAGCCTTCTCAGAAGCAGACAAGGAGAGCTTGTGACCATCAAGAAAGAAGAGCCAGAGTGAAGGGCGTCCCTTGGACCTTGAGGTCCCTATGCTGAATCCCCTTGATCTAGGGGGTGTGACACCAGCTCAGCAGCAGAGACAGCAGAACTGAGAGTGCAAACAGAGCGATGGACTCCCCCAGGGCCCTGGAGAAAGCAAACGGGGTGCTTTGGGGCAGGAGGCTTGCTGACGGAGTCGGTTGCCCCCAGGAGCTTAATTGGAGGGAGGGGATATGTTTGTTGACCTACAGAGCTGGAGTTCTGCTCTCTTGAGCAGAAGCTACTCAATGGGATTCATCAGTTTTCATTACCAGCCCCCTGGTTTTCAGGACAAGCCATTTTTGAGGCAGGAGCAGAGAGAGAAATCCCAGGACCATCTGAAAAAGACTATGTTCACGGACTCTGTGAAGTGGTGGATGCCAATACCAGTAGCCAAAGCAAGGAAACCGTGAGACAGGACAGAGGAACAGCATCGAGACAATGAGACTGCGAGGCAGAGCGACAGATGGGTCCAACGGAGTTGAAGACCAAGGGACCACATGGCTGAGAGGATGAGCACTAGAGCGAGACCTGGCTGTTGGCTGAGGAGAGGCGATGCTGTGGACCAGTGACTGGGTCCTCATTGTTTACTGATAGTGAAATGTGGCAGCCCTAGCAACCCCTCTTAATTGTGAGCTCTGTGTGGTCATGCTCATGAATGAGCAAACCCAGCAGAGAAGTAGAATGGTGTGAGAGGAGTGCTTGGTGTCAGCAAAGGGTTAAGAAGGACGGAGGATGGAGTCATGTCTGACCTGTGTTTAGCGGGGAAGCAAGAGGAGGTCAGCTAGGGCCCTCACATGTTTTTTCAGGCATTTTTGGCCCTGCCTCTGAAGGCCCTCAGCCCTCCTGACTTCCATGATCAATGTGCAAGCATTCCCAAAAGAGGGGATTGACCCTGTCTTCTGACGGGGGAGTGGCAGGGCTTGCAGGCAGACAGGCCTGGAAGCCAGGCAACTGGACTGCTGCTATGGGCACAGCTCGTGTGATCAGGTGGCACCCACAACCCTGTTGTCAAGATGCATGACATAGTCACCGCTGTCATTTGTTATGAAAATCATATGACTGACCCTCCTTGTTCTGTTGACCTGGCCAATAGGCTTCTCCTATAGCTGGCCCCAGAGGAGGGAGAACACCTAAATGCCACATGGCAGGTATAGTCTCCCTGCAAAGAAAGAAACTGCTCTTCCGTTTTGAGCATTAATCTCTCCAGAGAACTGCCAGCTAGGACAACTAGCTGTGTGCAGGCCTGCTCACGACTGCTAGAGGGCCCTCAATGCCAGGACGACAGGCAACAGGGCCGCAGTCCAGAGGCAGTGGTCATAAGAGATGCTTTCCTGTGGGACAGGCTGAGGATACCACCCACCTCCCTTAGCGTGACCCTCTGCTTCCCTATCACCATAGGAGGGTTGAGTAAGTTTGGGGTTTGTTTTCCTTTCTTTTGAAACAAGAGTACGTCCATCCAAAGTGAGGGGAGGACACTATGAGACAAACGTGGAATCTACAGAGAAGGGAGGAAGGTACAGGCTGGACCAGCACAGGGGCCCTGAGCAGGGAGATGTGTGGTGATCAGTGGTGGCACAGTGGCTCCTCTGAAGTTTGGCTGCCCCTGAGTAGCTACTCCCAGGCTAGCTTCCCAGTGCCAGGCCCTCCAGGGCTGGATAGGGCTGCACCGCTAGTCATGAAACCTGCCTCCCCTCCACCGGCGTGCGTTAGTTACAGTGCACTCAGTGCTCAGTGAGAAATGAACCTCAAGGATCTAAGCTCCCTCCTGTGGCATTGAGGATGACCCAGAGCACTGGACACCCAGGGCTCTGGGGATCTAAGGATGCTAAGTGCGCAGCGCTCTACCCCAGAGACCCTACGTAGATGGGGCTTTCTGCGCTCACAAGGAATTGCAGTCTCGGAAACTCACAGGGACAGTTCTACTCTGCCCTCCAGATCACAATGACTCAGTGTGGAATCATGGCTGTGAGTCTGAGCGACATCAATGTTAAGCACTCAACCACCAACAATACATGTTGGTGGGTTCAAGACCACCCAGAAGTGCCTCAGAAGAAAGGCCTGGCACACTACTTCCTAAAGGTCACAGTCATGAAAACTCTATGGGACATCTCCTCTTGGGGGTACCACAAGGACCAATTGACTCCATGGCTACTGGTTGGTTATTTGTCCCGAGAGCTTTGCAAATCTGGGCTCAGTGAATCCTGCAAGGCAGGTACGACTATGACTGTCTGCACTGGGCAGATCAGGAAACAGAATTCACTCTCACCCAGTGCCAGCCAGTCGATTTTGACTCAGAGTGAGCCTCACAGGACAGGGCAGAATAGTCCTGCGCCTTTCAGAGACTGTAACTCTCTGCTGGAGTAGAACGCCCCCTCTTTCTCCCTCAGAGCAGCTGGTAGTTTGAACCGCTGCCATTGTGGGTAGGATCCCAATGCATAACCACTATGCCACCTGGGCTCCTAAGGAAGCAGAGGGAGGTTGGAAAAGTCATTGTCCGAACACCACCAAGGACACTGCAAAGGCGGCACAGACAGGACATCCAAAGAGTCGTAGAGGACTGCTCTCCCCACCCCACCCAGGTCTGCTCTTGCTCAGCCAACTGCCCTCTCCTGTGCCTGATTATATGTCACGGGACAGCAGCCCAGGGCCACTGCAGGACTCCACAATCCTTACTAGAGGGGCTGAGAAGCCCTGCCAAGACCTACTGGTCTTCAGGGCAGACCTTGTAGTTGGCAGCCCAGCAGAGAATCACTACACCATCAGCGCTCCCAAACAGTACAAAAATGTAGATGTAGATGTATATACATAGGTGTGTGTACACATACATACACACACATGCCTATACATAGAACACATAGTTATATGCATATATATTAATTTGGGGGTTGTATATGTGCATATACACATATATACATATATACACACATATGCATGCATCTAGACACATTCTGTATATTCTCCTGTATAAGCCAAATTTTCCAGCACACTTTTAATGCAGCTTTTGTGGTAAAATTAGGTGCCTCGGCTGATATTTGGGTGGGCTTATACTCGAGTATATACAGTATATGTACCATCTTTGGGTTCTGGTCCTAGATCCAAAGATCCACAATTCATTCAATTATACTTTCCAGGGTTCTCCTCTAATCTGGAGCTACTTTGGCTGCGCACTGATGACGTGGCAGACGGCGTGCGAGACGCCTGGCACACCTTCTCTGGTTTTAGCCTGTGTGCTGGAGATTGTCTCCTTTTACAAATAAGGGAATTGAAGCTCATTCCAGTTCAGGAACTCAGCCAGGGTCACCTGGCTGCCCAACCGCGTGGCCAGTATGTGAACCCAGGCCTGACTCCCTTCTTGCTTTCACACAGCACCACCTGAACTCTGGCTTGGAGCAATGGCACCACCAGGGTGACGCTGGGGTTGGATCTGAGACCATCTCCGGAGGTGAGAGGAAGCGCCCCAGAAACACAAGGGGGTTGTCAGAGAGATGCACCCTGGCCTCACCAGGGAGGCAGAATCGCATCCGAGACGGCAACAATGTCTTGAGGTTGTACTGCTCAAACTGGGATTCTTCTGTTCCTCACCTACACTCCCTCGGCCCTTTTAGGCCCTTCCTTTGCCCGTTGTTACATAAGAATCACAGTGACATAAGCAGATTGTTGTGGAAACTGTGTTAAATATGCATATTAAGTCCCGAACACTGAGCCAACTCACCAAAGCCAAAGCCAAGTTCACTGCTTTGCAGTCCATGCCGACTCATAGTGACCTTATGGGACAGGGTTGAACTGCCCCGGTGAGTGTCCAAGACTAACTTTTTTTAATTTATAATTTTATTGGGGGCTCTTATAATAATCCATATACCCATTGTATCAAGTATATTTGTACATATGTTGCCATCGTTCTTTTCTAAACATTTACCTTCTATTTGAGCCCTTGGTACTAGGTCACTAGGTCCTCTTCCCCCCCCCCCCTTCATGATTCCTTGATAAATTATAAATTATTACTATTTTCATATCTTACACCGGCCGCTGTCTCCCTTCACCCACCATTTCTGTTGTTTGTCCTATGATGGGGCAGGGTGGTAATGGTGGTGGTGGTGGTGTGTGGTTATCTGTCGTTCATTGCAAACAGTTCCCCTGTCCTCCTCTCCTCTCCCCACCTTCCCTCTACCTTCTTAGTATCGCTACTCCCATTTCTGTTCCTGAGGAGTTTATCTCACCTGGAGTCCATGTACCTTATCTGTACCTGCGTACATGCTCTGGTCTAGCCCGAAATGAAAGGCAGGACTGGGGTCATGATAGTGGGGGGTGAAGAAGCCTCAAGGAACTAGAGGAGTATTGTTTCATTGGAGCTACACTGTGCCCTGGCTGATTCATCCCTTCTTTGTGACCCTTCTGTGAGGGATGTCCCATTATCTACAGCGGGGTTTTGGGTCTCTGCTCTGACCTCCCTCATTCTCAACAATATGTTTTTCTTAGTTAGTTAGTTAGTTAGTCTGTTTGTTTGGGGCTTCGGATGCCTGTTACCCAATCCCGTTGACACCTCATGATAACACAGCCTGGTGTGCCCTTCCATGTGGTCTTTGTTGCTTCTGAGCTAGATGGCGGCTTGTTTATCTTCAAGCCTTTAAGACCCCAGATGCCAAATCTCTTGATAGCTGAGCACCATCAACTTTCTTCAGCACATTTGCATGTTCACCCATTTTGTCCAGCGATCGTGTAGGGAGGGTGAGCATCACAGAATGCCAGGTTGTTAGAACAAAGTGTTCTTGTGTTTAGAGAGGGCTTGAGCAGAGGCTCAAAGTCCATCTACTATCTCAATGTATTGCCATATAAATATATGTACATAGGCCAGTACCTCTATTTTTATGAGGATATTTTTATATTTACATAAGTGCACACCTATGTTCATACCCCTATCCCTAGCTTTGCTTCCTAGTTCTTTCTTCTGTTTCCTTTTTCCTTCCTCCTGCCCCACCATCATGCTCACCCTTCTTCTGCCTCTTAGTAATTCCTCTCAGCTAGATTGCTGTTGCTCCATCACCCTCAGGATCTCTACGTCCTCCTCATTGTTGATTTTAATTCCCTAGTTGTTCCCCTGTCTATGGAATTGTTTCCTCACCTCTTCCTTCCCCCGCCTACTCCTCCCTGCATATCCTGCCAGAATCATCGAAACCATTGCTTTCTCCTCGAGCTTGCTTCCCAAATCTATCTGGGAGCAGAAAACCCTGTCTTTCTCCCTTGGAAGAGGCTGGTGGTCTCGAACTGTGGACCTTGGGTACCACAGCCTAATGCATAACCACTATACCACGAGGGCTAGGACTGGATAAATGGTAGCTACTTGTCCCCCACCCATCTGTCCATTTGTTGTACTGTGGTGGTATTACAGGGAGGAGGCTCGGAATTTCAAGCCTCTTCACTCCTCAGTTCTGGTCCCATTCACAAGAAAGATTTCAGACATGGGAAAAATTCAGATAGAGTCAGAGGAAAGGTTTGAACAGAAACAGCTAAGTTTACTGAGGAGAGGTACTTTGCAAAAGAAGTCCAAAGGGACCTTAGCTAGCATCAAAGAACTCGTTAGAACGTCAAACTGAACCTTATATTCTGCTGATAGTGGGCCGCCCACCCAAGGCTGGCTCTCTGGCAGGTCTTCTGCTATGGGCTGGTCTCTATAGCATGCCCTCTTCAGGTGTCTACCTTCTGGCACCCCAACACCCCAGACTTCATGCTGTGCTCTTGTCACAGACCCCAAACTGAAGAGTCTCTGTAGTCATTGTGCAGTTTGTGTGAAGAACCTGTCTTTCTTCTCCCAGACATGTCATGATTTCCCATATCTGGGGTCTCCTCCATCGATAAGAAAGTGTGTTTTATTGTGCCCTTCCCCGTCCTCTGTGCTGGAGGTGTGTGTGTGTGTGCACGCACAAGCACACATGCGGAAGCCTGTCTCCACCTCTCTTTGGCATTAAGATTCCTGCCAGTTTCCTTCCATCATTCCTTCACCTCCACTTGCCCGTCTCTGGCTGGCTTAACAGTGACTTGTCTGTTGCTGTGATGCTGGGAGCTATGGCATTCGTTTTTCAAACACAATCAGGGTCACCCACGGTGGACTGTTCAGCAGCACAAACAGACTAAGACACGCTAGGGAGAGAGGCTTTGTGATCCACGTCTTAAAATCAGCCGATGAAAATGCTGTGGATCGCAGTAGAACATTGTCTGCCGGAGCACTGCATCACAAATCCCCACATGAGGAGTTATTCCAAACACACTGTGGTCCCAACAATGGACTGAAGCTCACCTGCCAGGAGGAAGATGGCACAGGACCAGGCAATGGTCCATTCTGTTGTGCACAGGACCACCAAGAGCAGTGGCCGACCTGGCATCTACAATGACTACTCTGGTTAGTGGATGGACAACAGTTGCCTATGAGCCGCTGCAGAAAGAAGGCTCAAGGTCCTCTGCTACTGCTGCTGCTAGGGGCTGCCCATCTGGGAAGCAATTGCTAAAGTTCCCTTATGTGGGCTCAGGCACAGGAGAGGGAGTCAGGGATTCCATCTGCGTCCCTGCATGGCATGAGCCCCACTCCATGAGAGACCTCCTTCAGAAGACCACCCCATACCTGCACCCCTAGGACTGGCCAAGAATGGAGCCTTTCCCTCTGTCTCCAATGTGGACATGGATGTCCTGAGGGCTCGAAGTCCAGTTTTCTGAGGCCGGCAAGCGGGAGGCAGACAGCTAACATATAAGCAGGACCCATATTCCTAGTAGAAGGGACTTCAGGGTGGGTTGAGATGGGTCATAGCCTTCAAGAAAGAATACACAGGGGTGGGTGTCAACAGCAGATGCCTGAGCGTGGGCTCTCAAGAGTCCCATTATAAGCACCCAAAGACCTCACTGGACAGAGGTGGGGTCCAGGGCAGCTTTGCAGGGTATCTGATCTATCTCTAAGATGATTCGATGATGTTTCATCCCTCCACACTTAAAGCACTAGGATCCCTCTACTAGCAGAGAGTCCCTGGGTGGCAGGCACAAGCAGGTAAGCACTTGGCTGCTAAGCACAGGTTGGTGGTTCAAATCTACCCAGCAACGTGTAGGAAGAAAGACCAGACAACCTGTTTCCAGCAACCCACCCAGTGAAAACCTGCGGAGCACAGTTCTACAGCAACATACGGGGTCCCCATGAATTGAAGCCGACTCAAAGCCCACTAGCTGGTTTTCTTTGGTTGGTCGTTACATTTGCAATTCAAGTTAGGAGAAGGGGTAGAGGGAGGTTGGCAGAGGGAACCAGACTGGGGATCCTGCTGTTGGACCTAGGGCAATGCAGCAGTTTATAAACCAAACTTAACTGCCCTCGAGTCAATTATAACTCACCGGGACAGAGTAGAACTGCCCCTGTGGGTTCCCGAGACTCTAACTCTTTACAGGACTAGAAAGCCTCATCTTGCTCATGAGGAACGGCTGGTGGTTTCAAACTGCTGACCTTGTGGTTCGCAGCCCAACACGTAACCACAGTCACACCAGGGTTCCTTGAGTGGCCCATACACTTGTGAGAGGATTCTGCATGGAGAACTAGCCCAGTTCACATGGGTGTAGATCACTGCTTTGTCCATGGAGGGGGTTGCTGGACAAGTCTGGGGTGGCCCTGGGGTGGCATCAGGGTGATTAGGGTAGTAATTGCTCTCTGAGTTTCAGGGTCAGTCTGGATGACAATTGGTGGCCGGTGCCCTGGCCGTCACTATAAAAAGCTGCATGTGCTCAGGGCTGCTTTGGGAGATCTCTCCAGGGACACTGCCAGGCCACACAGGAAGCCTGTAACACGCTGCCAGGAGACTGCAGACAGCTGACAGTGTGCCACTCACTCTGGCCACACACACCGTGAGGCTGAGATTTCAGTTCCGGGACCCCTGGAGAGGGGGCTGCAAAGCCACAAAGGCCCCCCTGCAGCCTGCTTGTGACCACTACCCCAGGATGGCAGTGGCTCAGATTGCTGCTCCTCACTCAGTGACAGGAGGGTCCGCTTCGGAGCTTTTTCTGCAACATGCTTGCAACTGTGTCCCTGTCAGACCACCCGTGAGCGAGCTACGGGCTTGGGGGCATATAGTTCACACTCAGCATCCCGGTCAGCTGTCGCGCCCGGGCAGCATGGCCCGCCTTCAGGAGGGCCCGGGAGGCGAGCCGCGTGCCACACAAGGCAAGACAGAAGGCTCAGATTAGCCTCCACAGCCCTGAATCAAGTTTTCGATTCCTGGGAGATCCATCAATGCCTTCTGGGGCCTTTTCCCTGAATTCTTCACTTTATGATTTCACAGAACGTATCGGTTCGTATCTGTTCCTTGTTCCAACAAATGAAATGCGACTGTCCTAATAATTCTGAAACGCCTTTCAAGCCGGACACGTGTGTTGTATGCGCATTTGGGTGGGGGCGGGGGGCACGGGAGGGGGTGGGTGTGTGCATTTGAAGCCAGCAGACATGAATCGCTCCGCGAAGCACGGAGGCTTCTGCGTTTGCTGGGGAGCTGGGAGCAAGGTTGGGGGGTGGGGGGCAGTTTTGTGGTATTCCT
The DNA here is from genome assembly GCF_000313985.2 of Echinops telfairi. Lineage (NCBI taxonomy): Eukaryota > Metazoa > Chordata > Mammalia > Afrosoricida > Tenrecidae > Echinops > Echinops telfairi. Next base: position 1,268,498 of record NW_022103908.1, on the reverse strand, counting down.
GCAGACATCTGGTAAGCAGCGTTAGGTAATTTTTCTTAGTGTAAGAGGCAGTCAGGCCTAAATTCAAAACGTACGGGCACACGCAGGCAGCCAGACAGCTGCTCTCCGTGGGACAGCCTCCTTCCCGGGGACGTCACCACAGAGACGCGAAGGATGAGCTGAGGGTCTCCCAGAGCCTGCTAGTTTCCAATACGCAGCCCAACCAAGCATGGTGGAAACAGGAGGCTGAGCCGCATCGGTTTAACACTCTGACCCTGGGAGCGGAGGCTACAGGTAAGGTGACCCAGGGCTGCCAATTACATTTGCACTTGCACTCAGCTGCCCCTCCCTCAGCTCTTGCTGCATCTGTCTTTGCCAGTGACGTGGGGAGTGGGTATCCCAGGAGGATCATGGGCAATTTTAGCATCTTTCCTGGTTCCATGTTATTCCTTTGATTAGGGGTTGGGTGAGTCTGTTTGCTCCGAGGCTGCAGAAGTGTCTGTGTGGATGTGCAGGGAGAGGGACAGGCTCCATGCACAGCATCAGGAGGTCCTTCTCGGCCACCTAAAGCTCTGGATGCAGGGCACAGTCCGGCACCGACGAAACACACAACATTCCTCTGGTCCCCTGAGGCTTCCTCTCCCCCGACTGTCATGACCCCAGCTCTGCCTTTCATTGCGGGTTAGACAGAAGCATGTACAGGCAAGAACTTTCGACACCTGGAATCCAGGACAGATAAACCCCTCGGGAACAGAAATGGGAGTAGCTATACCAAGAGGGTAGGGGGAAAGGGGTGGAGAAGAGGGGAGGAAGGGGGAACTGAGCAATGACCGACGCATAACCCCCTACCCAGGAGGGAACAGAAGTATGGGTGAAGGGAAACAGTGGATGGTGTAAGATATGCAAATAGTAATAATTTATAATTTATCAAGGGTTCATGAAGGTGGGAGGGTGGGGGAAGGAGGGAAAAGAGAGGAGCTGATACCAAGGCTCAAACAGAAAGAAAATGTTTAGAAAATGATGATGGCAACAAGTGTACAAATGTGCTTGATACTATGGATTGTTATCAGAACTGGAAGAGCCCCAATAAAATGATTTAAAAAACACCTTGGGGGCCAGGGTAGTCATAAGATCCAGTAGGACACAGGGCCACAGACTTGCCTTTGTTTTCTATAGGTTAAATTGCTTGTATGAAATCTCTTTATAATGCACAACTTGACAAATAGGTAACAACATGATAAACGGGGGAAAAATAGTCGTTGCCAAGGATGCTGTCTTGCTTGGATCCACAGTGAATATTCTCATCGGCGCAGCAGCCAAATTATCAAGTGCCTCATTGTATTGGGTCCGTCCGCTGCACGAGACCTCTTTCAATAGTTGAAAAGCAAGGGTGTTACTTTCAGGATAAAGAGCACCTGACCCAAGCCATGGCATTTGTCATCGCCTCATATGCTGTGAATAATGAAGACTGGCGAAGATCCGATGGATTTGAATGGTGGTGCTAGCAAAGCATATTGGAAGCACTAGGGACTGCCAAGGGAACAAACCAATCTGCCTTGGAAGAAAGTCAGCCAGAGTATTCCTTTCATATTTTGGACATTTTGTCAAGAGGGACCGCTCCTTAGAGAAGGACAGTACGTTTGATAAAGTATAGGGGCAGTGAAAAAGACCCTCAACCAAATAGATTGGTACAGTGGCTGCAACAATGGGCTCAAACATAACAATTGTGAGGATGGCGCAGGGCCAAGCCGTGCTTTGATCAGTTGTGAACAGCATCACTATACATTGGAACTACCCACAGCAACCTGATTATGTCATTAAACATTCGAACATGGCTTTTATTGTACAGGTTTGTGTTCACAAACCTCTTGTATTGCCGTCTGTTTTAGGATGATATCAAGGGCTTTCTTTCAGTTTGATTTAATGCACTATTTTTTATTCTCAATAGCTCACTGCCATGGCAGAACAGGGTAGAACAGGCCCTGTGGGTTTCCCAGGCTGTAAATCCTTCCGGAAGCAGAGAAACCTCATCTTTCCTCCACAGAGCGGCTAGGGGGTTCCAACTCCTGACTTTGTGGTGAGCAAGCCCAACACATAGCCCATTCCACCACCAGGGCTCCTTCCTCCGTACAAAGACATCTGTGGTTCTCCACGTACAAACCAACTCCTTATTTCTTCGGTCAGTGAGTATAAAATTGAAAATGTGAGTAATTGGCCATACAATAATCAACAGTGATTGTGAATGTACTCGGGCTTTGCTTCCCATACTGACCTTGGGCTCAAATCCCACAAAAAGGGATACAATTCCACCCTTTGAAGCAAAGAAAGTCATTTCATGGGGAGCTCAAAGCTGTCAGACTGAGGGACCAAGGGTTCAGATGAATGATGGATGGCAGGTGCCCAAGGGACTATGTCAAGACATCGAATAAAGGAGAGGCAGATAAAAGAGGAAGAGGTGACTTAAGAGATCAGGAGAAACTGGACCTGTTTCCTAAAGAAACAAAGCGTTTACCCAGAGTCCATCTGGCTTCCTCTAACTAGCACAGGGGAAGAATAACAAATCTAGCTTACCCGCCTGAATGGTGTTACTAGGCTACAATAGTATTTGAGAGGAACTTATATTTTTTTTTAATAAATCATTTTATTGGGGGCTCTTACAGCTCTTATAACAATCCATCCATCAATTGTATCAAGCACATTTGTACATGTGTTACTAGGCTACAATAGTATTTGAGAGGAACTTATATTTTTTTTTAATAAATCATTTTATTGGGGGCTCTTACAGCTCTTATAACAATCCGTACTTCAATTGTATCAAGCACATTTGTACATGTGTTGCCATCATCATTTTCAAAACATTTTCTTTCTATTTGAACCCTTGGTATCAGCTCCTCTTTTGTTCCCCTCCCTCCTCTACCATCCTATCCTTGTGAACCCTTGATAAATTATAAATTGTTGTTATTTTTATATCTTACACTGACTGCTGTCTCCCTTCATCCACATTTCTGTTGTTCATCCCCTTAGGGGGGTGGGGATGGGGTTATACATCAATCCTTGTGATCATTTCCCCTTTATTCCCCCTTCTCCCCCCATCTTCCCTCTACTCTCACGGTATCACTACTCCCATTACTGTTCCTGATGGGTTTATCTGTCCTGGATTCTGTGTGTCCAGAGCTCTTATCTGTACCAGTGTACGTGCTCCAGTCTACCTGAGTTTGTAAGGTAGAACTGGGGAGGTGGGGAGTATTAAAGAACTAGAGCAGTGGTTCTAGTTCTCAACCTTCCTAAAACTGTGACCCTTTAATACAGTTCCTCATGTTGTGGTGACCCCGTATGTGGGTGTATCTGCATGTGGGCAGACCCACCTGGAGACGGATAGAGGGATGGTGTCTCTGTTCCTAAGACCATCAGAAATACAGTCTTAGGTGACCCCTGTGAAAACATCATTCAACCCTCAACAGGATTGCAACCCACAGATTGAGAACCACTGAACTAGAAGGATGTTGGGTGTTTTGTCGGTGCTATATACACTCTGGCTGATTCATCCCTTCCTTGTGACCCTTCTGCAATGGTATGTCCAATTATCTATAGATGAGCTTTGGATAGCTACTCCAACCCCACTCATTCGCATTGGTATGATTGCTTTGGGTCTTCTGATGCCTGATACTTGATCCTGTAGACAACTTGTGATCACACAGGCTGGTGTGCTTCTTCTATGTGGGCTTTGATGTTTCCCTCATAGAAGCCACTTGTTTAACTTCAAGCCTTTCATACACCAGACACTGTATCTTTTAATAGCCAAGCACCATCAACTTTCTTCACCACATTTGCTTATGCACCCATTTTGTCTTAAGGGATCTTGTTGGGAAGGTGAGTGTCACAGAATGCCAGGCTATTAGAACCAAATGCTCTTGCACTGAGGAAGAACTTGAATAGATGCCTAATGTACATCTGCGTCCTTAATATTTGACATTCAGATTGTACATAGGCCTATATCCCTATCATTATAAATCAATATGTTTACATATGTACAAGCCTATAGTCATACCTCTGTAAATATCTTTTGCCTCCTAGTTCTTTCCTCTATTTCCTTTTACTTTCCTCCTGTCCCACTATTATGTTCAACCTTCATTCAGCTCTCAGTAATTCCTTTCGGCTACATTGCCCTTGATCAAACCCCACCAGGCATTCTGTCCTCCTGGCCATCGATTTTAGATTTCTTGTTTCCTTGTCCCTGGATGTGTTTGCTCCCCCCTCTCTTTCCCCCACCTCCCCCTCTCCACTGTCCCCCAAGATCCATTAGTTCCATTGTTTTCTCTTTGGGATTGTTGATTTTGCCTGTCTTATATAGATAGACATGGAAAAGAAAGGATGAAGAAAAAAAAGGTGGAGGAGCTATATATAGTTCCAGGTCTGTCTGCTGACCCGTATGGATGTTTTCTGATCAAGTCTCATGAGGGGCTTAGCTCTGCCCTCGGAATCTGAAGTCAATTTTGCAGATTCTTCAGGGACTTTGCTTTGCTCCTTTTGCTGCTCTGTTGAGCTCCCTTTATGTTTCGCCCCAGTGTGTGTGTTGGGGGGGCGGGGCACGGTCAGACTGGGCACATTTCCTGTACTGTGTCTCCGGTGATGTCCCCTGCTGTGCTATGGGTCAGTGAGGGGACATCTTGTCTCATTGTGGGGCTGGCCTTCTGGTCCCCTCTATGCCTTGGCTGCTCGAAGCAGAAGTGTTGTCCTTGGGGCTTGGTGGGCCAGGATTCTCTTCTCTTCTCTTCTCTTCTCTTCTCTTCTCTTCTCTTCTCTTCTCTTCTCTTCTCTTCTCTTCTCTTCTCTTCCCTTCCCT
>NW_022103908.1:1249084-1263576 GCF_000313985.2 Echinops telfairi | reverse complement strand
TCTCTCTCTCTCTCTCTCTGCTCCTGTGTGGTCTGGACAGACCTGACACTGCCCCCGGGCTGTATCTTTAGTGCTGTCCTCTGTAGTGCAATCTCCTGGTATCATGGCATATTTTTCACATAGTACCCCTCCTCTTCCTTGCCATCATCTTGGTTATTGTCATTGAAAAACTTGTAAGTGGCTTCCCATGGCTGACAGAGGTCAGAGATTGTTTGACCTCGAGCAGCTAAACAGCTCAGAGAACCTCAAATCACTAGGGGTTTGCTACCAAAAGTCCATAAGAAGCGTAGCCAAGCCTGAGAAGTACTGGGAGGTTGTCAGACAGTGGGGGCACATGGTCATTCAACCCTGTTTGATTGTGCCCTTCTCTGCAGACCAAAATCTGTGCTCACTGACCACTCACAATGACCCCTTTACAATAGAGGTCTCGCTCATCCAACCTATAGGCCCTTTGTACTTTGGAGGCCGTCACCGTGTCCTGGTTTCTCGTGTCTTGTGTCGCTGAAACTCCTCACAGGAGAATGAGACAGAGGGATACCAAACAGGAGCAGGCCGGCTCCCAGGGCAGGGGCTACACTCGCCGGCTCTGTGGTTGCGTCGAATTGGGAGGCATGTTAAAGCCATTGAGATGGGGCTGCAGGTGGGAAGACGTAAGTTAACCTGAGAAGGGGGTACCAGGGAACAGTAAACTAAGACCTCTGCAAGAGCCAGGAACAGTGAAAGGTGAGTAATGGACAGACACACCGAAGACCAAGGAACTTCTGAACCCCAAACCAAGCCCACTGTCATTGAATCAATGGCTCCTCATAGCAACTCTACAGGACAGAGCAGAACTGCTCCCTGGGGCTCTGAGGCTGCACATCTTTATGGGAGCAGACCACCTCGTCTTTTTCCTGCAGAGTGGCTGGGGCCCCCGACATGACCAGCCAGGCTCTTAAGGATCTAAAATGGCCAAATTGATATTCTCTAAGTACTCAATAACAACAAATAATACAACTATGCATTCACTTATTTCTATGCTCAAAGTGCCACATGTGTGCTATATTGTATTTAATCCTCACAACTCTATGGGGTGAGTACTTATTGTGGTGGTTGTTGTTTGGTGCCAACAAAGCAGTTCATAGGGAGCCCATGGGCAACAGCATGAAACGCTGCCTGGTCCTGTGCCATCCTCCAAATCATTCCTATGTCTGAGCCCATACATGCAGCTGGTGCGTTGGTTCATCTTGTCTGAGGTCTTTTCTGCCGCCCTGCTACTTTACCTAGCATGATGTCCTTCTCCAGGGACCAGTCTCTCCTGGCAACATGTTCAGAGTACTACTATTAGTCCCAATTTACAGTAGGAAACCGAGACTCAGAGAGGTTAATGAACTTGCCCAAGATTACAAAGTCAAAAACTGGCAAAGCAGGAGCAGAAACCCAGGCCTCTGACCTGAAAGCCCAATTACTTACCTTTATCCTCCTTCCCTCCACCCCCACCCCCTTTAGTGATGGGATTCCCAAAGTGGTGTGAATAAGTTAACATATTGGCTACTCACCGAAAGATTGAAATTTCAAGTTAATTCAGAGACACTTCAGAAGAAAAGTCTGGTGATCTGAGTCCACCATTATCAGCCAAAAAATCAGAATAGACCTGGAACATAATCTTACTTTAACACACATGAGTTTGCCATGATTTGCCATGCATTGGCAAAATGGCATCAACTCTGTGGCAATTTTAAGATTGACTTCTTTTTATTTTTGTTTTGTTTAGAATAAACTTCAGAGTCATTCTACAATATTCTCCCCAAACGCCTGAAACTGTAATCACTTATAGTTCAGGTCCACAAATACCTGGTACCACAAAGTCCTTTTTAACATCCAGCTAATTCCCCAAAAGACTTTTTAAAACTTCTACCTCACGTCATTGACAAGCTCTTTCCAAAATACCTACTGTTTGCAGATCCCACGACAGGTTTGGAGGATAGCTCAAAACACACTGTCATCGATCGATTCTGATTCATAGCGACCCTGTAGGACAGAGTAGAAGTGCCCCTGTGGGTTTCCAAGACTGTAACGCTTTACGGGAGTAGAAAGTCTCATCTTTCTTCTGGGGAGCACCTAGTGCTTTCTAACTGTTGACCTTGTATTTAACAGCCCAAAGGGGACCCCATTATGCCACCAGCGCTCCCTGTGTTGAGGCGGCTAAGGATAATATACAGTTGCTGTCCCCGGTATGGGAGACATGTGGGCTTTCTAACTCCAGGAAAGAGTTACCGTCTTGGAAGCCCCCAGGGGCAGTTCTACTCTGTGCTGCAGGGTCACTGTGAGTCAGAATTGACTCAAGGGCAGTGCGATGGGTTTGTTTGACCTCAGTATGAATCCCTTCATACACCACAACGGTCGCGTTCCCTGCCTGCGAAAGAAAGCAGTGTAAGTTCTTGGGTCTTTAATCATTTTCATTTGCCTTCTCTGGATTTTCTTCAAGCCACTTCTTGGTTACGTCATCTTATTTAAGAGGTTTGGGTGGGAGGAAGAACTTGTAGTTCCCTCACAGAGGGGCCCTTGTTTATGAATTCCGATGTCACTGTGGCCCTTTTCTTAATAAGAGCAAAACACCAGGTTGAGCTGGGGTTGAGCTCGAGTACTAGGACGGCCCCCAGCTCCTGTTCTTCCATACTTGTACATTGTCCAGTCCTGCCTGGCCGTCTTTATGGCCTGGGTTCCCATTGCCACATAAATTACCCGGCCCTGTCTCCTCTCTGCCACATCCTGTTTTCCACCCTCCGGTTTCACCAAGTGGCCAGAGCCGTACTCGGCTTCCCTCTCTTGTCCTATGTCCTTCTTTCTTGCCAGCGACTCTTTGCATTTGATAGGGCTGCTAGAGATGGTCTCATCTTGTCCTCTGATGTGTGCTCACCTGCTCTGTCTTTTTAAAAAGCTGTGTTTCTTTCAGTTAAGAGATGACTCCTGTTTGGGAACGAGAAATTGATAACGTGCCAAATTCAGTTCTTTAGCTACATTTGGTCTTTATTCCCCACACCATATCCTGATTCCATGGACTTTGTGTGTGTGTGCGTGTGTGTGTGTATACATACATATATGTGTGTATACATACATACATATGTGTGTATATATTTTTTCTACCCCCACCCCCTATGAGGAAACTAAAGGTCAGGAGCGTCATTCACTTGACTAAGGGTGGGTAATTTCAACCCAGTTCTGGCTGTCATCAAAGTCTGTGTTCATTGTCTCATACTTGTCCTGGATTTCGTCTTCCTGTCAAAGCATTCCTCTGTGATAGACGTGGGGGTTATCCTAGTTCCGCTATCAACATGTGGGTGGACATCCCTTGTTGGAGTTTTCTGATCTTGAAAACAGAGATAAGCTTCGTCTTCTCTGCCTCACAAGTGGTACAAAGGGCCAAGGAGAGCCTGCTGTGGAAAGCAAGCAGCCTAAACAAACGCAGGTGGTTATTGTTACTTCTGATCTCGTCCATGGTCAAGCACGGGGGCTCAGAACAGTCCCCCTAAGGACCGGTGCTCCTGTGTCATAAATCAGGAGAAAGAAGAGGCCTTCCCACCCCACCCTTAAAGGTTTTAGAGCCTAGAAAACCCCAGGGGGTAGTTCTAGTCTACCCTACAAGGTCACCATGAGTCCGAATGAACGCAGTGGCAGTTGGTTTTCCTGTTTTATTTTAAATGTCCTACAAGTAGACTTGGTGGCATTGTTAGGTAAGCCTTGAGCTGTTCACTCACAAGGTCAAGCTGTTCAAATCCACCAGCTGTTCCACAGAGAGAAAGATGAGCTCCTCTGCTCTCATAGGGTTCTCAACCTATGGGTCACAACCCCTGTGGGGGTCGTATGACCCTTTCACAGGGGCGGCCTGATTCGTAACAGTAGCAAAATTACAGTTATGAAATAGCAACAAAAATAATTTTATGGTTGGGGGGGTCACCACCACATGGGGCATTGGAAGGGGGAGGACCACTGGCCTAGAGGGTCGCTATGAGTTGGAATTGACTTGATAGCATTGAGTTTGGTGGGGTTTATGTCATAGAAGGGGTACAACAAAGTGTTATATCAGTTAGGATGCGTTCCACTGCTAGTCACGGGAAAGAGCCTTGACCTTGTACTGGGTGACACACTGGGAGGGAACCACCAGGCCAGCAGTTTGGTTGCAGCCACCAGCCTCCGCTCTGGAAAAAGATGAGATTTTCTGTTCCCCTAAAGACTTAGCCCCTCAGAAACCCAAGTCAGAACCCCCAAGGGGGCCATTCTACTCTGTCCTACAGGTCACCAGGAGTTGAAATCAACTCAATGGCAGCGAGTTTTGAGTTAAATAACAGAAAACCCTGACTCTACTGCCCGCAAACAATAGGAAGGTATTCGCATAGTGGGAAGGTTCCTGGGCACTCTCTTAGGAGCTAATCCAGACATCATACCATTCCAGAGTTCCATCCCATGGCAGCCTAATGTTTGTGGATACTTGTCCTAAGTCCCCTGTCCCTCAGTCAGGATTCATTTGCATTGGGTGAAACTGCGCCATGTGCTCTTTCTTTATCCAATCGCTGCAAGGGACGTGACATCCCCATGAGTGGGTGACTGAAACACCTGACTGAGTGTCCACATACAATTGGAGTTCAGGTAATTGAGGAGGAGAGTGGGGTAGACTTTTTCAGCAACCAACACTATCTGGTGTGTGTGTGTGTGTGTGTGTGGTGTGTGTGTGTGTGTCTAAATCATTTTATTGGGGACTCGTACAACTCTTATCATAATCCATCCATCCATTCATTGTGTCAAGCACATTTGTACATTTGTTGCCATCATCATTCTCAAAACATTTTCTTTCTACTTGAGCCCTTGGTATCAGCTCCTCATCCCCCCCCCCTTCCCCACCCTCCCTCTCTCACGAATGCTTGATAATTTATAAATTATTATTTTTTCATGTCTTGCACTGTCTGAGAAAGTAAATTTTAACATTAGTCTCAAACTAAGGATAATAATAACCTCACTGCCATCAACAGAGCAGAAGTGCCTCTATGGATTTCTAAAACTATAACAGCTTATGGGAGTAGATAGCCTCATCTTTCCCCCAAGGTGAGGCTGGTGGTTTTGAACTACTGGCCTTGTAGATCACAGCCCAACTTATAACCACTACACCACCAGGGCTTTATGTTTCAGGAGGTCCTGAAAAGAGAGGAGAGCACAATTTTCTCCCTTCATCCACTTCCCCATTTCCATTTCATTCCAACCTAGGTCTGGCTTAAAATATTACATTTCAGTTGGCATTTGGAGACTCGACGATCCCTCTTTTGCCTCCCTGGGTCTCTCACTTTCTCTTTATGTTGGATACAGCTATGACTAATCAGTGCCAGAACGCTGAAGGGTTTCCGAACATTTTCCCAAGTGAAACAGAGGGCAGGAGTCTGGGACGAGGAGGCTCTTCAAGTGGCCTTCATTAAACTAAGCCGCGAATTCCTCTTTTGCCTCCTTCCCAAATCACATCACTCTCGACGAGGCACAGCTCCACGACTTGACCGCCGTTGTCACTTTTCCAAATAATTCCGCCTCCAAGGAACAAGATCCCTTCTGTATTCCAGAAAGAGAAGACAGATCTTCTGAAGGAGCAAGGTGGAGTTACTTAGCGTGTACGCTTTTCTGGATTCAGTTCTGTGGGCTGGATTGCAGACCCAGTGGCTGGCACCTTCCAGAAGAGAAGCTTCAGTCACCCAGAGGAGCCTCACAGTTAATTATATAAGAACAGGTAATCACTCTTCACGAGTAATTACTGGTTTGTAAGCTCAGAGATGCTGAGTCTTAGCTGAAGAATATTTTTAGATTTGGAGTCCACTGGCTTTTCCTGTCTTTCTCTCCCTTTGTTTACCTTAAAATTAACATTAAGTCAACATTTGGCTCTAAAGGCACTCTGTCTTCACCATGTAATTACAACAAATTTCCTAATTTTATTTTTTGAGGGCTGACCTTAAATTCCCAGTTCTACCTCTTGAGTCAAGATCAATATTTGCAGCAGAGAATTCAGCAGGCTTTGAGACCCATGGATGTCTAAAGACCCCTCCAGAGAGCGGGCTAAAATGTAGATACCGATTCAGTGGATCTGGGTGGAAAGGCAAATTCTCCACAGAGGAGCAAACCAGAATGAACCAGTTCAAAGCCTGGATGGCCACAGACCCTGAGCTCTCTGTACCCCAAACTCAGAGCAGTATTTCAATTATTGCCCCTCAGAGACCACCAAACAAGTTTATAAGCAGGGACAGACAAGCTGGGATATCTAGTCGTTTTCTAAACATTTTAGAAACCACTCCAAAACCTCACGCTGGGTGCCATTTCTTGACTTTCTGATACTGACTCTTGTGATTGTGGTTAGGAGAGTCTGAAAATACTGGTAGAAAGCTTCTTGTCCTCACTTCCTGGCCAAGAAAGGAGGCGGGTGGGGGGGTGTTGGGGTTTGCACAACCCCACTGTCATTTGGGCACGACTCTTCCTCCCACCACAAGACAGATTCGCTGATGTTATTGGCTCACAGACACTGAGGTAAAAGCAAGCACAGCACTCAGCCAACGTCAAGTTGATGCTGACTCCCGTGTGTGAGAGTTGGACTGGGCTCCACAGGACCTTCGACGGCTGGTTTGCTGGAATTAGATCATCTGAGGCACTCACACCTCCAGCCCTTCAGTTAGCAGACCCTCGTGTTACGTGTCTGCACTAACCCAGGACTCCTTAGGGATGCACGGGGGTTATGAAACTTAAAAGGAAGCCCTTTTCTCCTCACAAAAAGCTGACATGGTTGGTGTTTGTTTGCAGTGTTTTTCCTTTTAAGGAGGATTAGGCCTGTTGTCTAAGGTGACCAGACGTCCTGCTTTTGGCTGGACAGTCCCAATTTTTGGAAAGAATGCACGACAAGCTAGGGAACGGTTTATTTGGTCCATACAGACCAAATTTTAATCAAGAACACACACCCCGCTTCACCCTCACCCCTCTGATCAATGGTGTCCCACTTTAAATCTGGTCACCTTACTCTTGGCTTGCTTTTGGACACCTGAAAACCCACTACCATGGAGTCTACTCCAGTCATAGAGACCCTCTAGGTTAGAGTAGAAATGGTCGATTTGATTTCAGACTGTAAGTCTTCACGGCAGGTGGGTTCAAACTACTGACCTTTCAGTCAGCACGGTGCCCAATGCTTACACAGGTTTCTTGAGCCTCTGGAAGTAACCTGTAAATCTGTCAAATGATTCCTTGTTTTTGAAACACTTCCCATCACAGGATCTCATTTTAGCCTCAAATCCTGTCCCTTAAGGGCAGTGGGGTATTTTTTCATGGTGTTTCCTGATGAAGAGGAGGCCTGGTGGCACAGCAGGTCGAACCCACCAGCTGTGGACTCCCTCAAGAGTGGCCGTCTGAGAAACCCCCAAGGGCAGTCCTACCCTAGCCTATAGAATCACTCTGATTTGGAATCAACTCAATGGTAGTGAGTTTAGTTGGAGCTTGAATAACAAAGGGGTTAAGCGACCTACCGCTACCATCTCTGTTCCGTAATATATATCAACCAAGTTCCTTCCACTCCCAAAGGTGTCCTGGTGTGAAAGGTAAAGTTGATTGTCACCCCAGCCACACGTCAGGTTCAGAACACAGTCTCCTAACTCTTGGTCTAAGACTATCAAGGCCACGCCTCTGAAACCCCCTGACACTCGGACAGCAAAACAGAGCATCTGGCTCACCGTGCATTACAGCAGGTGACGAAGCAAGTGAAACTCACCTGGGGGCGACACCTCTACCTGGTGGTTCCAAAGGTGACTCTCCTGACTCACTGGAGCCAAAGCAACCCAGACTCGCCCAAGGCTCCAAATGTCCAATGAGATTTGTAACAGCTAGCACTAGTCCCTGTGGTCTCACTGATTTGCCCAAAGTACCTCTCCCAATCTCGGGCCCATGACTCATTTTGGTGCTAAATGTAACTTCCCTTCACCCAGCTCATATTATCTTGCAGTGGTATATGGAAATACTATAAGAGGTTAGCAGATGGCCAAGAACCCACGGTATTGAAGGAAGAAGGTCAAGATTCACTTGAAGGCATGCGTGGAAAAACAAGGGTCCAGGAAATGATAGGGTGCCAAGGAAAGTTCTTCAAGAAATTGGATGCAATGTTAGCTGTGCTCCCTTGTCTATGCCACGAAATTTGGGAGACCTGGCCAACCGACTAGAAGAGACTCATATTTGTGTGCATTCCCAAGTAAGGTGACCCCAACAGAAAATGGAAATAATCTAATAATAGCATGACTATCACATACAATTGCAATTTTGCTGAAGATGTTTCACAACTGATTGCTGCCATGGTCAACACAAAACTCCAGGGACTCCAGCAGGACTCAGAAAAGGATGTAGGATGAGGGATGTCCTTGCTGATGGCTGATGGATCTTGGTGAAAGGATGAATGATGTTTGCTGACTACCCAAAAGCATCCAACTGTGTAGATCGTAACAGATTGTGAGTAACAATGGAAGGACGGGCATCCCTGCACTGTGCTCATACGGGAGCTGTACAGAGACCAAGAGGCCATCATTTAAATAAACAAGCAGATATCGCATGGTTTAAAATCAGGAAACGTATGTGTCAGGGCTGCGTTCTTTCTCAACATGTATTCAATAAGTTTGCTGAGCAAATAATCCAAGAAGCTAGACAATATGGAGAAAAACGGAGCATCAGAACTGGAGGAAGACCCCTTGACAGCATGCAGCATGCCCATGACACAACCTTGCTTGCTGACGTGAAGAGGATTTGAAGCACATAATGATGAAGACCAATTACTTCAGCATGGAGCAAGCGCCAGCGTGAAGAACACACACACACACACACACACACACACACACACACACACACACACAAAGTCTCACCACTAGCCCAACAAGCAACATCATGATAAACAGAGAAAAAACAGAAGTTGTGAAGAATCTTTCTTGTATCCACAATGAAGATCCACGGAAGCACAGCTGAGAAATCAAATGGTAGAGTGCATCGGGCAGGTCTGCTACAAGTGATATATATTTTTTATTGGTTGGGATTTAATTCAGATAGCATATCATTCTATATTTCAATCATGTCAAGTAGAATTGTACAATTGCTATCACAGTCAGTTTCCAAATATCCTTTTATTCTACATGGACCCCTGGACACCATCTCCACTGTCTCCCCCACCCCCTGCCCTTCCCCCTTATTCTACTTGCTGCCTCTATATCCAACTTGAGTTTCAGACACCAAAAAACCGGAAAAGCGTATACCACACCTCTGAGACACACTCTAATGTGAACCAACAAGCCCCAAACAGAACGATGCAAACCAAAATCTTTTGAAAGGGTTAAAAATCAAAGATGCCACTGTGAAAACTAAGGCCCACCTCACCCCAGCCTGTACGCGTGAAAGATGGGCAGAGAACAGAAAATACCAAAGAGGAGTGCAAACCTTTGTGTTGTGGGCACTAGCCAAGAGCATCGAGTGTGCCTGGGCTGCCCGAGGGACAGAAAGTTCTGTGTCCGAAGAAGTCCAGCCAGAATGCCCCCAAAATCAACGACAGCAAAGGCTGCCTCACCCGCCTTCTACATGTGGCCAGGAGGTGCCAGTTCCTAGAGAAGGGCCTCGTCCTCTCGGAAGTGAAAAAGAGGAAGACCCTTAAGGAGACAGGTGGACAGAACGGCGGCAGCAAGCGACTCCACCAGCAACCCTTATGCTAAGGTGACCAGACGTCCCGCTTTTTGGCGGGACAGTCCTGATTTTTAACAATTTGTCCCGCGTCCCGTGGCGTTTTTAAAAAGTCCCGATTTTTGGAAAGAATGCACAACAAGCTAGGGTAGACGGTTTTCGGCTGCTTTGTGGCTATTTCGCCAGGATATGAGTTTTATCAACGGTGTCCCGCTTTACCCATGTTAAAATCTGGTCACCTTACCTTATGAGGATGTTGTACCTGAGTTGTTGAGTCGGGACCGATTGATAGCACCTAAACACAACAACAGGAACAACCTATGAAAAGAGGAAGTTGGTGTTCTCAGTCTGAGGTGACTGAAATCTTTTATACCTACTGCATGGCCCAGGCACAGAAGGGCCGATTTGAGGAGATGAAATTCTTGCTTTAAGGCAGTGGTTTTCAACCTGCCTAATGCCCCCATCCTTTAATACAGTTCCTCATGTGGGGATGATCTCAACCATAAAATTATTTTTGTTGCTACTTCGTAACTATAATTTTGCTACTGTTAGGAATCGGGTGACCCCTGTGCAAGGGTCATTCAACCTCCAAAGGGGTTGCGACCCACAGGTTGAGAACCGCTGCTTTAAGATAGAGGTCTCAGAGAATAGCTGTATCTTCGGTTTCTTTTTTCCTGCCTCTCTCTACTGAAGGGATAGAAAAAGTAAGAAATAAAGAACCAAGCAACTGTTTGAGGATCATCTGCGTAGGTGTCCCTGAACAGAAGAACAAGAGAAAATCAATATTTAGTTTCAAAGGATCGATTTTATGAACTCAGTTGTTTTCACTTTTCTGCACTCATCAGTCTAGTCTTTCTCTCCCATGGACTCTTTCCAGGAAGGATGTTGTGAAAATAAATAGGAGATGAGCCCTACCCAGCCCCTTCTAATGTTCTTCTTCTTCTTTTGCTGTTTGTTCATCTCCGGGTGGTTCTCCTAGTGAACAGCTGAAGACATACTTGTGAATAAGGAATGGAACGGAATGACGTGTGGAATACTGTAGGCCATTGAAGAACCCTGATGGTGCTCCCGGATCAGTGTTGGATTGCTAACTACAGAATCAGTGGCTCAAATCCACTGGCTGCTCCACAGGAGAAAGCTGAGGCTGGCTGTTCCCATAAATATTGACAGCCTTGGGAATTCTATAGGGGGTCGCTGTGAGTCTGAATCCACTCAATGGTGGGCTTGTCTTGCACGAGGTTACAAATACAGGATTGAACACTATTCTGTACGCCTCAATGTTCCCTAAATGCCACTCTAACAGGAGAAACGTCTGTTAGGTGTTAACAAAACCTCTAGGCAGAATGAAGAGCCAGTGTATCCATTGTAGGCCTGCCATAGATTAACTAGGGTGACCTGGAGCAAATTTCTTAGTCTCGCTGGGGCTTGGTGGCGGTGGTTTTAAAGCAGGCCCCCAGGTGAACCTCCGGATCATGATGCCCACAAGGCACCATAGAACAAAATGTTACATGTGATTATCAAAGTCAGGAGCTGCTCTAGATTCTTCCCATACACTGGCTCGGATTCCTAAAGCCATGTGGCAGAGTGAGCACTGTTATTCCCATTGGACACACGAGGAAACTGAGACCCAGGGACATTAGGTGACCGCCCAGCGACACACAGCATGAAAGAGTTGGGCCTTGCATTTGACTCTTGTGTTCAAAGTCTTTCAGCTCCAAAGTCATTAGTAAGTCGCACCTCCTCTCACAGAACAGCTGGGAGCATCCACATACCACATGCCGAGGGGCCTGCCCACCGGGTTAGAGCTGATTTTGGGAATCCACTGTACTTTCTGTCCTTCACCCTTCCCGCTGCCCCCAGGCACCCATAGAGTGTAAGCGCCTAGGCCAAGCATCACCCACGTCAGCCTGTGCTCTCAAATGTTGCCCCAGTCACCGCTCCATAGAGGCAGCTGAGAGAAATGGAGCCAGAACACCCTCAGCCAGAAATGCTTCAAAAATAATGATCTCGCAGACCCATCAGAAATGCCAAGTAAACTGCTCCGGCAAGGATTCTGCCGACTCCTGAGATTCCGTCTCCCGTCTGTCATTCTAGCTGAGCCCAGCGAGCATGTCTTCACCCGTCACTTTCTCTCTTCTCTCCTGTCCTTCATTATCTCAATTACCATCCCCAACAAGGCACCGCAAACGAAGATGAGGTGGGAGCCACCACGGTCAACATCAGACTCCATAATAACAATTATATAATTATATATCTGTCCTATAATAATATGTCATTACCCAATAATTACGATTAAACAGGGCAGTGGTGATGACCACTGAGGCTCCAAAGCCCTTTAATTATTGTTATCGCTGATAATGAAGCAGGAGAGCCTTCTCCATCGTTGTTTCTGTGCATCCCAGACCATTCTGCTCTCGGGGGCTCCCACAGCGTCTATTGATTGATGCCTTCACTCCTCAGCTTAGTTCTTCCTGGGAGAGCCACGTATTCGACCACGCTTATATCCTGGGTCTGGAGGAATGCTCTCGGCCAACGATTTTATTGTGGTGCAAATATACACAACTCAATGTCATCGATTGCACGTTCAGGTGCCTGCACATCTTGTTTCCGTGTTTACTTTCTCACTCATCTCCAAATAGAGACGGTAGCTGGAGAAGCTTCCTATCGACGGGGGCTGATGGGAAAACCTCACCTAACAATTTCTAGGTGGAGAGGATGCTTCCACCTGCCTTTGAGATACTCAGAAAAGCTCTGGATATTAGACTGCTGGCAAGATGGTGGACCAGGCAGCCATGCAACACAGATCACCTACAACAACAACAACACAAGGGAAGACTAAGTGAAACAGATAATATGGAAGATTACTGAACTTCAGAAGAAAGGTTTGTGAAGCAGGTTGACTACAGACTAGGAGAAGAAGCTGAGCCGAACTGGTGAGAGAAACTAAACTCACGGCCATCCAGTCAATGCTGACTCTTAGAATCACTCCATGTGAACTTCTGAGACTGTAACTCTTACTGGAGCGGCTGGTGGTTTCAAACTACTGACCTTGAGTTACTAGCCCAATGCATAACCACTATGCCAGTAGGACTCCTTGAGAGAGGGGACGCACAGGGGAAGTGTTGGCTATCCTGAAGCAGCGTGACCGTCTTAAACATTTTCAAGCAGCATTCCATCCATCCCGTGGCCCGGCACACCACAGTGAAGCAATGAGGAAGCTGCGATGTCCCCTTGTTCTCCACATCCTCCTGAGGAATAGAAGTGTGACAAGCCCAACCTTCCTCCGCCCCACAACCAGTGACAAACTGCACCCGCCCCCATCCCACCCCCCACCACCTGCACAACTCTGTCTGCATGAGGTAGGAGTGGTCCCCTCCTGGATTGGAGACTGCGGCCAGCACTCCCACATCTAGAGGTGTGCCAAGTCTCCTTCTGCAGACCAAAGGGGACATGCAGTGCCAAGTCCTTGGCCACCCCTGAATGGGCACAAATCCTTCCATAACAAGCCTTCCAGCCTCTGGCTGCCCCCTCAATCTGAAAGGATTCCTTCCCGGTAATACCACCCTCACCTCAGCCACCATCTGAGCAGATCAGTCCCCTGAGCTTAGACAATCTAGGGCTCACAGGAACTCCATCCTGGATGAGTGCGCCCACCCTCTCCCACCTTACCCTGGCAGTGCCTTAGCTGGCAGACGGTGCCACTCTAAACAAATGCGCAGCTCCCAACAGCTTCTTCTCTTCCTTCCTTCATTCCTTCCTTCCTTCCTTCCTTTCTTTCTGTTGTTTTCCTTATTGTTATTATGTTTTAGTTTTCTTTCCCTGTTTTCCTTTTTCTTTCTTCTCATCTACTTCTTATTTCTCATTCCTTACTTCTTGTTCCTCTTTTTTCTGTTCAGACTTTTGTTGTGTTTTATTGATTTTTACCCTTCCCAAGTATTGTTGGTTGGATTTTTTTTCTTTCTTTTTGGTTCTTTTCTTTTTGGCAAATCTTAGATATGCTCATGTTCCTGCATTTATACTACTGCTTCCAGTATCTCTCCACCCAGAGACAGAGTTTATATGTGTGTCAACCTCAGAGCCTAGGGAAGTGTTTCAAAATACCCTTGCCTCCTTTGGTAACCCACTGTGAGTATATAATTTACCACCATATTTTTAGCATTTTTGTAACTATATATATTTTTTATTTTTACTAAAACTTAGGGGTGATGGGTTCCAGTGTGTACTACCTGGTATATAAAATTATACACTACAAATCTCTCCCCAAACTCTTAATTTTTAAAGTTTCAAGCTGTACTGTCCGTACTCTTCTCTCTGACCATCTGGTTTGCAGGAGTGGAAAGTTCTCTTTGTTCGGCTCCCCTCACCTTCTCACTGGTCAGATTAGCACCCCTTCTGTGGCCCTCTTGGCTTCTTTATCCCTGGTCCCATTTGAAGAGATTTACTGTGTAAGTAACCAAACCGAAGAATCTAGTTTCCTTCCCTGATCTTGTTAGAGCCTTGCTGCTCACGAATGTAGGAAGCTCTGCTTGGGTCCTGATGGGGGTCACTTCTTGAGCCGCTAACCACCCGCCACAAGGCCAGCTGTTCAAAGCCACCAGTTGCTCTGCAGGAGAAAGATGAGGCTGTCTCCTCCTGTGAAGAGTGACTGTCTCAGAAACCCACAGGGGCAGTTCTCCTCGACCCTCCAGGTGGCTAGGAGGTGGGATCCACTCCACGGCGGTGAGCTTGGTCTGGGAGTTCTACTCAGCGGGAGGCTGAGTGTCTTCAGGAGGTTGATCAGGACTGCAGGGTCTCAG
>NW_022103908.1:1237627-1248644 GCF_000313985.2 Echinops telfairi | reverse complement strand
TCAGTGGCTGATGGGGAGGAAGCCGATCACTAGAACTTTCCTCCAAGCTACCTCTGGGTGGACTCAAATCTCCAACCTTTTGGTTCTCAGCAGCACATGCTCACCATGGGCACTGCCCAAGGACTCGTGCCTGATATTGGCCACCATCTAGGGTACTCTCTACATAGGAACCCTGGTGGTACAGTGGGTTATGCACTGGGCTACTAACCACAAGTTTAGCAGTTTGAACCCACCAGTTACTCTGTGGGTGGGTGGGGAAATGAGGCTTTCCTCTCCCATAAAGGAGTACTAGGTCCAATGGCCATACTTGATGCTCGCCTTCCTGCAGAGATTATTGTACATATGGGTGCTGTGGCAAAGTGTGGTGAAGAGACTAGATGGTGCCTGCCTTTCAGAAAGCACAGTGGCTTGGATCTTAAAGGTTTGTCTTCAGACAAGCAGCCATCTGAGTGAGGCATCGACCAAGTCCACACGGACAAAGCACGCCAACCTGCAGGAACATAGGACTGTACATCATAAAATCCCAAAGAGGGGAGGGTATCAGAGCTAAAATTCTGAACACCCAGTTTGCCAGAAGGCTGTGGATGACAGTAGAGGCCTCCAATCCATGTGCAGTGTCCACGTGTGGGTCCATTTACAGTTTCCAGTGAATGTCTTCTGAGCATCGTCAAGGGAGGTGCACAGCTCTGCTATCAGACAGAGAGCATGGTAAAGTCGATTTGGGCAGATGCGGTTTGGTTAGACTGTCACACATTATCAATTGATCTCCCTCTTGACCGATTCTAAAGTTGTTTTCATTTTTAATATTTTATGCTTTCTCTTTCACTGAGATCTTTCTGGTTTGTCATCATTGTTTTTTGTGTGTGTGTTGGTTGGCTATTTTTATTTTGTATGGTTTTCTGTAGGTAACAGAAACAAGAGTAGGTAAATCTATAGCTACAGCAGCTGGGTTAATGTTTTCTTAGGGTTATGGCAGGGGAGGTTGGAGATAACTAGGGCGCTGACCACCAGGAGCACAGGAAAGAAGAACATGTTCTGACGTTGGTTTGAAGATGATTGCACACCTCGTTTTTAATATGGCCAAACTATTGTGTCATATGATGTGTGAATTCTATGCCAATCCAACATTTTGTAAGTTGAATAAAAACAACAACCAAAATGTCCCTGTCTCATAAAACCCACAGGGGCGGTTCTACGCTGTCCACATCTGGGTCCTAAGTAAGTCGATGGCTGTGAGTTTTACTTTAGCTTTTCAGTTTTATTGGGACATAACTCAGATACTACGATTTAAAAATTCAGTCCTATCAAGAACTGTTGTACAATCATTACCACAAGCAATTGTAAAACACTTTCCTTTTTTTCTTGTACAGGCTCCCCATTTGATTTAGAGTGCCTGTCTGTGTTACATGCTCCCTGCTTGCGGTGGAGATGGCACGTCTGTGTTCCACCCACAAGACACCATACATGATCGTTAAAGTCTCACAGGAGCTTGTGCGGAACGTGCATGCTCCTCACAGTCTAACCACATGTAATCTGATCCACACGCTAGCCTCACTGCCATCGAGTCCACGCTGACTCATAGTGGCCGCCTGTGGGTTTCTGAGACTGTTCCTGGGTATAGGAGTAGAAAGCCCAGTCTTTCTCCAGAAGCGCTGCACGTGGTTTCGAACTGCCAACCTTGTGGATCACAGCCCAATGTGTAACCACTGCGCCACCAGGGCTCCTTATATGTCATCTGCAGGGGCTTCAAAAAGCTTATAGAGGAAAAACATCCATTATCCTCTAATTCCATTTTCCTGGAACTTTTGGAAGCCCCTTTATATATTGCAAGGCAAAAAAAATGCTACAGCCTGTCAAGTTAAACAGTTAGGTTCCCGCCCATCTCTGCACAGACTGGCAGGCCCAGTGGCCTCAATGGCTAAGTGCTTGGCAGCAACCCAAAAGGTTAGCAAGGTCCTTGTTAAGTCACAACCTAGCCGAGCCCCCGATGCCTCATCTACAAAATGAGAGAGGTTGCAAGCTTGCCGGATAGTTGTGGGATTGAAAATTGTACACAGTCGATGCTGAGCACCATGTCTGACACCTAACAGGAAGTGGACAACTTGGACTCATTGTTATCAACATTGTTATCTTAGACACACAGCGCCGTTGAAGGCTTTCGCTCATTCTCTCGTATTTCGCTGTATCCAACCCATTCCTCACTTGATGTCTGAGTGTCTTTTGGCATACATGGTTCCTAAAACAGGAAAAAACAAAACAATTGTGAGGATGGCACAGGCCTGGGTAGTGTTTCCTTCCATTGTTCATAGGGCTGCTATGGTCGGAGCCAACTCAATAGCGCCCAACAGCACCAGCGTAGTACGGCTCTGCTACTCTCATCTCTCTTCTTTGTCTCTAGACCATATCCCTTCCCTATAGAGCCCATGAGTCTCAAAAGAAGCTGTTTCTAATCCCAGCTCCGGAAGAAGGCACTGCTGTAGCCAATGAGTTGTCACCTAATCCATTCCAACTCCTCGTGCCCTTGTGTGTGTCACGGTGGGACTTTGCTCCTTAGAGACTTCAACCGCTGATCTTTCCAGCGTCGATCCCCTTATCATTCTTTGCGACACTTCTTAGTGCACTGGAACCACCAGCCTTTGGAGGTTCATAAGTTGGACCACCCAAACACCAATAGCTGTTGAGTTTGCTGTTGTCTATTCCCACTCATTGTGATAATGCGAGAGGCCCACGGGGTTTCCTAGGCTTGATGATCAGGAGGAGGTCATCATGTCTTTCCTCCCAGAGAGAGAGCCACTAGTGGGCTTGAACCAAGTGCTTAACCATTACACCACTGGAGCCCCTTGACACTGCCTAGTTCAGCAGAATGAAGGCCATCCCACACCTCTTGTCAGTAACTGGCTTCAGAACCTGGGCTTATATGAGCGCTCATAAGATCCTCTCACAGATAATCATTGGTCCAGCAGTGATGCTTGGCCTAAACTGGTCCTGTCAGATTGATATGCAGGCATATTCTTCTGTAAAGAGAGTGTCCTTCCTTCTCCCTCCCCATAGCAATGGAGCAAGCAAGCACTCAGCCACTCTTGTTGCTGGTAGCCCTCACGCAGCTTGTTTGGTTCAGAAAAGCAAGCTTAAGAATGAAATCAATGCCAAGGACATCACAACAGATAGGAGTAACCGGGGTCCTTGGTGGCATGGAGGCATGGAAGCGACCAATCCTGAAGTGCCTCCCACCTGGTTGCTGTGAGAGATGTTGCATCTCCTTATTGTTAAGTCAGGTTTCCTTGTGGAGCGCAGAACAGCCTCGCTGTTCATTTCTCCATTGCAAGACTTAGGGTTCCAAGAAGGCGTCATACTTCTCCCTCATACTTCCAGACCAAGAATGGACAATGAAGGACTCTCCCTCCCCACACACACCCCCCCACACACACACACACTGCAGAGGAAGGAGCCACTGAAAGCCTTCTGCAAAGGTTCAAAGCCCTGCTAAATAGTCCCCCTCAGGAGAACTAAAATCCCCAGGTGAAATAAAAACCCTCAGGTGAAATAAAAACCCCAAACCAACCCACTGCCATTGAGTTGGTTCAGACTCACAGAAACCCTATAGAGTGTTATACTGAGACTACACATCTTTAGAGAAGCAGCCAGCCTCATCTGTGTCCTGAGGAGCAGTTTGTGGGTTAGGACCACCAGCCTTGCAGTTAGCAACCCAATGCTTCTACCACCCTGCTACCAGGACTATCTTCCCTTTTATCTTAAACTACTTCCTGGAACATCCTCCCAAGCCGCCACAACTGTTAAGAAATCTCCTTAAAATATTGATAACGTTTTGCACCCAAAGCCAAGATCTTCAACAAGGCCACTAATTCCTTTCCTCTGTTTTTCCTTCTGTTTTCCTCTCCTATTGGAAATTACCAAAATGAGGTTTGCCTGTGCTTCATTGCAAAGATGTTAGGCTGTGTGGATCGGCACTCACTATGGATAACATTTGGAGTAATGAGAATTCCAGAACACTCAGCTGTCCTCATTCGGAACCTGTGTACAGAGCGAGTAGGAGTCAGTCATTCACACGGAAGAGGAGGTGTGGAGTGATTGGAGGCAGAGGGGTTATGCGCCAGAGTGGAAGCCTGTCCCCATCATGCTTGTTCAGGGCATGCTGAGCAAATGGTCCCAGCAACTGGACTAGATGTGAAAATGCGGCATTAGGATTGGAGGGTTCCTTAGCAGGTGACGTGCCCATGCTTGCCGAAGCAAAGGGGGCTGGGAGCATTTACAGATGAAGGTTAGGGACTGCCGCTCTCAGCACAGATCGTACCTTGATGGAAGGAGGACGAAATCCCTCACAATCTGACTGATACACAGTATCATGAGAAATCAAGAAAAGCTTGAAGCTGGCAAGAATTTCAGTTTGCTTGGGTCCTTAGCCAACAACCCTGGAGACAGTCATTTAAGGCCGTGGTTCATTTAAAACCATGACCCTTTAATACAGCCCCCCATGTGGTGGTGACCCCCAGCCATGAAATTATTTTTGTTGCTGATTCATAACTGTCATTTTGCTACTGCTATAAATTGTAATGTAAATATCTGAGATGCAGAATGTATTTTCATTGTTAAACTGAACATAATTAAAGCACAGTGATCAGTCACAAAAACAATATGTAATAATATATTGTGAAATACTTATTTCTCATGACAAATGAATGAAATTTTGTCTTGAAGCATGGTGTGGCCTGGGTAACAGTCTTCACGCTGGGTATCGTAGGTGGGCCTATCTGCATGTGGGCAGACCTGCCTGGAGACAGATAGAGGAGCGGTGTCTCGGTTCCAAAGGCCATCGGAAATATGTGTTTTCTGATGGTCTTAGGCAACCCCTGTGAAAGGGTTGTTCGGCCCCCAAAGGGTCGCGACCCGCAGGTTGAGAACCGCTGCTTTAAGGCATCGGGTGATAGATTGCATGGGGCAAATCGGCTGCAAAGCATCTCCATAGAGTGTTAAAAGGCGCAGATGTCAATTTGAGGATGGAGGTGTGCCTGAGGCAAGCGAAGGTATTGTCAATCACCTCACGTGTAAGCACGGGCTCGACACTAAATAAGGAAGGACGAAGAATTGATGCATTTGAATTTGGCTGTTGACAAACAATATTTACATAGACCACGGATGGCCAGCAGGATGAACTAAGCTCTCTTGGAAGGAATACAACCAGAATGTTCCTCAGGAGTGAGAAGGATGAGACGGAGTCTCCTGTCCTTTGGGCGTGTTTGCAGGAGGGACAGTCCCTGGATAAGGACCCCGTAGAGTGAAAAGAGGAAGACCTTCAGCAGCCTCGGTCGACACATTGGCTACAGCAGTGCCCTCAAGCATAGGAAAGATTCTGAGGATCTCACAGGACCCGCCAGGGCTCCCTTCTGCGTGCAGAATGCTGGTCTGAGTGGGAACCTACTCCTTGGCACATACCAACAACAGCATCCCCTCCAGCCTGTGGAAGTGGTGGTTCAGCGACAGGGGTCTCACCTGCCCTGAGCGAGACCCAGCCAATGTACTTCAGGTGCCGCCACCGTTGTTTGTCAGTTGCTATGAGTCTGGGGGCATGTTTCCATGGGGTTTCCAGACTCAAGAGGATACCCCACACCCCTCTCTGTCACTTGTAGAGTTTAACCAAGATGGCTCAATGACCATGCGCTTTATGATTTTTAGTGACAATGGCATGCTGATCTCTCAGAAGCCACCAGCTGTATGGAAACCTGCAGCTTCTCTGTATGATCAACGGGTTCATTTTCTGTGCTTCTGTGCTGGCATCGGGGGGCTTAGAATAGACTGGATCCGCGCTTGGCCTCAAAGCCAAGAGCTGGCAGGGTTTGCAACTGGCAGTGTATCAATTCCACCTCAAGGGAATCAACAGGGAGAAGCTAATGAAGCGGAACAGTTCTCGTATTAACCAGTTAGCGATTCAGCTTAGGACAGATGTGGAAAATAAGCCCATATGAGACAAATTCATTAAAGTGAAATTATCTGTTCAACACCTTGATATCCGAACAGACTGATGTTTCAAAATTATTATAATTATGATCATGGGGATAAAGAGAGCCAAACTTTCCCAAAGAAGGTGTGATTCTTTTTTTCTTTTTTTTAATTCTAGTGCTACCCTGTGAGATGAAAATAACGAGCAGGTCACAGATCCCCAGGCTATCAGCAATTGCTCTAAATCCTTCTTGATGAGGAATCTGTGACTCTGAACCTAGCATTAATTCAAATGCAAATAATCTCTCTGCCCCCCGAGAATCATTAGTCCTGATTCAGCAGGCAGTTTAATGGGAAAGCTGCAGGTGCACTGCCGACTCCCAAGCCATCCTGTTGGAGATGTCGTGCTTGCTCCCTGGTGACGGTGGACTCCTACAAGCCCATGGACTCTGAGTGTCCCCGCCCACAACGACAGCTCCTTCACCCGCCCCTAAGAGGGTGAGTTCCCAGGAAAAGCAAATGAAACTCAGCAGAGTGGGCCGCCGGTACCCACGGCTTGAAAACGGCTGAAACATCCGCCTGTTCCTCTCAAAGATGCATCCCATGTTCTGGCAGTCATCCTCATCCTAGTGCCTCGCACGGAGCTTCTTATTAGAGGCTACTTTCAGAAGACGCAGGGCAACCGTGATGGTGTAGCGGGTTGAGCTTGCTAACGGCAGGGTCAGCAGTTTGAAACCACCAGCTGCTCCGGGGGAGAAAAGAGGAGGCTTTCCACTCCCATATACAGTTAGTCTCAGAAAGCCACAGGGGCAGTTAATTCCACCCTGTCCTATAGGGCTGCTCTGAGTCAGAACCAACTCAATGGCAGAGAGGGGGTTGGTGTGTTTATTTTTGGAAGTCACTGAGTCTCCAGCACCATCGCTTTGAGGGCACCCATGAAAGACACAGGAGGGCAGGCCCAGCACAGGACGGCCTCTGGAGTTGGGTGGCCTGCGGTTGAGGGTAAGAAGCTGAGTGTCAATGGCATGGGCGTTCTGTTCCTCTATCAGCAGAGTAAGGGGAGTAGCCCGTCTTAGGAAAACACAGCCAGACGCCGTGAAAAGTGGGAGAAACAACAAAGCAACGCACAACTCAAACACACTGCCCTTGAGACAATTCCGACTCTCAGCCTGTAGGTGACCGTAGAACCTCCCTTGGGGAGTTCCAAGAGTGTCACTCTTTACCGGAGTGTAAAGCCTCCTCTTTCTCCCTAGCAACCCCGCTGAGCAGGCTGCACAGCGCTGCAGAAGTGTGTTTTGGTAATGCCTCCGTGTATCCTGGTGACCCAGAAGTGTCAACCAGAAACACAAAAGGCGCCAGATGTTGCTCTCAGATGGCCAGCACAGGCCCAGAAACATTGTTCTGAGGGAGGTGGAAGGAAGGCCGTTCTCGCCAAGAGGAAAGCCAACACAGGTCAGTGTGGCCACGGGCTGAGGGGTCTGTCCTTCTACATGGAATGGGGCCCAGACACGGATTACGTTCCAGAGTCACACAGAGAGCCAGCACACCCAGGAGATAAGCTGTGCTTGTCCAGAACACGTTGCTGTAACACTGGCCCTGGCGTTTCAAGGTCACCTGGCCCGGAAGCCTGCCTCCGGGGAAGTGGCCCCAGTGGTCATGTTTGCTTTCCTAAATGACCGTTTTGAAGGGGGGAGTCCCCGTTATTGAAAGAACAGAGTTGGAAGGGATGTACTGACCCAACAAATGGCTCCTAGTATGTGGTCTTGGTTTGTTTCTTGTGATAAATGGGACACTAGAAAGTGTGTGTCAAAAAGGAAAAATTACAAAGAAGATTCTTGGTGAACTTGGGACAAAAGAATCCTGTAGCCCAAACTGAAAAATCTACTGTAGTCTAAAAAGATCACCTCCTACATTCTGTTTCCTGGGAGTTCCACAAGGTCAGCAGTTCAAAACCACCAGCTGCTCCGAGAGAGAAAAGCTGGGCTCTCTGCCCCTGTATAGAGGCATGGTCTCAGAAACCCACAGGGGTGGTTCCGCCCTGGCCGCTAGGCCTCCTGTGAGTTGGCAGCCACTGGATGGCAGTGAGGTATTGGGTTGTTTTTTGTTGTTGTTTGTCCACTGTTGTAATGATTTCATAGACACCCCTGGAGTTTTCTTAATCCAGGACTTAGAGTTCCTATTAAACGCTTTTTGTACCCTGCGTCCTGGTAGTCAGAACTTACAGGGGTTGCAGGTGAGTGAGGGCTTTGATCAAGTTCTGTGAGACGGAACTGCCTCTCGGTGACTTCAGGGCAGATGAGTTTTAAAGCGCTTGCGCAGTGAATATTAATCATCGCATCCAGCCATCCCTTGCTGATTTGTCATTCGCAAAGGTCACCATTTCATTACGGTAGCCTTGCGGCGTGATTAGACTCTCGCACTCGTTGAAGCCGTTTGATTTTCAAGGACAGACTTTAAGGCAAAAGAAACTTGTATTAGGAGAAGAAAGACTTCATTGCTTCCGCCTCTCACATTGGGGGAAATGACTAGAAATGCACTTTGATAAAGCCTTGTCACGGCTCCCTCCGATTCCGGGTCAATTTCATCTCCACCGCTTTCCCATCTCATCATCGATGTTAACATGCAAAAAAGAAGAAGAGGTAGGAGAAGCAAGGTATCACAGCCCCTTTATGCATCAGAGATACATCCCTTAATCTTCTAAACCGGTCACCTGGTCAGTTCTTGTGTGTTTGTCCGCTGTCTTTCATTTCACGTGGGGAAGAGAGTTCTAAGAGCCAAGCTTCTGCTGCCTGCTGCTCCTTCTTGTCTTCTTGCAGCACGTTCTTAAATGTCCTTGCACCTTCGAGCCTGTACTGGCTCCAGATGTTTGATGGTAATTGTATCACCTTTGGGAGAAAGACAGGGCTTTCTATTCCCATAAAAAAAGTTACAGTATGGGAAACTGACAGGAGCAGGTCTCCCCTGTCCTATAGGGTCGTCACTGTGAGTCAACATCAACTCGACAACAGTGGCTTTGGTTGGGATTTTTGAGGATCGCCATCTGCCAAGCATCTCAGTTGGGGAGAAGTATCTCTTTCCCTTCACCGGGTTGTCCGATGATCCAGAACCTTCTTCCTCAGCTGTAGCTGATCTGGCATTTGTCATAGTACGTCGGCTCTTACTCATGTCGTGTCCCTTGGATCCACTCTACTCTGCACCCACCAGCCTGCGATGTCGCAGCTTT
Organism: Echinops telfairi; assembly: GCF_000313985.2. Taxonomy (NCBI): domain Eukaryota; kingdom Metazoa; phylum Chordata; class Mammalia; order Afrosoricida; family Tenrecidae; genus Echinops; species Echinops telfairi. Next base: position 1,239,466 of record NW_022103908.1, on the reverse strand, counting down.
CTGCTCTGTCTTCCTGCTTCCTCGGCCATTGGCCTCTGACCGATGGACTGGAGTGGGAGCTGGCTGGGCTGCGTCCATGATATAAATTCTTTGTTGAGATAAAATTCTTTCTCATACTTCAAGGCGTGCACTGCTTCTGTTTCTCTGGCAAGCCCAGTCCAACACACCTCATGCAAGAAACAAACCCTGCCGCTTCTGAGCCAATGCCCACTCCCCAAGTCAGGCCCATGTCCCCATGTCTGCAAACACTGAAAGGTCTGTCGCTTTGACACCATGCTCCTTGTTTCAAGCAATCGTTCTCCTGCCCGGTTCAAGCTTCTATGACACATGAGAAACTGCTGATAAGTCTAGCCCTGCGACGCAGCCACGGCACTGCGATGGTTGATGGCAGAGACCTTTGCCAGTAGAACGTGCCATCACTGGTATGATTCAAGCCGACTTTCGTTCCTTATTTTACATAGCCTCTCCCTTTTGTTAGATCTGTCTCAGCCTTACATGCCAGAATCTTCCTGAAGGGATTGTTCTCTCCCCCTTTCTTCAAGTCATTCTAGGACAATGTATTTTTAGCTTCAAAGTGAGTTGTGCTAAGCTGCAATCTCCTTAGCAGCCTTCCAAGGAGGCAGACTCCCCATGCCCTCCTGTGCCCTCATCTCACACGTGTAGGGCCCAAACCTGCCACCCCATTGTCTACATCCTCTCATTGGCTCCAAAGCATTCCTCCACCTCCTAGCAAGAGTACCTCCCTCCACCCCATCAACTCCCAACCTTCGTCGGATTCTTGAAGCTCAAGAAGCTGCACTTAGCAGTGCTACCTTGGATGGACAGAGCAGCACTGACTCCCCTTCGCAGTGTCCAGACCAGTGTCCTCTCTGGGATCGTCGACTAAGGTGTGCCCTGTCCTGGAGTCTGTCATCTCTTGTGTCAGTACAGGTAGACTAGAGAAACAAATCCATACAAATGCATGTGTGTATAAGAGAGAGTTTCACATAAAGGGTAATTGTACATGAAGAAAGCATCCCAACCCAGTCCAGTCCTGATATTAGCCCATATTTCTGATACCAATCTCTAAAGTCCTCTCCAGACTCACGAAACACATGCAATGATGCCAAATGCAGCACAATCACAGGTCAGTGAGTAGAAAGGATCCAGTACCATTGGATCCAGTCACAGTAGAAGCATCTCAGCACTGGCAGGGGTCTCCACATGGCTCCTCCAGTTCCCAGAGCACAGGGTCTATCAGTGTAATACTATGTGTCTTGTCAGTAGAGTGTCTCTCAGGGAGTGAGTAGAGAGAGGGAGTGTCTTCCACCTCCAAGAAGGAAAAACAGGATCTCCCAGAATCCTCAGGAGAAGGCCATGCCAAGACAGAGGCCTCATTGGCTATGATCCGATTGACAGACTAGACTCCACCCCTTCACTCGTCATCCTCTCAAATTGACACCCGATTAGGTAGCTACCACACCTGGGCACACCTCCAACCTGTGAACCCCCTTCAGGGCACGAGCCTGCCTCTGCCACCTTTCTTCCTTCGTCCCAGCTCAGCACCTGCAGTGTGGTTGAGTGGCAGGGGCACAGGGTGATTTGATGCATTCCAGAAATGGCTGCTCTGATGTCTACAGCTCGTGTGGAAGCCTCAGCTCATCACGAGGTTCCAGTCTGTGTGGACGTTCTCCCCTGCTCTAGATGGTTGCTGTGCATCAGCGTGGACTCAGTGCACATGCGTTTCCAGGTTCGGGTTTGTCCTGGGCCAGGCGGCAAGCTGAAATTTTTTGTACACAGCTCTGTGTGTGTGCGTGCGTGTGTGCATGAGTGTGTGTGTGTGTGTGTGTGTGTGTGTGT
>NW_022103908.1:1227358-1237527 GCF_000313985.2 Echinops telfairi | reverse complement strand
GGGACAGCACACACAGGTAAGTATTCACTTTTACCTGCAAGGTTGGTGGTTTGAGCCCCTCGGAAGTGCCCCCAGAGAAAAGATTGTGGGTCTGCTTCCTGAGGTTCACACTGCATGGGGGTCCCAATGAGCTCCAGAGCAGCTGCTTTGGTCTGACTTTATGTCCCCAAGAGCCCCTTCCCCTCCCAAGAGTCCACAGCCCTCATGAAGGAACAGAGGGCATCATGAGTGTTGAGGCTCCTGGCAGTGACTCAGAAAATGACATTCTCAGCCCCATCGCTGTGTCCCCCAAACTCAAAACCAACCTCACTGCCATCCAGGCCATGCCGACTCATAGCGACCCTGTGTGACGAGGTCGAACTGCCCCCGTGGGTTTCTGAGACTGTCGCTCTTCATGGGACAGAGGTCTGTCTTTCTCCCCTGGTGAAGCAGCTGGTGGTTTCCAACTGCTGACAGCCCATCTTGTACACCCTCCACCCCTACGGCTCCCTCCGGAGATATGTCTAAGAGACATTACAAATATGTGGCTGTATGAGGGACAACCCCCCACCAAATGAACTTTTTTTCAAAGCTATGTATCTTATTTTTTTATAAAGCAAACTTATCACCTTCAAAGTACTCTCTATTACACTGAATACATTTGTCAAATCTGCGATACCTTTCTTGGAAGCATTTTTCAGACTCATCTGTTTGGATGGCTGGCAGGACCTCCCTCGTTTTGTTCTTCACCTCTTCCATGTCCTCAAAACCCTGTCCTTTCATGTCCCTCTTCATTCAAGGAAACAAAAAGAGGTCACTCAGAGTGAAGTCAGCTGAGTAGGTGGGTGGGGCAAGAGAGGAATGCAGTTTTTGCCCCAAACTGGCACACTGAGATGGCTGCATGAGCAGGTGCACTGTCTTGGCGGCAAAACCAGCCCCCTATCTGACACAAGTCAGGCCTTTTTTGTAGCACACTGTGACACAACCTTTTCAGAACCTCTAAATAGAAAGGTTGATTAGTAGTCTGACTAGGTAGAATGAATTCTAAATGCACTATCCCCCTCAAATAAAAAAACAAACCCCCAACCAATGAGCATCATCCTGATCTTTGATTTCACTTGAGGAGCTTTTTTTTTGGGTGAGGTGACAATGGCGTCTTCCACTGGCCTGATTGATGTTTCTTTTAGGGCCTTAAGAACAGCACCACGTCTTGTCCCCAGTAATGACCTTGGGGGGGAAAAGTCTGGTTCCATTGAGCTGTCCTTTCAATGCACAGCATGTTTCCAGTCGATGCTCCTTTTGCTGGTCAGTCGGAGCCCAAGGCACACATTTTCCTGTGATCCTTCTCATTCCCAAACCTTCCCTTAAAATTCACTGAACCGAGCTCCAGGAGAGTCCAGATAACCTCCCCATCTCTTCAGTGGTCCATCATCTTTGAGCGCAAGCCCATGAATTTTGTCAACGTTTTCAGGAAGTTGATGGATGTCCAGACGAGGTGTGTCATCAAGCAACGTTTCACTTGAAAGGAGAACACCATTCGTACATTTGCGTTTTCCCCATAGCACTTCCTTATAAGCTGTGTTCAACATCACAACCGTTTCTGCAGCATTTTTCTCGAGCAGGAAGCAAAATGTCACAGCTTCACGCTATTCTTTTAAAACAGCCATCACAAAAATGAGGTTTGAGCAAAATTGCTTTTATGAAAAAATTCACTAGGACCAAAGCGAACTCTGGTTCACTCTCCAGAGAGAACCTTTTCAGGTGACGCCACTTGGAGCATAAATTCAGAGTGAGTTGTTTGATGCTCACCTAGTGGGGAAAATGCATATTACAAGAGCTCCCTCCACCCACCAGAGCTCTTTTCCATTTGGTGGGGGGCGGGTATTCCTTCATATATGTCAGAGATCTATATATAGGGTATAGATGCATGGGATGTGGGGTGTGCGTGTGTGTATGAGTGTGTGTGTGTCTGTGTGAGAGATATCATCTGAGATGTATATAGGGTATAGATATATGGGATGTGTATGTATTTAAGAGAGAGCTATGTCAGACATACATAGGGTATAGATTCATGGGGTATGTGTGTATGAGTGTGTGTGTGAGAGATATCAGATATATATATAGGTTATAGATACGTGAGGTATGTATCTGTGTTAGAGATGTCAGATATATATATATCTGACATATATATGTGGTATAGATGGCATGTATATATGGTGTAGATATGTGGGATGTGTTGTGTGTGTTGTGTGTGTCTGTCTGTCTGTCACTCACTGCCACTGAGTTGATGCCGACTCATAGCAACCCTGTAGGACAGGGCAAAATTGTCCCTGTGGGTTTCCAAGACTGCAATTCTTTATGGGAGTAGAAACCTTTGTCTTTCTCCCGTGGAATGACTGATTTTGAACTGCTGACCCTGCAGTTAGCAGCCTAATGCATAACCCACACACATATGCACACATATATATGGGAGAAAGATGAGGTTTTCTATTCCCTTAAAGAGTAACAGTTTTGAAAATCCAGCGGGGCCGTTCTACCCTGTGCTATGACCTTGCCATGAGTAGGAATTGACTTGGTGGCAGTGAAAGAAGATATATATTCCCAAGTAGACAGCATTACCACGTAGAGATAAATAAACTGCTTCTGGGGAGACTAAGTGACTTGCAAGACACACAAGTACTGTGTGGGTCGAGTGTCTGAAACCATCTTCTTTTAACGACAATGCCATTGCTTTGAGCACTTGGCTGTCTTGCTCTGCTCCTGACCCAGCTGTCACAGCAGAGGCAAATGGAGCCCCTGCTTTGTGGCATCAAGAGCAAGCCAGTTCAGGGACGGAGGTAGAGGAAGAAGGCTTGCAGTACCAGGGAGAGGCGAGCAGTGAGGTATGCAAGCTTGCCGGGAGCCGAGCTCCGCACTCATGTCTTATTTTAGCACGCTCACACTCACTTGCTGAACAGCTGCCTCCCATGCTGGCCTGTGAGCTCCAGGAGGGCAGAAACAGTGTCTTCCAGGGTCCCAGCTGTCACCTAGTGCTCCCCGCAGGGCTTCATAGCAACAATGGCCACGGTAGTCAGCATAACAACCACCCAGGGGCTTCCCACTCATGGCCACCGTCCAGGGGACAGAATGAACTGCTGCTCTGTCCCATGCCACCTTCGTGGTGACTGGGTTGCTCAAGTCCTTTGTGGTAGACACGGTGTGTTTTGAATGCCTTTAGACCTAGGGACGGGTCTGCCGGCACTTTATCAGACAACAGCCGGCTGAGATTGTCGGCTCTCGGCTGGATGATTTTGTCTTCCTTCCTTCCTTCCTTACCCTGGAAGCTGCTGAGATCAGTGCACCGTGGGTGGCCTTGCTAGTATTTACCACAGGCATTGCTTTCAGGATCACAGCAACATTCATGCCCACCCCTGCCCCCCAATACACAAGCCCTCTGATAAACTGATGGCAGGGTAGCTGAATGATAGTAATCGCAGCATTTACTGAGAGCCAGGCAATGCTGTAGCACTTCCTACACGTGACCTTGTCTCATCCACACAAGGCCTTCCTTATGGACTAGCTTAGTACTCTGAGCCCCGGTGGAAGAGATGAGGAAATACGCATCTCAGGCAGGCCGGGGCAGGTACTGTGACAACAGAGCCTGCCTCTCACCAGTGGGCTGGGCTGCTTCCCGTCACGTGAATTAGACCCTGGATACAGACCCATCGAACAGACTAAAGGAGGGACAGATCCATGGGGCCCTAAATTGTAAGGAGGAAATGGGAAAGGACTTTGGCGTAGTGAGATGAGATGAAGGGTGGTGACCATTTGGGTTTCCTTTGGAAACAGTTATCCGTGTGAAGGCAAGTAATTGCCTAACCTGTGATTTAGGTTTGGAGAGGTGAACACACTTTGCATACAGGTCATAGTGGTCCATCAGGTGTGATGTGAAGGAATGGTACAGAAGTCAGTCGCAGCAATTATTTGATGATTAGAAACATCGTTTGACAAAGGACCCTACAGACTTTCAAAACTTAGTATAAAATAGCCAGTTTGTGGATGGCAGCTTTGGGTATGTGGAAGGGCCAATTCTAGTTGGTAAAAAGGGGTGTTTGTTTTTACCATCTCTGCCTTTTCAATAAGGAGCCTTGGTGGTACGGTGGGTTATGCATTGGGCGGTAAACCTTAAGGTCAGCAGTTCGATTTTACCAGGTGCTTTGAGGGAGAAAGAGGAAACTGTCAGCTCCCATAAAGACTACAGACTTGGAAGCCCAAAGAGGCAATCCTCTGTCCAGTAGGGTTGCTGTGAGTTGGAATTAACTTAATGACTGTGGATTTCGTTTGAGCCTCTTTAGCTGGCAATGTCTTTCCTCGGTCATGTCCTCACTGAACTGTGTTAGATCCTCTGTAAAACACAGGGACCCAACTGCGGCAGCATTTTCCAACTGCTAAAGATTTTTCTCAACAGCTTTATTGACATATAATTCGCATACTATACGATTTGGTGGTTTAAATCTTAAAAGGGTTGCACAACCAACTGCTAGAAGTTTGAACAAAAGATAATTAAAATAAAAATATCTGAGGAAAAAAAAGAAAAAGAAGGCCGGTGACCTTCTAGAGAGCTGCTTCAGGAATAGGGTAGGAGGCCACTCGCTGTCTCCGGGTCTGCTGGAAGCACCCAGGAAGGGTCCCTGTCTGGTTCATCTGTGTGCCCTCCATCCCTTGGAAGGTGCCAGCACTCAGGAATCTCTCCCAAGCTGGGTGTCATAGGGCCCTGGTCCCCTGGCCTCCTTCTCTTGGGTCCCCAGCCCCCCTCGGGTCCTGAGAGCTGAGGTTCCCGGCAGTCTCAGCCCCACAGAGACACTGGTAAGAGAGGAAGTGTTGAAGACAGAAACCCCAAACTCTCAACCCGCTGCTTTGAACCGGGGTGGGGGTGGGAGGAGAGATGAGCTCCCCGCCGGCTGCTGCTCCCACATCAGAGATCACTTCAACATGAGAACGGCGAACCACATGAAGAGGGGGTGTGCCAACCTCAGCGAGCTGCTTCAGGCTTCAGAAACGTTTTGGTGGCACAGGGTGGGGGCACGGAGGACAAACAAGTCCCGTGGTTCTTTGGGGGCCAGCTCGCCTCACAGAAACATGCGCGGGCCCGACAAAGAACAAGAACAGCTTCCACACGGGCCCCACCCCAGTCCTCTCCACTGGACTGCACAGCGGAGAGGGCGGCAGGGACCGCAGGAGGGAGGGGAGGACACCGTGCCATGTGCCTGTGGTGGGAGGGAGGCCTGGCTGCTGAGCCAGGAATGTGACACTGCCAGGGATGTGTGTGTGGCCGGCCACGGGGTCCCTGAGCTCAGCTACCCTCTGGCCTCCAGAGGCTGCCCAATTTTCAGGCTCCAGGCTTCCACAGACATCTCTTACCCTGCAGGACATTTGAGAGTGGGCCTCGGGGGCTTTTATGTGTGTCCCTTCTGACCATGGCGAGACCTCCCACTGAGACCCAATCTGCCTGCAAGAAGGGTCACTCCCCGGGCAGGGAAAAATGTGATCCGAGCTCAACCCTGGTGCCTGATGGTAGAAAGTTACAGAAAAGCTTCCGGAGAATAAGTTGGCCTGAGGCCTGGCAGGCTGGCACTCTTGGGAGGGAGCAGGGTCCAGCACAGATCAAGGGAGCATTCACAGTCACTTACAATTGGCTTTCCAGAGCACTCTGGTGCTTATATTTAACTGAGGGTGTGTCTGGCATTTCTATAATTCATAACACATGAGGCCACAGGGTGAGAACTCCCATCTGTAGGGGGCAGAAAGCAGTGTTGTTCTCCCATCTGGCTCACAGTCACTGCGCTTGTGCCCCTGACTCCACTTTGGAGGGCCATGGCCCTGATTCCCCAGAAGATGAGAAGCAGCCCGGCTTCTTGCCCTGGGCGGGGAGGAATCTGTACTAGATACGAGGGTTTTCTGCCTTCTCCCGGGAGGGAGACATAAGGTCGATGCATTCGAAATGCAGTGTAGGGCATCTCGCTCATTCAACTCACTGCTATCAAGTTGATACAGACTCAGCCCAACCCTGAAGAACAGGGTCAAAGTGCTCCCATGGGCTTCCAAGATGGTAACCTTTTATGAGACTTGAAAGCCCTGTCCTGATCCCAGGAAGTGGCTGGTGGTTGCAAACTGCTGACCTTGCACACAGTAACCCAACATGTAACCATTACGCCACGGGGGTTCCTCGTACAGGCAAAGGCTATTGAATACACTGTGGATTTCCAGAGGATGAACACGTGTCTTGGAGGAAGTACCGTCAGCAGGCTCCTTCAAAGGGAGGGTGGGGAGATTCTGGCTCCGTTTATTGGGACTCATCACCCGGAAAGAGCAATTTCTAAAAAAGGGCACCATGGCTGGTAGAGGAGGAGCAAAAATGAGGGAGTCCCTTCACGAGATGGGTTAACACAATAACTACGTGGATGCCAATAAGGGTGCAGATGGCAAAGGGCTGGGTGTTCAACTCACAGGGACACTAGGGAAGAAAAGAGTCAGGGGACCAAGCCTACTCTGGGAGTCCTGCTTTACTGGCCACCCAGAGCAGCAGGAGAAAGTGTGAATGAGGACAGGCGAGGGCTGGAAGCCCCATAAGGTGGCCAGACACCATGATCTGCAGTCAGGGAGGAAGGCCTGTGGTGTGTGTACACGTTGGGCTCTACACAGCGAGGCTGTGGTCATTGTGTTTTGGGTCATCGTGGCTGGGCCAGGATTCCCGGTGGCTTGGCTGAGACATTCTCCATGATGTGGCCTAATGTCACGTAACCAACGCCATGATGGGCTGTCCTGGGAATAGGCAGGCAGTTTGGGGAGGATCTGGGTGGAGTGCCACTCCTTTATGCAGGTCACAGCACCGATGTCATTTCCTTGGGGCTGTTGCGTACTTCACGTATAAGTTGTTGCTGTTGCTAGGTGCTATTAAGTCAGGCCAACCCACCGCACGTGATGCACGACAGAATGAAACATTGCACGGCCCTGCACCACCCTCCCAACGGTTGCTAGGTCGAAGCCCCCTGATGCAGCCACTGTGTCCATCCATCTCGTCCAACATGCTCCTCTTTGTCACCGCCCCTCCACTTAACCAAACATGATGTCCTTCTCCAGGGACTCCCCGTATCTCTCCTGACAATAGTGCCACAGTATGGAAGACAATGTCTTGCCATCCTTGTCTCTAACCAGCATGTCTGCCCTTACTTCTTCCAACATAGATCAGTTTGTCCTTTTAGCAGTTCATGGCACTTCCAATATGCTTTTCCAGCATCTCACAATTCAAGTGCTTCAATTCTTCTTTGGTCTTCCTTATTCAATGTCCAACTTTCACATGCATATAAGGCAATGGAGAATACCATAGCTTGGGTCAGGTGCACCTCAGTCCTCAGAGTAACATCTCTGCCCTTCAGTACTCTGAAGAGGTCTTGTGCAACAGGGTTACCTAATGCAATACCACTTGTCTGCCAGTGTGTCATACTGTGGTGACGTGCGTGTTGCTGTGAGGCTGGAAGATACGTCACGTATTTTAAATGCCAACAGGGTCACCCAAAGTGAACAGATTTTAGCGGAGCTGTCACACTCAGAACAGAGAGGACTCAGAAGCTGCTGAAAACCTTATGCAGAGCTTCAAAGCATTGCCACGTAGACATGTAAGTAGATACTGTGGAAAGCTGGTTTGCTTCTTGCTGGGTCTGACTCCTCCATTTGGCTCATCGGCCTCCAGCATTTTAACTTAAGCCAATGGCCTACCATGTGGCCTGCTGACCCTGGGAGTCATCAGGAGCCTGACATCTGGCCTGCTGACCTTGGATTCATCTGCCTCTGTATTCACTGGCCTGTGATCTCCCTGGTTCGTCCTCCTGCATTTCAGTTTGTCAGCCATCACAACCATGGGAGTCAAGAGAAGCTTCCAACTCCACCTCTGACCCACAGACTTGGAGAGGAGTGGACATACCCACGTCTACAATTATGTGAGCCATTTTCTCGATGTGAATTTCTCTCTTTGCATATAGAGACATATGAGTGGTTTTGTTTCTTTAGACAACCCATCCTAACACAAAGATCGTTGTGGTAGTTATATAATCTGTTGTCAATTTTAGACTTAAGAGTGAAAGGGTGGGGTTTAGCCTATCAATCAGGATGTAGCTTGATGACCTCATTTGGAGGCACTATGGAGATAAATAGCTCACTGGAGGCAGGACACACACTCACTCCCTGTGAGACATGCTTGCTGAGAAGACACATGGAGCTACGCTAGAGCCCTAGAGCTGGAGGAGCCACGTGGAGACCCTGCCAGGGCTGAGATGTCTCTACTGCCACTGGATCCACAAGACTTTCCACCCACTGGCCTGTGATCTTCCTGAAATCAGAGTCATTGAATGAGTTGTGTGAGTCGGAAGAGGAATTTATAGATTGGTATCGGACATATGGGCTAAAAGCGGATTTATGAACTTGATCTGGACTGAGTTGGGATGCTTTCTCAATATTCAATTGTTCTTGTATATAAAGCTCTTTCTGATACACATATGAGGGTCTATGAATTTGTTTCTCTAGTCTACCGGACTAACACAGGCATGGAATCAGATGACCCCAAGATGCTCTAGGACAGCGGTTCTCAACCTGTGGGTCAAACGACCCTTTCACAGGGATCGCTTGATTCATAACAGTAGCAAAATTACAGTTATGAAGTAGCAACGAAAATAACTTTATGGTTGGGGGGGTCACCACAACAGGAGGAACTATATGAAAGGGTCACAGCAATAGGAAGGTTGAGAACCACTGCTCTAAAAACTTCCTCTAGCAACGGGCCCTCTATAGGAAAAGGGCTGGAAATACTCCTAATAGAGGGCACCAGACCTCCTGGGCTGTCTGAGGTGGGCAGGTGGAAGGTACAGAACTGGAATGGATTTTAACACTGGCAAAGCATTGGGGTGACCTGTAGGCATGTCTGTGAGTTGGACTGGGCTCTATGGCAGTAAGTCATTTCTTTTTATTTTTTTTAGGTTTGGTTTTTTTAAAATCATTTTATTGGGGCCTCTTACAGATCTTATAACAATCTATCATGCAATTGTAACAAGCACACTTGTACATATGCTGCCATCATCATTTTCAAGACATTTTCTTTCTACTTGAGACCTTGGTATCACCTCCTCTTTTATCTCCTCACTCCCACACCCTTCCACCCTCATGAATCCTTGCTCAATTATTTATTATTATTATTACTGTTATTCCATATTTTACACCGTCTGCTGTCTCCCTTCACCCACATTTCTTTTAGTCATCCCCTCAGGACGGATTGGGAGTTACATATCCAACCTTGTGATCAATGCCCCCTCTCTCCCACTTCCTCTGCACCAATCTCCCCCTACCTTCATGGTATTGCTACTCTCACTACCCTTCCTGAGGCGTTTATCTGTCCTGGATTCCATGTATCTAGAGCTCTTATCTGTACCAATATTCGTACTCTGGTGTAGCAGGATTTGTAAAGTAGCACTGAGGTCATGATAGTGGGAGACAGGGAAGCATTAAAGAACGAGAGAAATGCTGTGTTTCATCGGTGCTATACTGCATCCTTGCTGACTTGTCCCTTCCTTGCGACCCTTCTGTGAGGGGATGTTCAATTGCCTGAAGATGGGTTTTAGGTCTCCACTTTGACTGCCCCCCTTGTTCGCATCAATATAGCTATTTGTTTTGGATCTTTTGATACCTGACACCTGATCCCATCCACACCTCATGATCACACAGGCTGATGTGCTTCTTCCATGTAGACTTTGTTGCTTCTCAGTTAGATGGCCGTTTGTTTATCTTCAAGCCTTTAAGACCTCAAATGCTATACCTTTTGCTAGCCAGGCACCATCTGCTTTCTTCACCACATTTGCCTATGCACATGCTTTGTCTTCAGCGGTCATGTCACAGAGTCCCAGGTTATTAGAACAAAGTGTTCTTATGTTTAGGGAGGCTTTGAGTAGAGGCCCAAAGTCTGTCTGCTCTCTTAATACCTAATCTATAAATATATGTATATAAACCCATATCTCTATCATTATAAATTAATATAGTTCCATATACAGTGAACCTTCGCCACTCCGCTTCGACTTCCGTGGCTTTTGCGTAACAGCGCATGCTCTGTCATTACTGCCACTGATTGGCTCATACTGTACACGCTTCTGTCTGCATCGCTACGTATC
>NW_022103908.1:1224569-1226352 GCF_000313985.2 Echinops telfairi | reverse complement strand
CCCACATATGAGTACCCGGCATGAAGACCGTTACCCATGATACACCATACTTCAAGACAAATTTCATTTATTTTTAATTATAAATAAATATTTCACAATATATAATTACATATTGTGATTAATCACTATGCTTTAATTATGTTCATTTTGTAACAATGAAAATACATCCTGCATGTTAGATATTTTCATTATGATTCATAACAGTAACAAAATTATAGTTAGGAAGTAGCAACAAAAATAATTTTATGGGAAAAAATAATCATAGTTTTATGGTTTGGGGGTCACCACAACATGAGGCACTGTATTAAAAGGTTGAGGCATTAGGAAGGTTGAAACCACTGCCTTAAGGGAAAGGATTCCAAAGACCCTACAGGTAATAGCAGTGGAATGGGACAAACTGTCACCCATTTACAGCAAATTACCAAGGGAGGAAAATGTAAGGACCTGCATTAATAAGAATACACTTGTGTCTACTCAGCAAGGATAAGTGTCTTTACCAAGTAAAGACACGTTGCCATTGGGAACTTTATTTCTTGAGGTGCTGAGGAGAATAGATGAAAGGTACTTTTCAACAGCCGTGTTGTTAGCTGCCTTCAAGTGACTCTTGGTGGCCCTGGGTACAGCACCACAGAGACCTTGTCCTGCCCCATGCCCTCTTTATGAACTCATTCCACAATACCGGACAAACACCCTTTTGTGATCCTATGCTAGGCCAGTTGACTGGAGAAACAAATCCAGTGGCACTCATTATGTACAAGAGAGAGCTTTTCTATCGAGGAGCAATGATCAAGAACGCATCCCAGCCCCCTCCAACTTAAGTCCTTACGTCCATAAGTCCCTCTTCAGACTCACAGCCACATACAAAGGTGCAGAACGCAGGAAGATCATGGGCTGGTGGGTGTAGAGTCGTGTGGACCCAAGGTCAATGGAAATGTGGCAGATCGCTCTCAGGGTCAGTGGCCAGGTCGCAGCAATCCAGAAGGGCGGTGGCAGAGGGAGCAGAGTTCCCAGGGCCCCACACTCTTTACTGTCAAGGAGTCACCCGGCTGTGAGTTGATGGACAGGTTTGACTCCACTCCTAGTCAGAAGTGTCTAGTTGACATAAAATCATCTAACTACCACAGATCCGTAGAATTTTGGTTGGCTAATTTTTGGCAGTAGATTGCCCGTCCTTTCTTACTGGTCTGACCTAGTCTGGCTGCTGTGCCAAAACCTGTCCATCACAGGTGACATGCAACTGGCATCATCCCACCAACCCAAATCCACTACCATCACACAAATTCTGACTCACAGCGATGGGCTGTTTGGAGGCTGTAAATCTTTACAGGAATAGATAGCCTTGACTTTCTTCCCTGGAGCTACTCGTGGGTTTGAACCACCTACTCTTGAGAGCAGTCCAACCCTGACCAGAGGGGACCACCCAAGCTCCAGCATCATACAACATACAAGCTACCATGATACAACAAGCTGGCAGCTGGGGGGAAGTTTACCAACTTACTTGGCCAAAAATCAAAGAGTCCAACCTTGCAGCCAGCCTGCCCCAATTCTAAATTTTATTTTTCCAATTTTCCTTGCCCCTGAAATAAAACCACTCACCTAAGACATAGAAAAGGCTGTATCATTTTTTTAATTGAAAACTTCTTGCCCTAATGTGGATTTATTAAGCAGTTTTATCTCGTGACAGCTGATAGCAGGATTTGTAAAGTAGCACTGAGGTCATGATAGTGGGAGACAGGGAAGCATTAAAGAACGAGAGAAATGCTGTGTTTCATCGGTGCTATAC
>NW_022103908.1:1203414-1224469 GCF_000313985.2 Echinops telfairi | reverse complement strand
TGACAGCTGATATTAGATATGATACAAGAAAAACCAACATTTTAAAAGACCTGCGAAGTGCCCGGCATAGTGGCATGGCAGTCTGCCAACTGAAAAGTCGGCAGTTTGAACCCACCAGCCACCCTGTGGAAGGGAGTTCATTGCTGTCTGCTTCCATGAAGATTTAGAGCCCTGAAAGCCCTGGGGAGCAGGCCTGTCCTGACCTATAGAGTCCCCGATGAGTCAGACCCACTCAATGGCCGTGGGTTACGTGCTAGACATCATAGTCAAAAAACAAACCAAAACAGCACATTGTCATCAAGTCAATTCTGACTCTTAGTGACCCTGTGGAGAGTTTAAATCTTTGTAGGAATAGCCTCATCGTTCTCCCTCCGAGAGGCTGGTTGATTTGAACTGCTGACCTGCGATTAGCAGCCCAGTGCTTAGCTTAGCTCCTGCCAGTATACTAAAAACAAAACAAAAATGACCCCAAGAGGCTGGTAGTTTCGAACTGCTGACCTTGCTGATCACAGCCCAACGTGTACCTACTATGCTACCAGGGCTCATTGCATCTTGTTAGAGTCCTGGTGATTTGGGTGCCTAAACTAACTCAGCAACTTCACATGTAGATATTTAAGTAACCTGATATCCCTTCCAAGGAGAAACAGATGCTTTTAAATGTGAACAAAATCACAGAGATCAAGTCAAGATGCACCGACTCAAGTCCCCTCCCTCAGATGTCTTGCTGCCCTGCCACGCATGGTGAGCCCGCCTCGGCAAGTCTGATGAGGAGCCAGACCAGCACTGCCCTCTCTGCCACGGCCCCCACCCCCTCTGCCCCATGGCACCATCCTTCCTGCCCAGACACCCTCATCGCTCCCCGGGCCACGCTGCTATCATGGTCACCCCACGAGTGCTCCTTGGGGCTTGTGATGGTTGGTTTGTCCAATGGAGGTCACCAGGCCTTTCTTCTGATCCACTCTACGTGGACTTGAACCTCTGACCTCCCAATAAGCAGCCTAGGGCATTTGAGCGGGTTGCCCCATGCATGCCCACAAAGCAGCTGCCCTGGAAGGGCAGAGCGGTCCAGCTCTGGCCATGCGGGAAGGACAGGAGGCCCGGAGACAAAGGGGCATTGTGTGGCAGAGGCTGGATAGGGGAGGCATTGTGATCCTTCCTCTCTGAGAGCCTGCCTCCCCAGCTGTCTCGGGGCAGAGGAAGGAACCTCCACCAAGAAGCTGCCGCCCACCGCCTCGGACCGATTGAGTTATATTAGATTTCCTCCCCAGGCTGCCAATGAGCGTCATTTAGCCTGCACTGTGCCGCTGGAGACAATGCCCAGGGGGCATGGCCACTGCCTTATCACGGTCCCTTTGGTTCCCTTCAAATGGGGATCTTTCCAAAGTCTGATAACATTTTCCACGAGGAACTCCCACCTCGTTTAACAAAAAAACGCAAACGGGATAGAATCGCTTGTTTCCAAAAGCGCCCGGGAGCTGAGCCCATTTCCTAGCATCTTCCCTTCGCTGAGCTGTGTCATCTTACACTGCTGCTTTAGTCTCTGCCCCTTTGACACAGCAGCTGGCTCCCGCGCGTTCCTGCCCAGAAATAGGCTGGCTTCAGGCGATAACAGGCACCTCCTCGCCCCCACCCAAGACCTTGCTCTGGGTGGCGGCTGGTACCCCTCTGTGGGAGCCTGGGGGCCCTGGCGGTCCCTAGATTTGTGTTTCCTTCGCTAATGGGGGGTTGGGGGGTTGGGGGGTGGGGAGGTGGGGGGTTGGGGAGGTGGGCGGTGGGGCTCCATGTGCTGAAACACCATCCAGTCAAAGCGTTCTGCTTTTCAGTGGCGTCCGTAATTGATGGCACCAAGGGATGTCTGCTTCTGCGCTCTTTCAGGTTCATCCTGTTATCAGCTTGGCAGACAGAGGAAGTGACATCAGAAGCCAGGCCCTGGTGGAGCAGGAGGTGCACGCTGAGACATTGTGGGCAGCGATGTCTGCCTGGGGCTGCTGTCACCGTGTGCGTGTGCGTGTGTGTGTCTCTGAACTAGAATTTTAAGTGACTCAAAGGGTGCAAAGGGCCTTCTATGAACTCTGTTCATCGCCTCTCACACCCCAAACCAAAGCCCCGACCATTGATGCGATTCATCGAGAGCCTTAGGGTAAAGCAGAGCCCCTCCTGTGGGTTTCTGGGGCTGTAAATCTTTACAGAGTTGGAAACCTCATCTTTCTTCCAAGGGGTCGCTGGTGGGTTTGAAATGTTGACCTTGCAGTTAGCAGCCCAAGGCGTAACCCACAAAGGTCCCAGGGAAGGCCCTGCCGGTGTGTCTCCTGGAGGGTTACAAAGGAGTTGAAATATGCTTCCCTCAAGCATCTTGAGGTTTCCATCCTTTTCGTAACAAAGCACCAATAGACCGAGAGGAGGGGAAACGGAGAAGAAAAAGCGGAGCTCCGTGGAGCAGGTTTTCACACAGGCCGAAGCCAGTCTGTTTAACGCGGGCCAGCAGTGCCTCCGTTTGAAGAATATTCCAAGCTCCCAGTCTGTGTGACGGCCAATTTTCCCCTCCTCTGTGCGGAGGGGAAAAAAGCGGTTTCTAAACTGGTTATCTGGGTGCCTTTCTCGGCGAGTGGGGCCTCTGGGAACGCTATGTGGCTCTGCAAGGCATGCAAAATCATGTTACTTTTAAGACAAAAGACAACTGCTTCCTGTTGCTTTCTGAGCCATCTCAACCCTCTCCCCTCCAGCCCGGCTGCCTTTCCTCAGCCCCGCTGCTGCGGGCGGCAGTGGCGCCCAGTGAAATTGGGCAGGCAGTAAAGGACACAGCTGCCCTTTCTTCCCACTGAAACAATCCCGAGTGATGGTGAATTTAATACATTTGATTAGAGAAACTCCAATTTGGCCCACTTGAATCAGCCGCCTTTGTCTCCTGCTCCCGAGATGGCCCGATTTCAGTGGAATGTCCCCTCCTGTCCACTGCCAGCTCCCTCCGGCTGCGAGGAAGCCCAGCTCTGAAAGCATTTGCTTGGCACACTCGAAAGCAGGGCATTTATGCTGCGGGAGATGCCAGGCCCTCTTCTCACTAATCAGAGGGAATGCCACTTCATTAAATCAAGGCCACTTACTGGTGACCCTTCCTGTAGCCCCAGGGGCTGCAGTTCTCTTTAGCAATGTTAATTTCACATGGGCCTGATTGCATTTCCCCCTTGATATGCACCAGGTTGAAATTCAGGCCTGCAGCCCAGAGGAGGACAACCCAGGAGATGGCAGTGATAATCGTGCACTCTTGCACTAGGATAATCACACATCCAAGACCAACCTAGTCTTTGCCGTTGCTAGTCATGGCCATTGTCACTGCTGTTCTGTGTCATTTTCAGGGCCCTTCTGGTCTAGGGCCTCCCCTTCCAGCGCCTTCCATTGTGAAAAGATCAGTGAACGCTGACTGCTGGCTAATTTTCAGAAGAAGGTGGCCAGGCCTTGACTTCTAATCTGTGCCAGTTTGGAAATCAAAGCCAAATACATAGCTATCGAGTTGATACCAACTCCCAGTGCATCCAGTCTAGTGGAGTAGAACCCCTGTATTGAGCTTGCTAGGCTGGGATCCAGACCAAAGCAGAACACCTGGCCTTTCTTCTGTGGTGCCCACTGTTCAAATGGTCAGCATTTAGGGACAAACTGTTTGCAATGCTCTGCTGACCACTGTCTACCGTGGGATGGCCCTGCTGTTGTTGAAAATATGGTGGCTTATCTCCCAGCATTACAGCAACTTGCAATTCACAATAAACCATACTTTCTCTATGTAGCACGACTCAGAAAGCCTGACCCTGCTTGGTACTCGCCCTCACGAGATCAAGGAAGATAAGGGTACGAAATGTGGTGAGGAAATCAGATGGTGCCCTGCCAGCAGGAAAAAAAAGTATCTGGGGTCTTTAAAGCTTGTCTTAAAACAGCAGCCACCTAAGTCCGCAGGGCAGAAGCATACCAGCCCGTGTGATTCAAGGAATGTAAATGAAAAATCCAAACCAAGAGAAGGGAATGGTACCAGAGCCTAAATTCTAAACACCCGATTTACAAAACACCATGGATCATAGTGGAACCCCCAAATCCATTTGCAGGTCCCTTCATGGATTCAGTATCCAGTAAATCTCCACTGACCATCGTCTAGGAATGTGAATAGCTTTATTATCAAGCAAAGGGTGTTGTCAAGTGGATTTTAGCAACTTCACTTTTGCTGGGATGTAACACCTTGTCATTCTATTTCCCTATTGAACCATTCTGAATTTATTCTACTTTTTAAAATGTTTTCTTTTCTCTTGTGATCGGGGTTTTTCTCTTTCATTTGGTCATTGTTTCTGGGTTCTTTTGTTTTTATGACTTTGTTTCGCATGTTTTCCTGTTTAGAAAAGTCAAGATGGGGGAATCTATAAAGATAGATTAATACTTTACCTAGGGGCATAAAAGGGGAGTTTGCAGGGAAACGGGGAGTCACCAGCAATGGGCACAAGAAAGAAGAAATGCTCCTCATTTGATTGCAGTGATCGTACAGCACCTCTGAATACGATTGAATAGCGAACTGTACAATATAACACATTGCAATAAAAGTCAACTATTAAAAATAAAATTTAAAACTAGTAAATGAAAGATAACCTGAAATACTGCCCAAGCACCCGCAACCTTCAAAAGGAATTTATTTCATTGGAGGGGGGGAGGGTTCTAAAGACTTAGAAAATGCTGCTTGTTTTGCACTTAATGTTTATGCATCTAAAGATTTTTGTGAAGAAAAGATTTTCTTTTCTAAAGAAATGCCTGCTTACCAAAAAGTACAACAATGAATTAAAGGTGAGAGTGTAAATTAATTCCAGTGACATATTGAAATTCTACAGAGCATGGGGTTTCCTCCAACATTTCTCTCTTTCCCATTGCCAAACTCAGAAACTGTACTTCAGTTGGACCAGGATGTTGGACTCACTTTTCTACACTTTTGGGAAGTAAAATGTGTTAGTCTGAGTTGACTAGAGAAACAAATCCAGAGGCACTCAAATATGTATAAGAAATAGGTTTATATACAAGAGCAATTGAATATTGAGAAAACATCCCAGCCCAGTCCAGATCAAGTCTATAAGTCCGATATTAGCCCATATGTCTGATACCAATCTATAAAGTCCTCTTCAGACTCACAAAACACATGCAATGATGCAGGAAGCTCACAGGCCAGTGGGTGGGAAGTCATGTGGATCCAGCGGCATTGTAAGCATCTCATGGATGGCAGGGGTATCCACGTGGGTCCTACAGCTCAGGGCACTAGTGTAGTTCCATGTGTCTTGTCAGCTGCAATGTCTCCCAGGGAGTGAGTTTCTGTCCCGCCTCCAGTGAGCTATTTATCTCCTTAGTGTCTCCAAATGAGGTCATCAAGCTGCATTCTGATTGACAGGCTAAACCCCACCCCTTCCCTTGTAAGTCTCAAATTGACAGCAGATTATGTAACCACCACCAAAAAGACCCATGTCTCTAGTCTCTGCCCCACATCAGTCTCCTAGCTAAGCCCATGGTCAGGGACTTCTCCATTTGGTCTCCATAGTTGGAAACCAAAGTGTGGAGAGAGACTTGGTACCCAGGCATAAATAGCTGACAGGTCATGCTACGTGAGGTGACCAGCGAAGCTGGGGCCACAGGGAATAAGACTTGAAGTCCTGGCCATCAGCATAGCCAGAGCTCTGGGAGTGTGTGTGTGTGTGTGTGTGTGAGTGTGTGTGTGATTGGATGCGCAGGGGCCACCAGCCCCAGTCCTCTCGGAGGCCTGTTTAGGCTTTGGCACTACACCCTAACACTCTCTGGGCATAGGACATCAATAACTAGCATGGCCTTTGTGTTAGGCCAAGTTGACTAGAGAAACAAATCCAGTGGCACTGGATGTGTAAGAGAGCTTTATATCAAGAAGTAATTGTACATGAAGAAAACATCCTAGCCCAGTCCAGATCAAGTCCATAATCCAATATTAGTCCAGTAGGCCACCACTGGTCCATAACTCCCTCTTCAGACACACACAGCCACATGCAATGATGCAGAATGCAGGAAGCTCACAGGCTGGTGGGTGCAAAGTCTTGTGGATCCAACAGTGGTGGCAGTATCACAGGGCTCTGGCAGCCCCCAACATGGCTCTTCAACAGGAAGGTGAGAGCAGAGAGAGAGAGGAAGTTTCCAGGATCCTCCTTATGAGAAGGCCACACCCACCAGGAGGTACCATCAGACTGTGACATGATTGGCAGGCTAGACTCTGCCTACATCTTCTCACGGGTGCCATGTTGGCACCAAAAAACCTAACTACTACAGCCTTCCAGAAGAGTCCGTTGTTCAGGGTGGCATCTAAAGGTTCTGAGTCAGTCAAGGAGGCTCCAGGGAAAAGGTGCTCGGGGAGTTGGGTGGGTGGGTGGGTAGGAGGTTGGTTAATTGGGTGAGTGGGTGGGTGGGTGAGTGGTTGGTTAGTGTGAGTGAGCAACTCTTGTTCCTCTCTCTAAAAGCCAAGGGCACAGAGCCCAGGCAGCTCCAGTTCATGCAGAGACCCCAAGGAGTACAGGAACCCTTTGGTTGCCCACACAGACATACACACACACACACACCCCCCAAAAAAGCGGGGTAGGGTGGGGGCTTCGTTTTTGCCTCCTTTCTCAGTGTACAAGTGGCACTCTGAAATCCCTATTGGATAAGAATTCATATGAAAAGAATTTTGCATCCGATTATGGCAGTGTGTTATCATAATGGAATGCTCTCCCTGCCCAGTCTGGCTCTCTGGGCCTCTCATCTTGCCAACAATTCCTCAGTTCTGCAGTGTGTGGGGGTGGCTGTGGGGACAGCCTCTAGGACCTGGAAGGAAAACAGAAAGATATGCTGACTTCTGGTAAGGAGGTGCCAGTGCACCCCCTGCCACCCCACCCTCCCACAGAGACACACACGGAGGCACACACCTCGCCAAGGCCATCCTAGCCCTCTCTGCACACAGGCATGGACTTGCACAGGGAGTTTCACACTCGGACAAGGGCGGCCGGGTGAAGTGCCCCGGCTTTTGATGCCATGCTCAACAGGCTCCAGGAGAGGAGAACAGTATAGTCTTCAAACAGCATAAGCATCTCATGGCGGGCAGGGGTCTCCACGTGGCTCCTCCAGCTCAGGGCACTAGGGCTGCGTTCTCCCTGGAAATCCAGAGTCCAGAGCAAAGGGCTTTCCTTCGCATACCAGAGGTGGGGTCCTTAATATCTGTCCTCTGACTTTGCTTGGTTGTCCCCACCCAATGCCCCCGCCCCCACCCCTGAGCACAGTGATTTCACAAGATTCTCTGGAATTTCCCAGATCCCAGGAGAAGTTCTCAATGACCACGGGAGAAAAAAAATATTTGTCCCCAAGTCATCAAGTGTCTAAAGGATTCTTAAGTGGGACATAGCAACAGGTTCTTTTCTTCCTCTACCAGAACGGAGCAAAACCATACTTCAACGACAGCATGAGGAACTCAAGTTAGACAAGAGGAAACATCCCCAGACGGGGAATGGTCTGTGCTGGAAACCATTCCTGAGCGGGGTGGTGCCGGCACACTGCTGGGCATGAAGTCTCTCGGGGCTGGTTCCGTGGTGAGGACGGCATTCAGTTTGGTTCTAAGAGTGCTGGTTGTTAGTCTCTTGTATTCTATCTTTCCCCAGGTCAGCTCCCTCAAAACATCAATCTTTGGAGGGTGAGCACTTCCTTCCCCTTCCTCTAGATCTAGAAGGTTCCAGTCTCTCAAGTGTTTTATAGCCTCTGCTTAGGGCATGCTCCCCCCAGGGCCCCTCTTCCTTTCCTGCCCAAGGCACCTCCCACAACTGCACCCCGGGCAACATCCACCCTGGACGCTGTGTCTGGTCCACCTTGTTTTTCACATCTCTTCTTCAGCGCCCCTTCAATGGCAGGCG
This sequence comes from Echinops telfairi, assembly GCF_000313985.2. NCBI lineage: Eukaryota > Metazoa > Chordata > Mammalia > Afrosoricida > Tenrecidae > Echinops > Echinops telfairi. Next base: position 1,216,556 of record NW_022103908.1, on the reverse strand, counting down.
TGGGTTCGGCAGCCAGGCTAGTCCTCCTCCCAGGATGCTTCCAGAGCCAAGGTGCCTCAGGCTCAGGAGGAAGGAGTTGTGGATCTCCAGGAGGAAGGGCTCTGAGTCTGTGGACACCAGAGGGAAAGGATCCCTGCCCAGAGGCCGAGAGGGTGGGAGCGCGGGGGTGCTGAAGACTGCCAGCAGACATAGCCCAGGCATAGGCCTTGCCCAGCAGTGATCCGTATTTCTGAAAACAACCTCACTTCAGTGCTCCAGGAAAGGTTGGGGGATCAAATCCACGCAGTGGCGCTTCAGAAGAAGGGCTTGGCTGTCTACTCCAAGTGCAGGCAGCTCCCAGCTGTATGAAAGAGATGTGCTCCTAAGTGTGCTTTTACTACTTCTGTGGCTCAGGAAGCATTTAGCACTCACCAATATGTTCAGCCTCTTGGGTTTCTTGAGAAGCGGCTCGCTCAGGTGTCGTATGTGCTACTGCCTGGCAGGGGCCCCTGTAGCTGTGAGAACATGGAAAAATGGACCTCACCTCACCGATCCTATCGCAGAGTGCACAGGGGACATATGGATCCCCGGTATTTTAAAGAAATACTTCCCAAAGGGACCAGACTCACTCCCATCCAGTCGACGCGGACTTATAGCAACCCTGCAGGGCAAGGTCGCACTGTCCCCTGTGCGTTTCTAAGACTGTCACTGTTTAGGAGAGCAGAAATCACTGTCTTTCCCCATAGAGCAGCAGTTCTCAACCTGTCGGTCACAATCCTTTCACAGGGGTTGTCCAATTCATAACAGTAGCAAAATGACAGTGATGAAGTAGCAACTAAAATAAGGTCATGGTTAGGGGGTCACCACCACATGAGGAACTGTATTAAAAGGTCGTGGCATTAGGAAGGTTGAGAACCACTAGAGCGTCTGGTGGTTTCAAACTGCTGATATTTCAGATCACAGGCTGTAGGAGTTACATAATCTGTTGTCAATTTGAGATTTAGGAGGGAAGGGGTGGAGTTTAGCCTGTCAGGCTTCAGCTTGATGACCTCATTTGGAGGCACTAAGGAGATAAATAGCTCACTAGAGGTGGGTCAGAGGCTCCCTGGGAGACATTGTAGCTGACAAGACACAAGGAACTACAATAGTGCCCTGAGCTGGAGGAGCCACCTGGAGACCCCTGCCAGCCATGAGATGCTTGCAATGCCACTGGATCCACATGACTTCCCACCCACTGGCCTGTGATCTTCCTACATATGGCGCCATTGCATGTGTTTTGTGAGTCTGAAGAGGACTTTATGGATTGGTATCGGACATAGGGACTAATATCGGACCTATGGACTTGATCTGGACTGGGCTGGGATGTTCTCTTAATGTACAATTACTCTTTATACAAAGCTCTTTCTTACACACATGAGTTTCCTTGGATTTGTTTCTCTAGTCTACCCGGACTGGCACACAGGCCAACTGGTAACCACTACTCCACTAAAGCTCCTATTACATCTTCATAATGTTTCCCCTCAATGTTAGCATGGTTTCCATTACTGAAAACACATGATAACTCACAGCTATCAAGTTGACGCCAACTCACAGTGACCCAATAGGATAGGGTAGAACTGTCCGAGTGAATTTCTGAGACGGTAACTCTGGATGAGAGTAGAAAGCCTCATCTTTCACCTGAGGAGCAGCCGAGGTCCTTGCAGCTTGCTGGCCGACACATAACCACTGCGTCACCAGAGTTCCTTGAAAACACATGAGAGAACAGAACAGTCAAGGCAGAAAATAGTTAGGTCCAAAAGGGATGAAGTCAGATTTGTTGGTAAGTCAGAAGAACAGGTATGTACAGTACACCATTGCTCCCCTACTTTGACTCCTACCCACCCTGTATTAGTTTCCTATCGCTACTGTAACAAATTACAAAAATCATAGTCACTTAAAACCATCTCTTATTGCTCCGGAGGTCAGAAATCAGCATGTGTCTCATCAATCTAAAAATCAAGGTGTTGGCAGGTTGCGCTCCAACCTGGAGGCCTGGGAGGACATCCTTTTCTTGATTGGGGCGTTGGTAGGATTCAACAGCCTGTGTGTCTGTATCAGTCTGGGTACTTTGGAGAAACAAATCCACAGCAACTCATGTATAAGAGAGTTTTATGTAAAGAAAGTGTGCATCATGAAAACATCCCAACCCAATGCTGCCCAAGCCCACAAGTCCAACATTAACCCATTAACCCAACACCAGTCCACAAAGTCCTACACCTCACAAAACAGAGGCAATGATGCCGACTGCAGGAGGAAAGCTGAGTCAGTGAATGAACAAGCATCTCAGCACTAGCAGGGGTCTCCACACAGCTGCTCCAGCACCCAGGGCTGCATCAGGATAGGTCCATGTGGCTTCTCTTTGGGGATGTCTTGTAGGAAGTCAATCTTGCAAGCTGAAGCAGGGAACTGCTAAGGCAGCTGCACCCTGGTGCGACCATCACAAAGCAAGAGACCCGAGAACTAGAAAGGGGAGGCTCACCATTCATTTATCCCTCCGCCTTTCAATTAGCCCCACATGTGATTATCAGCCAGGTTGGCACAATTAACTAACTCAGTGTCCCACTGAGATCCCCATTTTGTTCCTGGCTGTAACCAACTTTCTAGAGATCATCATGTTCCTGGACTCCCGGTCTGTGTCCTCTACCTTCTCAGCCAGCATGGGTGGGGCAAGTCCTCATTCTGTCTCTCTGACCCACTTTTCTGCGTCTCCTTTCCCTGGATAGGACTCGTGTGAACAGACGGGGCCCATCCGGATACTCCATAATAATTCTTCGTCTTGAAGTCTGGGCACTTACAGGTCGCATCTGCACAGCTTCTTTTGTCATGTAAAGTAACATCTTAAAGGTTCCAGGGATTGGAGCAGGTTCATTTTTGAGGGGTCATTATTATGTCTACCACATACCCCCTCTTTAGCTCATTAGCATATGGTCCTGCACTGTGCTTCTGAATCCACTTCCACTAACGCCATCTTGAACACTTAAAATCTAAACCCATCCTCATCCTTATATAATGGTCATGTTGTAGTGTTTGCCGTTGACATGATCTGATTCCTATAACCCTTGACTTCTACTGGGCATAGATCCACTGCCGCTGTTCTCTTCCAGTCACTGGGACCAATGCTTACCACTCATTTCTCTGTCTCTCTCTTCTCTCTGGCAAGGTGGCTTCATCTGTACCTCTCAGCAATGTGATTAGCTCTGACCCCACTTGTTCGATCTGCACTTCATACTTCCCAATGGAGGCCCCAAACCTCACTCTTCCATAAGTGATTCTTAAAAGTCATTTTTCCCTCCTCCCTCCACCTCTGCCTCTTAGCTTGCCTGCCCCACCATCTCCAGCCAACGTATCGCCATGCTTTATCTGTTCTGCCTCTTACGTAGTTCTTGACTCCACCTTCCAATCCTCCCTATTCCTGCTGTCACTGCTAATGCTCAGAGTCCTGATCTAGCCCCTAGATCGTTGAAACAGTCTCCCTTCCTATGCCCTGTCCAGTCCATGCCCAGCCATTGTTCACGCTGCCATCAGACAGATATGATACCCTTCTGTAGAAAAACACTGCCTGCTGCGCATTGTCTCACAGTATCAAGCCTGATGCATGGCACACAACACCTTGCGCGCGTGCACACACACACACACACACACACACACTCAAAATCTAGTACTCCCTGCCATTCTTCTACTTGCCATTCACTGCGACCTCCCAACCAGCAGCAACAGGAATACTTGGGAATATACTAGAAATACAGCATCACAGGCCCCCGCCCTGATCGACTTAGTCTGAATCTGTACTTTAAAGAGAGGCCTATGCAAATTCAATGCACGTGACGGTTTGAGACACATTGCCCTTGAGCAATGATCTCCAGAGTGGGGCATAAGAGGTAGTCATTAGCATATGGAAACATCTTATTAGAAATTCTCTTTCTTTTTTATTTTCATTCTCCTCCCTTTTTGCGTGGGTATGTTTGGGAAATCATGGGCCTTTTAAGAAACCATCCTGACTGCTCGAGCTCCCAGGTTTCAGCTTCCCATGCTTCCTGCATCTCAAAGGGCTCTGTCCCCTGCCCTGATGAAAGCTAGCACGGAACCTCCTCCTCCAAGAAGTCCTCCACGGCCCTTCAAGCTGAATGTCACTCCAGCTTCCACAATCTCTTATTAAAAAAACAACCTTGGAAACCCCCCAAGACTGTGGTTCTGAACCCCTAGGCACAGACACTTTAGTTCAAGGCATTGGGTTATGTCTAAGAAGGTTTCATTTGTGACATGGAAACAAAAAAAAAAAACAGAAGAAGAAAATTTCATAACTTTGTCCCCTGAAGGGCCACCTTATCCATGATATGTTTAAGCCAAGGTAAAACTCATCTCTGCAAATACCTCCTGTAAAACCTATATGTACTCATGGGCATATTTCCACTCTGCTTTATGCATTTTTTTAAAAAACATTATTAAGACACTGTTATTTTCCTTGTTAATATACACAATTTTTCTAGATGTCACTAAAGTCCACAATACGATACAAAGTAAAATGTTCATGATTGACGGGTTTTCCTGTTGAGTGTTTATGTTGTTTCCAATAGTTGATTGAGATAATAAATTATAATGAAGTTTAAAAAAAAAAAACTCACCGCCTTCAAGTCCGTTCCAACCTAGTGTGACCCTACAGGACAAGGTAGAGCTTCCCCTATAGGTTTCCCAGACTGTAAGTCTTGACTGGAGTGGACAGCCTCATCTTTTGCCCAAGAACCCTCTGGTGTGTTTGAACTTATGGTAAAGCATCTCAGTATGGAAGCCACTACACCACCAAGCCTCTTTTCTAGCCTCTCTGATTTCATTGCTACTGTTTGCATGATCACCCTCCCCGGTGGCCTGTGGGCCCTCCAGGGAAAGAGCCATGTGGCCTCTGTTTCCAGCATCGACTGGATTGATACTTTGTTAGCTACACAAATGGCGTATCTACCAAACATTTTCTGCTATAAAGATAGATAGATAGAGCGAGCTAGAGATGTTTATATATAATGATAAGTTTATATGTAATGAAAAATATATATTATATATATAGTTTTATGGGCACAGGATCCATATATCACATATCATACAATTTAATAGTTCAATCATATCAAGAAGAGATGCACAATCATTACCACAATCAATTTTAGAGCATTTTCTTCTTTCTTGCACTCATTGTTATTAGTTCCCCATCTCCCCCTACCCCCAACTTCCCCTGCCACACCCCCACAAAACCATTAGTCCAATTACTATCTCTATAGATTTCCATGTCCTGGATCTCATAGACAGAGAAGCATGCCCCAAACCAAACAAAAACTCTAGCAACAACAACATGCAACAAAGAAAACCCTCCATCAAAAAGAAGATAGAAAGCATTTTAAAAACGAAAACGTATTTAAAATGAGTTCAAAGAACATTTTCTGCTACATTTTAAATACAACTCTGTTTTTCAAACACAGCTGTCTTTCATGTCTCTGTTAGAAACACGTAGAGCCCCCAGGGAGGTACAAATGGTTAACTCGCCAGCTGCTGACCAAAGGTGGGTGGGTCAAGTCCACTCCAAGGTGCCGCAGAAGAAAGCCCTGACAATCCATTCTTGAAACCCAGCCGCTCAAAGTCCTGCAGAGCACCGTCCCATGCTGACACACAGGATCACAAGGACTGGAGTCTGTGCTACAGCCACTCTGGTATTAGAAGCAAAACAGTCGTCTCCTAATTTCTCTCCTCACTTGACGTGTCTGGCTGAGTTCCGGTTGGTGTCATCCCAGCTGGATAGACAGCTGGGAGTGGGACAGGGTTGAGTGTCCCCTGAACCTCCTCTCTGTCATTTCAGAGCACACCCTAGCTCTGTCCAGTTGAGAGAGAGAGAGAGAAAGAGAGACATAGGCCTTGGAAACAACTATCAAGAATCCATTACTCTCTATAGACTTTGATAACTGATAACCAACCACTCAGGAAGTAACATTTTCATTGCAAATAAAATTGGTTTTCTGTCGACTCCAAAGTCGCATCAGCTAGTTCTGACCCTACTGGATAAGTTGCCGAGTGTGGGAGCCGGGGTGGTGTCCTGGGTTCTGCCTTGGCCTGCTTCTATATTTAAATAAAGGATCCCTGGTGTCCTGAGCTGCTAACCACAAGGTCAGTGGTTCAAACCAACCAATCGCTCAGCAGGAGAAAAACAAGACTGTCTGATCTTGTAAAGATTTCAAGGCTCAGAAACCCAAAAGAGCAGTTCTACCCTGTCTTAGGGAGTTACCGAGTCAGACTCAATTCAATAGCAGTGGGATATTTTAATGCTAACAGACAGTCAAGTCATTCAAACAAGAGATGAATGATGAGATCGAAAAATGATACAGGCCAGAGTTAACCTAGACCAAGGTAAGTGAGATGGGGGAAAAGGGGGGTGAGGGAATTAATCTGATCTCAGAGAACCAGAGAAGTCTTTGCAGGGTGCATGGTCTTTAAGCCCAGATCTGACGGGGGCTTAAATTACAGGGGGTTGCCCATAAATGAAGAGGAATGGATTCTCATGAGACAGATCAGTGGGGTGAAGGCAGGCAAGTGTGTGGACGAGAGCAAGTATCTGCCCAGGGAGGAAATGATACTCTAATATGTGATGGTTCAGTGACACATAGCAAACAGGCTTTGCTGGGAAAGGAGAGTGAGTGACAACTAGACGTTGTTTGGTTTGGGGGGGGGGGTTGGTGCGTTTTTTTTATCTCTGTTTAGTCTGGTTTACTAATATACACATATGGATCCTGTCAGTTGTACTAATATAAAAGTGTGTAAGTTGTGTCCTTTCAGCAGCCAAATGCTCACCTGCAATGTGGGAGACCCAGGTTCGACTCCCATCCAAGACACCTCCTCCACAGCCACCATCCACCTGCCATGGGGGCTTGTGTGTTGCTATGCTGCTGAACATGACAGTTCTGTGGACTGCCAAACAACAAACACATCTGTCTGGGAAGAAGTAAACAGCCGATTGCTCCTTAGAAGTGAGGTTGGCCAGGCTTGGTCTCCCGTATTTGGGTCATGTTGCCTGGAGAAGGACTCCAGGTTTGGTCAAGCAGAGGGGCAGCAGACAAGAGGAAGGCCTTCCACAAGCTGGATGGACACAGTGGTCACAACTGTTCATAAGAACAATGGTGAGGACAGTACGGGGAGCAGGGGGGTGCTCCCTTCTGGTGTACATAGGGTCACGTTGAGTGAGAGCCAACGCCGTGGCCCCGGACCACACTGGCATGCTGCTGAAGAGGTTTCGGGGGGCCTCCAGCATAAAACAGACTAGCAAGAAAGGCCTGTTGAGCCGCTTCTCCAGATCAGCCAATAAAACCCCTGTGGAGCACCGGCACCTAATCCACAACCCATCAAAGGGCCTTGCTGGAGTAGGCAGCCTGTCTGCCACTGGGCCTGTGGTCTCCGTGAATCAAGGGCCAACTCCATGATCCCTGAGAGCAACCAAAAAAATAGTACAGGCTTTGCACAGAGTCACAGTATTCCCAGCGTCTTTCCATCTCACACAAAGCCAACGTCTCAATGTGGAGCAGAGTGCCCGGCACACGGCAGATCTTCGGCAACAAATGGAGAGGTGGATGGGCTGGGGGTTGTCACATGGTGTCATTTGCTATGGTCAACTTAGACTGGGCTGTGGAGGCACCCATCCCAAGGGATCGGCATGGAGTGGGGACACTGCTGCACAGGCTATGCACCGCTGACAACAGTGAACGAGTGAAGTCCTCTACTTAGATACGATCACAAGGACTGTGATCAGAGGACCATCCTTAGAGTTGCTCAGTGCTTAGGACACACTGAACTTCTCAGTGGCCATCTGCATCACATCGGGGCTGGGGGACCTCTCTGGCACTGACAGAAACCCCTGCCCTTGGCCAGAGGAGGGAGGAGGGGACGTCTAGGATATGGACATATCATGGAAGACCTACCATGGGGGGTTCTGAGGCTGTGGACCCTGGTGGGAGGTCAAGTAGAGGCGAAGACTGACTGGAGCACTCAACCCAGAGAAATAACTCATCCAGGTAATAGGTTTCCCCCCTCAGATATGACATGAAGGAGCTCTGAGACACAGAGGGTTCCACACTGGACTTCTAACTACAAGGCCAGCAGTTCAAGGCCAGCAGCCACTTAGTAGGAGAAAGATGAGACTTATGTTGTTGTTGTTGTTAAGATTTATAGTCCTTGAAACCCACAGGGGCACTTCCACTCTGTCTCGCAGGGTGGCCAGGAGTCCGAATCAACTCGGTGGCAGTGGTTTGCTCTGGTTTCTTTGTCTGGTAGGACATACCACCTCCAATCACACTTACCATTGTGGTTACTTGTATCTGTTCCATAGACGGATGTAACTCTGTGCCCTTTTCTCCCACTGGACTGGAAGGACACACATCCGGTATCTTCATCTCTGCATCGCCAATTCTCCCCACCATGCAGGGGGCGCAATAGTAAAAAAAACAAAACCCCACAAATGACATCACAGAGAAGGCCTGGCCTTCACGGGCCACTTCACACAGCAGGTGTAGTGGTGACACCAAAGGGAGTTGGTGCTCAAGCGACAGTTGTACAGAGAGCCAACGTAGCATGTAAACCGGCAAAGGAGATCTCCCTTGGGAAGCTCAAAGCCTGGTTCTAGGATGGGTTCCCAGTGCATGCTGGGAGGGAGCAGGGTACACGGTCAGGCAGCGATGCCCTGGTGCCTTCTTGGCTCCCTGAAGAGTAGCAGAAAAGGCTATCTATCTTGGACAGGTGACGGTGGTCGAATGGCTTCTCCAGATAGAGGGCCTTTTGTTTCTGGAACTTCAAAGGTGCGCTGCATACGCTCTCACTCCGTCTCTCCCCAGCCCGGGGAAGAAGCTGGCAGGTGGCTGCAACTGGAGGGACTAAGCCTGTTTGACAAGTGTGCCAGTGAGTTCTGTGCTGGCCGCCAGCCACCTCAGCAACCCAGAGATGACTATCTGTCAACCCCCGTGCTTGGAAACCCTAGCTGGTCCTTTCCATTGGCACTGGGGACTCTCTAGTTAATATTGAAACAGAGATGGCTCATTGCAAATGAGTAACTTACGACATGGTGTTGGACTGAATCGAAGAGGTCAAATGCATCAGTGTAATCAGCGTGCGTGGGTGGGGAAAGTGGCGTTGGGGGAGAGGATTTCAAGACCTTCATAGAAGAATGGAATTGAAAGCTAATGAAAATTCCCCAAGACCTTGTTGAAGCCCCCTGTGAAGTGCGTATGCGTGGCTTCGATCCAGCACAGGTGTTGACATGAGCCCGCCTATGCTTTTTCACAAGCCCAACCGAAGGTCCGAGATTGTCATTCCAGTTTCACTGTTACTGAAGGGCATCAGCTGCTAGTCAGCACTTGCCTGTCACCTCCTGGCTATGTAACATGCCATCCCTGGAGCAGCCTGCCCCTGCCTGGCTCCTGTATCCTGCTCCCCAGCTTGCTGTGGGCCCCTCTTGCACTGTGCCTCCCAGGCTCAGCTCTGGGTCATCAGCAGGCACAGCTGCCCACTTCCCACTCCTGCCTGCCTGAGACCCCAGGGTCCAGCGCCAGGCCCTCCACTCCCGCAGGTCCCCTGAGCCTAGCGGCCCTGTGCTGCCTGCTCACGGGGGCAGGTGAGGCCAGCTTCTATGTTGGTTCACAGGAAGAATAGTCAAGCTGTTGGCTTCCTGTTTTTGATGAACATAGTAAAAGAAAAAGCAGAGCTTTGAAAAAAAAAGAAATGGTGTTGTGGTTCGGTGCCATTCAATCAGTTCCGACTAACAGGGCCCCTATGTAAGACAGAAGGGGACGCTGCCCAGTCCTGCGTGTTCCCCACAATTGTTCCTGTGCGTGATGCCATTGCTGCTGTAGCCACTGTGGGAATCCATCTCCTGAGGTCCTTCCTCTTTCCCCGCCCCTCTTTACCAGGCACAGTGTCCGTCCTCAGGAACTGGTCTCTCCTGAAAACACGCTCAAAGAATGGGAGATGAAGGCTTGCCATCCTTGCCTCTAAGGAATACCCTGGCCGGACTTCCAAGACAGACCTGTTTGTCCTTTTCAGCAGTCCATGGTACTTCCAATATTCTTGTTTTTTTAAATTAGGGGCTCATACAACTCTTATCACAATCCATACATACATCCATTGTGCAAAGCACATTTGTACATTCATTGCCCTCATCATTCTCAAAATATTTGCTCTCCACCTAAGCCCCTGGCATCAGCTCCTCATTTTCCCCTCTTTCCCTGTTCTTCCCTCCCTCATGAACCCTTGATAATTTATAGATTATTATTTTGTCATATCTTGCCCTGTCCGACATCTCCCTTCACCCACTTCTCTGTTGTCAGTCCCCCAGGGAGGAGGTCACATGTAGATCCTTGTAATCGGTTCCCCCTTTCCAACTTCCAATATTCTTCACCAGCACCACAATTCAAATGCATGGATTCTTCTACAGTCTTCCATAGTCAATGTCCAACTTTACCGGCATATAAGGCGATTTAAAATATGACTCAGGTCAGGCACACCTTAATCCTCAAAGTGACATCCTTGTTTATCAGCATCTTAAATTTTGGTGTTTATCAACATTAAAATTGGACAACAGATTTACCCAATGCAATGGGAAACAAATTATATATTAAATTATATACATGGATATATGTACATACATACGCAAGCACATATACATACATATATACATATATGTATATGTACTCATACATGCACACACACATATATAATTGGCCTGAAATATTAACTTATATAAACAAAGCAAATGGAAACTTCACATGGATAAAGACTCATGCAGGCACGTGCACCTGGGGGCCACCCCTGGTGCGTGGCTTATGCTGTGGAGGTCACGCTTCTTTGGGCAGGAAGCAAGAGCGTTTGTTAGGAGAGGAAGTGAGGAAGGTCGCCTTCCACTGAACCGCCAACAGACAACACATGTGCAAAATGAATCAATGGAGTAGAAAAGGCACGTGAGGGATGTAAGGCCCAAGAGCCACGTGCTGTATCACAGCACCTACTGACCCGTGGACTTGACTCAGAAAAGTAGGGAGATGACTGAGCTCCCCTTCCCACAGTGATCCGAAGATGGACATGCCTTTAGACTGACCCAGCAGCCCTCTCCAGAGCAGCAGCTGCTGAGCGAGGCAGTGCGGTGGGGCTCACTGGGTCCTACCTTTCTCATAAACACTGAATGCACCCCCACCATAGCTGGAGGTGACAAGGCTTCCCCCCACCCCTCCAACCACCACACCACCATCACCACACGGCAAAGAGGTTTAGGATCTCAGCATACTTGCCATCTGTTCAGACAATGGCTCGTGGTCTGTGGTCATCCAGACTGTCCCCAAACATTGGCGTCTGAAACCACTATATGTGAGAGTGAGCTTGTTTGAAAAAAAGGTCTTGGTGGAAAGAATTAGTTCACATAAGGTCCTACTGGGGTCGGTTGCCTAGATCCCAATCCAGCATGACCGTTGTTCTTACAGAAAGAGGAGGCATGGGAGATGATGGCCGGATGAAGACGGAAGCAAATGCAGCTACCAGCCAAGGATGCCAAGGCTTACCAGGAGCCATGAGAAGCTAGGAAGAGGTGAGGATCTTGGATTTCTAGTATCCTGAACTGTGAGACAATACATTTGTGATGGACTAAGTCATCCAATTCACAGCAGTTTGTAACAGCAGCCTAGGCAAAGAAGGCCCTAGTCTACAAATACTTGCAGGATTTCCTGGCCACCCTGAGAAATCTGGCTGAAACTCTATCAAGTGAACTCAACATGTCACTGCTGTTTGGTAGATAAGATGGCCCCTCCTCCAGAAAGACTACAACACAGCTGGCTAGAAAACAACCTTGGACAACTCTATTCTGCTTGGCGAGTGGTCGAGGACTCGAACAAACTGCTCTACCTCCCTAGAGCTCTTTTCTTGCCTACCACTTAAGGTTGTTGTGACTCTTCTATAAATGTGTGTAAGACAAAGGCCAAAACAAACAAAGTCCACTGCCATCGAGTCATGGCTGACTCATAGTGACCACCCTGTGGGTTTCTGAGACTGTAACTGTTTACAGGAGTAGAAAGCCCAGTCTTTCTCCCATGTTGCTGATGGTGGTTTCAAAGTGCCAACCATATAGATCTCAGCCCAGTGCATCACCACTACACCACCAGGGCTCCTAAGACAAAAGCCAGTCTTGCGTAAGTCACGGGAGATCATATTTGTCTTCCATCACTCCTGAGACTGGGTTAGTGCCTCCACAGTGCAGCACCAGGAGGCCCTGGGTAATGTGCATGGTTACAGTCGTTGACAGGTAACCAAAAGTTGAGTGGGGGTGGTCAGGGTATCCAAAACCTCTCAGAAGACAGGCCAGATGATCTACTTCTGAAACAATCATTCATGAAGGACGTCGTGGCATCCGTTCTATGCTAACACACTCGCAGCCCTCGGGGCTCCAAAATAGCTGGGCAGCAACTCCTATCAGAGAGTTTCTCTCCACACATTGCAGTTGGTTTGTGCTTGGCTGTTCTTCCCCCCACCCTCAACCCCCCCAACACCCCCTCCCCACCCACACACACCGGACCATGAATCTGACCCATTTCTGCATGCTCACGCTCAGGCTGGACATCCAGAGTCGTCCTTCCACTGAGTGTGCCTGGCACTCAGCGTGGTAGCGCCCACCGTGATGGGAGGTAGCACCCACCTTGAAGGGAAGGCTGTCTCTCCCGGCCTCCTGGCTCCGGCCCTGTTTGCTCCCAGCTGAGGCCAGGGGCCAGGTTTTGGTTTTGTGTTGTTTTGTATTTTCATAGCGGATGGGGACAAGGGATCTGAGCTGAAGTAAAATGGACCTTAGCTGAAAGCAGAGAGTACCAGAATGAGGTTTACCTGCTGTTGTTTGTTAATTTTATTTTTATTTATTTTTTTAATCATTTTTATTGGGACCTCATACAACTCTTATCACAATCCATCCATCCATCCATCCATTGTGTCAAGCACATTGGTACATTCGTTGCCCTCAACATTCTCAAAACATTTGTTCGCTACTTAAGCTCTTGGCATCAGCTCCTCAGTTTTCCACTTCCCTCCCCACTCCCCCTCCCTCATGAACCCTTGATAATTTATACATTATTATTATT
>NW_022103908.1:1194622-1201528 GCF_000313985.2 Echinops telfairi | reverse complement strand
TACATCTCAGAGTAAGCTACAACTCAGAGTATGCTACAGCTCAGAGTATGCTACAGCTCAGAGTATGCTATAGCTCAGAGTAAGATACAGCTCACAGTAAGATACAGCTCAGGGTATGCTACAGTTCAGAGTATGCTACAGCTCAGAGTATGCTACAGCTCAGAGTAAGATACGGCTCAGAGTATGCTATAGCTCAGAGTATGCTACAGCTCAGAGTAAGATACAGCTCAGAGTAAGATACAGCTCAGACTATGCTACAGCTCAGAGTAAGATACGGCTCAGAGTATGCTACAGCTCAGAGTATGCTACAGCTCAGAGTAAGATATGGCTCAGAGTATGCTACAGCTCAGAGTATGCTACAGCTCAGAGTAAGATGCAGCTCAGAGTAAGACGCAGCTTAGAATATGCTAGAGCTCAGAGTATTCTACAGCTCACAGTAAGATACGGCTCAGCGTATGGTACAGCTCAGAGTAAGATACGACTCAGAGTATGGTACAGCTCAGAGTAAAATACAGCTCAGAGTAAGGTACTGCTCACAGTAAGATACGGCTCAGAGTATGCTACAGCTCATCCCAAGAGGGATGATTCACATCACCTGAATGCATTCACACCTGAAAACCAGGTAGAGGAGCAGTCGCAGAATCGTGCCTTCTGCTCCGGAGACCTGGTTCAATTCTCAGTGACTACACCTCTCATCAGCCTGCTTAGGGGCCTGGTGATGTTGTGGTTATGTGTTGGGCTGCCATCTGCATGGTCAGCAGTTCAAAACCAGCAGAAGCTCCAAGGGAGAAAGACTGGCCTTTCTACTCCTGTCAACATTTCCAGTCTCAGAAACCCACAGGGGTCGACAGGGGTCAGCAGTGAGTTTGGTTTGGGTTTGGCGGCCTGTGCATAGCTGTGAGGTTGGACAGGCCCTGGCGGAGGGGGTTCCAGAGGAAGACGGAGTAGGAAGGAAGGGTTGGTGATCTACTTCCAAAAATCACCCCATGAAAACCCTCCAGAGCCCTCAAACCTGACCCCTACCAGATCTCCAGGATGGTGCAGGACCAGACAACACTGCATTCCATTGTGCCAGGGGTCGCTATCAGCTGCCAGGACACAGAGGGCTAACTCAACCGCCCCCTAATAGCGACGACCACAATATGTCTAAACTTGTTTTTTTCCTGAAGATCATGGTAGATTAAACGAAAAAACAGACTTGTTGATTAATTAGGGGCTACCCATTACAGATTGTGTTTCCATTAAAGCTAGGGGGGGTGATTCTTGTCAACGAGGGTCACATTCTAGGTCAAATGCATCATGAAAACAGAGAAGCCTCATGCTCGGCACAGACAATGCGCCAGGACCCCAGTGAGCAGAGAGAAGAGGCAGTGCACACTTCCCAGCCTGCCATTAAGTCCGTAGTTTGTTTTAGTTTCAAATGTCTTGGCCCACAACATCACATCTGAGAGGCATCTCAGGCTCCACAGAATAGATGGCAAGGGAGCGCCAACATGTGCCCTTGTTTGGGGACAGCCTGTAGGGATGGGCATGTGTGTGCCCATCCTGCTCTGATGGACAAAGCATCTGGACCATTGTCACCTCCAGTCTGGGAGTGTGTCCTGTAGAGGTGCAGGAAGCTCCTACAAGACATGTGCTGGGAAAGTTGACTGAGAACCCCCACATGCTCTGTGCCCCACACAGCCTAGGGTGGTTCCTTTCATGTGCCACGGTGGTTATGCTGTGGGTCTCAATGGGTTAGTACGCGAGCTCTTGCTCCCTGTAAGCGCGACCAGTCAAGTCAGTTCCGACCCATAGCGACCCCATGCACAACAGAAGGAAACACTGCCTGCTCCTCCGTTTTTCCTGTGCTTAATCCATGGTGTGATTCAGATAAGGGAACCAGTTCACTGCTCTAATGACCATGTTAAGTCAAAAAAGTGACCTACCAAAAGGTAGCATATCATTGCATACAGTTAATACTTAGGAGCAAGAAATGAGGTACACAAAACCAGATTATGTTATAAGAAAGAATTTTAAAATCCCAATTTCTACCTTGCAAGTCTTGCTAGACCAGAGGATATACATTGGTACAGATAGGAACTGGAAACACAGGGAATCCAGGGCCGATGATCCCTTCAGGACCAGTGGTGTGAGCAGAGATACTGGGAGGGTTGATTGGAAAGGGAGAACCGATGACAAGGATCAACATATGACCTCCTCTCTGGGGGACGGACGACAAAGAAATGGGTGAAGGGAGACGTCGGACAGAGCAAGATATGACACAATAATAATTTATAAATTATCGAGGGTTCAAAAGGAAAGCAGGTCGGGAAGGGAGGGAAAAAATGAGGACCTGTTGCCAGGGGCTTACGTGAAGAGCAAATGTTTTGAGAACGATGAGGGCAATGAATGTACAAATGTGCTTTACACAATGGATGGATGTATGGGTTGTGATAAGAGTTGTATGAGCCCCTAATAAAGTGATTAGAAAAATAATAAAATAAAATAGTAATGAGAAAATACTAAATAATACCTGACACCACCATCCCCCAAAAAACAACCCAGTAAAACTGGTATTTAAGATATTTCCATACTGCTTCTTCATTGGTGCTCTCCATTGCAATATCTTCACTTGTATCCATGCCTCCTCAGCTGTGTGCTTTCTCGTGAACCATCTTTTCACTGCAGGAGTGGGATCCCATCCCTTCAGAGATAGGCCCATTAGCCAATCGTCCTCGTGTTTGGTGTACTGGAAACAGACAACTTCTCTTCTCTGAATCGATTATGTTCATCTATGTAAAACCTCTTTCCGCTTCTGCTGAATGTGCAGCAATTGTTCTGATGATATTTTCAGCTCGTTGAACACGTTTGAGATCGGCATAATTCATTCATAATATCTCACTGGAATTTGGGGCATAACACAAGGCTGGAGTGAATGATGGCATGTCACCTGCTGGTTGTTTGGCACTTTCTTTTTCTATTTACATTTCATGTGTGTTTACTGAAGTAGCAAACACAAGGGAATAAAATTGTAATATCAGTGAATAAATGTAGTATTGCATCAAAGGAATAAGGAGTTTTATGAAATGAATAAATAAGTATCAAATGTACAGTTCTACGTTTTTATAGCTATGGACAGAATGAACGTGACTACAGGTGCTTAGCCTACTCTGTTGTACAGAGGAACACCAAAGGAAGGTCAGGAAGGTGCACTTGTGATTTCCACATTCGGTGGCTTCCCAGTTGCCCACCTTAGAGAGAAGCCTGATAGCAAATGCTGCTTTAAGAACTGGTTCGCAGAACTCAGAAAACCCTTAGCTATCAGTTTGACGGAACTGGCGCAAACCAGCTGAATCCCACCACCGGCTTGATCCCACGGTCGCAGCCTGTGTTAATTCACCTCCTGGAGAGCTTCCTCTTTGCTACCGCCCCCTGCGTCACCAAGCGCGATGGCCTCCTCCATCAGCCTGCCTGGTCTCTCCTGACAACATGGTCAGCGTATGGCAGGTGAAGCCTCACTGTCCTTGCCTGTAAAGAGCACTCTAGTCGGATTTCTTCCAAGACAGGTACTGCGTCCTTTTAGTAAACTGTGACACTGTCAGTCTTCTCCGGCCCCACGGCTCAAACACATCGATTCTTCTCCAGTCTTCCCTTATTCCATGTCCAACTTTCACACGCGTGTGAGGCAGTGCAGAATACCATGGCTTCGATTAGGCATGCCTTCGTCTTCAAAGTAACATCCTTGCTTTTTGATACTCTGAAGAGGTTTTGTGCAGCAGATTTGCCTAATGCAACGCATCGTTTGGTCTCTACTGCCTGTTGTTCCCTAATGCTACGAATCATGGTATAGTGTAATCACCTTCGATCGTGTAATCTGATGCAATCATTCCAATGAACGGGGCACATGCTTAGTGCTTGCTGACTGCAGGCGTTGTGGATGTCTTCTGGCTGACTCGCAGTCTCACTCACCACTCTGCATTCTCTCTGTCACCTCTCCTATGGATTGGGGCGACAGCCTGCAAAAGTCTCCAGCCTGACACTTGGCTTACGGATTTTGGATCTTGTCAGTCCCCACAGCAATGGGATACGATCCCGTCAAGCAAATATGTTGATAAACAGCTAGATATTGACATATAGATATGTATGCATATCACTAGTTCAGTTTCTCTAGAGAACCTTGTTTTCCTAGACAGCCTGCCCAAGGCGGAGAGGTCAGCAAAGGCATGGCAACTCTGTTCTGCCAGCACCTGCCTAAGTCCTGTTCTAAGCTTCCTTTATCCGAGGTGATCATGGGCCAGGAGTGTCCACCCTGAAGGGGCATTTAAATTCTGCCAACCTCTAAATTATACAGGTGGAAGTTGTTGAATTGGAGAATGTTTTGTTGTATATTTTTTTGCCACAATTAAAAAGCTAATTACAGGAATAACAATGAGTACCAGAAGACAATGTTCTAAAATTGAATGTACAATGATGTACAACTCTTCTTGATATGATTGAACTATTGAATTGTATGATACTTGGATAAAGTGCCGATAAAACTGTTAAAACAACAACATGTTAACAACAACAACAATAAATGGAAAACTGATCTGCTGTGTGAACCTTTATCTGATTCACAATAAAAAGAAGTTTGCTTTTTTTTAAGGGTAATTAAATTCTGCCAACCTTCCACCAGTCTGATCCTGTAAGAAGGTGACAGGACACAAGTGACTGATCTAAAAGGATCCATATGAATCCAGCGACCCAGTGAGAGTGGCAAGTGGTCATTGAAAATGACAGTCCATGGCTAGTCCTTCAAGAGCCGACTATCAAGTTAGGGAATTCCCCAGGCATCCTTCTTCTCCTTCCCATTTAGGCATTTATGTGAACCTAATAGCTCTTATCATCTTCAACAAAATTCTAGAAGATGCAAGAAAATAAATCCTTTTGAGCCTTGACTAATTCATTCTGGGTAAAACGAGTGGATGAAGAAGATGGGATGTGGGTTTTATCCATGCTTTTAGTAATCAGTGCCCCTCTCTGATGGTCCTCTCACCTCCTTCTATGACTGGCACTCTAATGATGATTGCCTGATTCTCACAAGATACCTTGGTTCATAAAGGAAGATGTCGTTGTTGTTAGGTGCCATCGAGTCAGCTCCAACCCATAGCAACTCTCTGTACCACCGAATAAAACGTTGCACGGTCCTGTACCATCCTTACAATGGTTCCTACTAAACCCATTGTTGCAAACACTGCGTTAATCCATCTCATTCGTGGCTGTGATAGTGAAGGTTTATTGTGCCAACCTGGCCAATGAACACATGTGGGATTCATTGAAGGACAGTTTAATTGCAGGGCAGAGAGAAAAAATGGCTCGGCAAGCCTCACCTGTCTTGTCTCTTGCTCTCTAATGGTCAGACCAGTGTGCGGCTGCCTTAGCAAGTTCTCTGCCTCAGCTGGCAAGGCTCACTTCCTGTGAGACATCCCTGAGGAGAAGCCACATGGACCTACCCTGATGTAGCCCTGGCTGCTGGAGCAGCCCTGTGGAGACCTCTGCCAGCACTAGATGCTTACACGCTCACTGATTCGGCTTTCTTCCTGTAGTCGGCGTTATTGCATGTGTTTGTGAGATGGAGGAGGACTTTGTAGATTGGTGTCAAACATATGGGCTAATGTCAGTTTTAGGGGCTTGGACAACACTGGGTTGGGATGCTTTCTTAATGTACACCTACCCTTTATATAAAACTCTCATAATACACGAGTGTTACGAATTTTGTTTCTATAATCTACCCAGGCTGACTCAATGGCCTTCATATTTTTCACTGCCCTTCCACTTCAGCAAGCGCAATCTCCTTCACTAGGGACTGGTCTTTCCTGACAAGATGTCCAAAGTATGTAAGATGAAGTCTTGCCATCCTTACCTGTAAGGAGCACTCTAGTCAGACTTCAAGACAAAAACGAGGATGGGCCTTATTATTTTGTCACTGCTATGGTGTCTGGAACATAGATAAAAAATTAATAAGTCTTGGATGAGTGAAGGAATAGAAACAATGACCAATCTAGAGATAAATGAGCAAAATACTTGCTGCGGCCTGCTGCCCGGGTGTATATCTCAAACATATTGTGCCCATCTATGAGAAGTAAGTGGACTGCTGTTTTTTCAGTTCACAGGTGAGCAGGACCATTCAGGAAGATATTGAGATGAGAGATAAGACAGGTGTGAGGCTGAAAGATCTGCCAGGTCTCCGCCTGCCAGGTGTGCTCAGGAACCTGCACAATTTCTTTGAAGAACAATGATTCCCACATGCTTGCAACTCTCCAAGTGCTTGCACATATTTTACCTGGTTTTACCTTCACAACAGTCTATAAAAGAGAGCACACTAGTATCCCCATATGGTAGCAAGGATAATGGAGGTGGAGGACCCTGGTGCCCTTACCCCAAGGTACCTTTCAGCAGCTGGTAGGAGCAGTGGCCTTGTGTTATCAGTACCCAGAGTAGGAAGGTCATCCTGAGCACTGAGGTCCAGAGAGGTCCTGCCAGGTCCAAGAAGGCTCTGCTTCCAGAAGATGAAAGAAGCTAAACTAGGTGAGGCAAGGCGAGGGAGGCGAGGTGAGGTGAAGTGCCATTGATCCTACATGCAACAGAATAAAACACTGCCCAGTCCTGTGCCATTTTCACAATCGATTTCATGTTTGAGCCCATTGTTGCAGCCACAGCGTCAATCCATCTTGTTGAGGGTTTTCGCTGCCCCTCCACTTTGCCAAGCATGATGTCCTTCTCCAGGGACTGGTCTCTCCTGCCAACATGGCCCAAGTATGCGAGATGAAGTTTCACCATCCTTGCATTCCAGTTGTACTTCTTCCAACACCGGAAGGTGGGAGAAAGGTAAAGAAGGGAGAGGGAGGAAAGAAGGATGAATGGAAGGAAGGGAAGGAGTGAGGG
>NW_022103908.1:1191061-1194522 GCF_000313985.2 Echinops telfairi | reverse complement strand
GTGTGTGAAGGGAGGGAGGGGGAAACTGAGCTGAAACCATAAATAAGACCAGGGGAATTCCAGAAAGGAATAACCGCAGTACGTCGAGTAAGTCTCAGACACTTGAGGCCAGTTCCCCATCATGCCCCTCCCACCTCTGCCACTCTCTGCCCTAAATCTAAACCCCGAGTCCTTTGCTCTCTCCCACACTGCCATTTTCTGCTTCATCCCACTAATGGACCTGCCTAGCCCTGCAGCTGTGTCCTCCAGAAACAAAGGAAAATAGCTGGTGGCCACGCATCCTCTGCAGATCCTCGGTCAACATTCTGTCTCACTTCCCTGCCCATCTGTGGAGAACTTCTCTAGTCACCGGCTTGCCATTCGCTCCTAACCTTTGTCCTCCTTCTCTTTTTATTTCACCCACTTTGATTAAACTGCCACCCCACATTTTGCCTCTTGGCTCTTCTACCCTGGCGGTGGAGTGAACCTGAGAAAATTCCTGCAGAGGGAAGAGTAGGAGTTATTACAAATCCATGTCTCCCCTCTCAGCGATGCTTCCAATTCCCTCCTCCTCACATTTCCCACACCTGTGAGCCAAACTTTCACCGTTGGCTTTGAATCTCTGATTGTGTCAGCTCCTCCACGCCCCCGCCTACTCCACTCAGGAACAGGAGGCCATCAGTTAAGAGCACTCTCGGTTTCCAGGCGAGACTTCTTGATGGGTTTCTCATCAGCTTTCTACACCGGTGACCGTTGCTGCCTCCTATAAGCCTTCTCCTTGGCTAGACTCGGGAACCACTCTCTTCTGGCGTCGTTCCCACCTTCTCAGGCTGCTCTGCTCTCTCTACAACTACCTGTTAGACTATTAGCAACCTTCAAGATTTAATCTGGGTGTGCCTGTCTCTTCGAGCTAGATGATGATGATTCCGTCCTGCCCCATGACTTTGACGATCGCAGAACCAACATATTTCCAGCTTATGTGACGCCCGACTTAGGGGATTTCTGTACCCCACTGTCTACTCACCTGCCCGTGTGGCTATTCCATATTCATGCCATGTTTAACATTCGAAATGCATTTTGATGTGTCTATGGTAAATGCTCCTGGAAGCAGCAGTCAAGAGATCAACAGATGCGTTGTATTGGATAAATGTTGGTGCCCAAGACCTCTTTTGAGTATTGAAAAGCAAGGGTGCCTCTTTGAGGACTGACTGGGGTGCACCTGACCCAAGCCATGGCATTTTCAATAGCTTCCTCTGCATATGAAAGGTGGACATTGAATGAGGAAGGCCAAAGAAGAATCGGTGCATTTGAATGATAGACCTGGTGACAACTGTTGCAAGTATCCTGGATGCTAAAAGAACAGACACATCTGTGTGGGCAGAAGTCCAGCCAGAGTGCTTCTTTGAGGCAAGGATGGTGAGACTTGGTCTTACATGCTTTGGACATGTGGTCGAGAGACACAGTTTCCTGGAGAAGGACATCATGCTTGGTAAAGTAGGGGTAAGTGAAAAGGAGGAAGGTCCTCAATGAGATGGAATGATGCCGTGGCTGCAACAATGGGCTCAGGCACAGGAACAACTGTGAGGATAGTGGTAGTGTTTTGTTCTGTTGGGTTTAAATGGACTCAATGGCACCAAACAACAACAACAACAACAACAACCTAAAGCCTGATCTGATCTTCACCAGTCTTCCAGTCAATGAGACACTCCTATCTGCCTAAATTACACAATGAAAATCTGGGAGTCTTACCATAGTCAGACCTTTCTTTTCCTCAAGACCCGCAGTAAATCTCTTCCCCATCCTGTGGGTCTACCCCTAAAATTTACACTTAAACCATCCCTATCTCTGTTTCTTCCATCACCAATGGAATGCAAACGACCGACCTCATGATGACCACTCTCTCAAAACCATCCAGCCCAAACCAAACAAACTCGTTGCCCCTTCGTCAGTGCCGACTCACAGTGAACCTAAAGGAAGGATCCCCATTCCTCCACAACCAGTTTTATCCTGTCTTTAGTCCAGGAGCCCTGGTGGCGTAGCCATCAACCATTTGGCGGTGTACTGCCAGGTCAGCAGTTCTAAACCCTCAGCTGCTCCTTGGGAGAAAGACGGGGCTTTTTACTCCGGTAAAGAGTGACGGTTCCAACAACTCCGAGGAGCAGTGCTTCTCTATCCCATCGGGCCGCCCTGAGCCAGCACTGACTGGATGACAGGGAGCTTTTCAGCTCTGGCTTCTTGTCCAGAAGCAGCTAGATGGCATTTTTAAAAACAGACTAGTAAATGAGTCATCCCTCTGAATACTAAGTATCTATTGGTGGCTTTCTATTGTACTGTGAAGAGAAGCCAAACATCCTGCAATAGTCCTGAGATGCGTTCACCCGAGATGTGTTGCTCTCCAAGCGCCCCTCGTCACCCTCCCCTCCCACGGACACACTAAATCCCAGTCACGCCAGTTTGCTGACAATTCCAGACTGTGCAGGGCTTTCTTCCCCCACGGAGACTTTGTACCTATTCTTCACCTCATCTGTAACTCCTCCCTTCTTTTACTATAGAGCTGGATCCTTGTGCTCAAGGGTCCTGCCTAGTTGGCATCGTCTCATGAAGGTCCCCATGAGCACCTTTCTAAAGTCATCTCCTATTCTAGACTCATTATGGCCTATCACCCTTGTGACGTAGAATGTGTCCTTATGTTATGACTCCCACAAGAGAAGTCTATCTCTCACTTCCATAGCACAACTACATTCCATGTGAGTCAGGGAAGGCTTGGGAGTATGCGTATTGATCAGCCAAGTCTGCGGGCACTGATGGAGGCTTTGCTGTCTTCAAGTCTCCTTGAAGGCTGCCACCCACATCTGGGAGAAGAGATGAGTCTGTAAGACTTCCCATGCATGGGAAATTTTATAAGAACACATCATTTTTACTTACATCCCAATGGCTGTTATGCGAGCATACAGCCACACATGATCACAATGAAGACAGGGAACATTATCCGGCTGTGTGACAGTTCAGGTTATATGTTGACTTGGCTCAGCTAGGTTCTCCCAGTAGTTTGGTCAAACACCAAACTAGTGAACTAATTGTTCTGTAATGTAATCTAATGGAATGTAACCACCTTTCATAAAGTAACCTAATGTGATCAGTCAAGCAGTTGAAGAGAATTTCCTTGGGGTGTCTTTTGCCTCCAGATGATAAATAGATATTTATATTTATACAATGAGTGGAACTCACTGTCTTCCCTCTGAACTCTCCCTATCACCTGAGCTACAAACTTGGAAACTTCAGCCTGCAGGACTTTCCATCTCACCACCTGATAGATGGGTTTTGGACGTGCCAACCTCTTCGATCACATGAGCCGATTCCTTGAAGTAAATCTAGATATAGTTAGAAAGGAATGAAGGGGTGAAATGAGGGAGAAGAAATGAGTCTGGAGGACTTCCCATGCATGGGAAATTTTATAAGAACACAACAGAAGGGAGGAAAGA
>NW_022103908.1:1172694-1190865 GCF_000313985.2 Echinops telfairi | reverse complement strand
GATAGATAGATAGATAGATAGATAGATAGATAGATAGATAGATAGATAGATAGATAGATGCATACATACACACAGAATGAGAACTAAAACTAAGGACAGATACAACTAGTTCTGTTTCTCTACCGAATCCTAATGCAAGCTGCAAGTGAGGAAGGAAGAAAAATTGTTTAGTGGCCAGCTCTGTCATGAAACTCTTTATCTTTTCCCTGAAACTTAACAAAAAAGATTGCATGTTTCCTGTTCAGGACCAAACCTTCCACCATGCGGTGAGTCATCTCTCTTTCTAATCCTTTAGGCTGTTTTTCTTTCTTTATTCATTATTTTTCTTATTTCCCTTATGTGTGTTCAAGTTCTTTTCTGCTCTCAAATGACATCATTCAATTGCAGAAGGCATCAACAAATTCTCAAACCCCATATCCAGTGTCCTCCTCATTCCTGAACCCCGTGGAAGCCAACATTACCGATCTCTCCCCTCTACTTAAAGTCTTCTAAGTCCTCTACTACCACTCTTTTAGGGTTCTGTGCCCGCTTTTGACACTGTTGGTTGGGTAAATGTTGGACTGCTAACTGCAAGATTAGTGGTTCAAACCCACCAGCTGCTCTAAGGGAGAAACATGAGAATATCAGCTCCTGTAAAGATCATGAAGTCTTGATCACTCTAGATAAGGTAGCTATGGGTTGGAATCAGCCTACTGGCAGCTGATTTGGGTTTAGTTTCTCTCTCCTCTACCTCCAGGGGTCGTCCTTCCCAGTCTACCGTATTCGTTGTTTGGTTTTGTTTTTCTCTTGCCTTTTTTCTGGTTGATTTCATTTATGGCATCTATGATCATTTATACTCACTAGACTTCCCTATGTATCTTCTAAAGGAGAGTTCTCTGCTGCACTCTGTCTGATATAGCTAACTGATTCCTGCCCATTTCCTCTGAGCTTTAGTTAAGTAGTCATGCATAATTTACTCTATAGAGGATTTAATAGAGGGCATTATGTATGAGGGGGCTTCAAAATGATTGTGGAAATTTTTCATTATATTTTTAATCAATTTTCTCAGGAATGTTTTGAAGCCCTTCGAGGATATGTTTATAAAGGATTTAAATATAAAAGGGTAAATAGGGGTAGAAAATCATAAATGCATACAAGTCACGTAATCCATTGCAAGTGATTTCTCTGTCCGCTTCATATCATACAGTTCAAAGGAGAAATATGACAGTTGCCAGATCCACCACATTCATTAAACAAAAAACAAAACAGTGTATTCATTCTCCTACCTAGGTCCTGGAAGTAACTCTTCATGGGGATACTCCCTGTGTGGTGACTGGATATTTTGGAGAAAGTTCTTGACTCAATTCCTACCATAAAAGCAGCTGTTGGTTTCTTCTGAGTGGCTTACAATGTGTGCCAATGAGGCTGAGCCATAACCCCAAGCACAATTCACCAGCACAGCCCCAGTACACAACTATCTCATAGTCTTGCTTGACCCAAGTGAAGGCTATGAACATCTAAACAAAGATTCGCTGAATATGCTTCAGAAAATGTCTTCCTAAATATTGTTTCTCACAACCCAGTTCTTTATAGGATTATATAGCAAAGGCCCTAAGCTTGCATTATCTGGCCAAACAGAGAGAGTGGGATTGACAAGGTGTCAACTCTAAGTCTTGACAATAACCAGGGTACTTATTGATCCTTTAAGAAAATGTAGAAACTCAATCAAGACAGGTTTCTTCATGGTGGCTCCTTTTGGTGGCTCTTCAAACTCGAGAACAGAAAGCTCAACTTACCGTCTCTTCCCTACTGAGCCTTCCCATAGCCCTGTGGTGTGAGCTATGGACTAAAATATTTTCCACATATATATCTGACAAAAGATTTATACTCACAACACACAAAATGCTCCCACTACTCAATAATAAAAGGAAAAAATTAAATGTCCAAATGATTCTTGAAGAGACACTTTTCTTCAAACAAACGGAGTTATCCATGATTCTGGAGTACTTCTCCCAGAGTGGCTTTTGCCAAACACTATCGACTAAGCCCTCACTTATTTGTCAGCTTGTTGTCCTGTGGCAGCCTGCTGTTACTATGATGCTGGAAGCTATGTCACTGGTATTTCCAATACCAGCAGTCAACACTCGTGGAAGTAGCAATCAAGAACTCAAGTGACGTGTTGCACTGAGCAAACCTGCTGCGCAAGCCTTCTTTAAAGCATTGAAGAGCAAAGCTGTCACTTTGAGGATGGAGGTGGGCCCACTGAAAGAGGAAGATGGAAGAATAATCGAATAATCTTTTGAGTTGTGGGGCTGGTGCGCACTGGGGAAAATGCCATGCACTTTCAAAAGAACCCACAGATGTGTCTTGGGAGAAGTATAGTCAGAATTTCATCTCACTATGTTGAACACGTTATCAGGAAAGACCAGTCCCAGGAAAGGGACATCACACTTGGTAGAGTAGAAGGGCAACCAAAAAGAAGTGGAAGACTGTCAAGAGCTGGATTAATGCCTAGCCTAGGCTGAAAAATGGTGAGGCTGGCACAGAACTGGGCAGCGTTTCGTTCTGCTGTGCACTGGGGTTCAGTGAGCTGAAACCAACTGGTTGGCTTGTTAACAGCGACAAACACTGAAGAAGACCCTTAGGGCTTAAGGCACGGTTTATAAACTTTATGTAAAACCACTAGATGGTTTTAAGCAAGGGGCCAATGTGCTTGGCTTTTAATCTTAGGAACATCAAACTGGATGTTAACAGAAGATGTTTGGGCAGCCCAAACCAAGCCCTCAAGAGTCACTGTTGCTGGGTGCACCGTGGCCAATAACTCCCAGCCCCATCCATTTTCCAAAACAGTGTGCAGGTTCTGAAGAGACTTCCCCTGGAAATTTCCAATCGGACTTCTACCCCCTAGCCTCACTCCCTGATCCCCGTGTTCTCCTCCCTCTAAAGTACTTATTGCTACAGCCACTGCTGGTGTGTTTTACCCTCTACCCAACCAGAGGGTGAGGGTCTGGTGGTCCAGCCTGTGCTACTGATCTCCAAGGTCAGATTCATGTTGGTATCCCACACCTGGGCACAAAGTGACTCTCTCAACTCCTGATCAGCATTCAGACCAGCACAAAATCGTCTCCTCAGGGCAAAACCCTTAACCTCCCCCAAAGGATCGTGATCTTTGCCCACACACATTCATATTTCCCATTATCTCTCCACGCCACTCCTGTCATCTCTAATCTCAGTTGAATGAGTTAGCTGTGTGGTTATTTTGACTGCGAGCTACTCCACAGGGTCGCATGTGTCTGGCACAGGGCTGGGGTCCCATCAATATTTGATGTTGGCATGAATGAAGGAGAAAGTGTCGAGGAGAACATAAAGCCAGACCTGACCGGTAGCAAAGATGGGAGGGGCTTTGTGGATTCCTTCGACGTGTGTGCTTGCTGTCTCCAATCTGAAGAAGGGTAAAGAAATCCCAGAGCAGGGATCCCATTTATAAAAAGCAGACCAAGACATTCTATGTGAAAAAGTCGTCAGAGGAGAATGTGAGGTGACATAAAGCCGGCTATACTCCAGGTCATTGGAACTCATTCAGGGGGACCCCAGGTGTGTCAGCCGAGAACTGGGCTCCAGAGAGCTTTCAGGGGCTGATTTTTTGCAAGTAGGTCTCTAGATGCCTCTAAGTGGACTTGAACTTCCAATCCTTTGGTTAGCAGCTCAGCACATGAACTCTTTGCACCACCCAGGGACACATAAAGAACATCTCTTTTTTCTATTCACACCCATGCCCACGACCCGACCGGGTGCAGCCAGAAGGAGGGCATGCATAGAACGTGACTCCGAGAGCCCGGCAATGCATTGCTTTTGTCTCCTGGCTTCCCCTAGTATTTAATTACCATCCTTATCAAACTTATAACAGTATTGAAATAATGTGGTGCTAAAAAGGCTATTTTATAAACACATGAGAGTAAAATCTAGAAATTATTGGCCAGGTTCTACTTCCTCTCCCAAACGCCTGATCAGTGAAGGTCAATTTGAGTTTTCTGTAAATACACTGTCCAGTCTCAATCCAGTCCATGGACACAGAAGAAGCTAAAGTGCCACACTCTTCCTTAACGTCACTCTCAGTCCTTCCCTCCAGCTACTTTTATTTGAGAATTTTTGTCTTACAGCACTTCATCGGCGGTCATTAATTTTCACAGCACTCCTGCTAAGAAGACTCTATTACTTCCATTAAACCACGGAGTAAACTGAGAAGCCAAATTAAGTGATTCGCCCACTCAAAATTCGTAGCCTGGCTAGGTTTACACACCGCAGTTCTGATTCTCATCACTCAGCCAACCGCCCTCCCGACAGCTTCTGGCTCAGTGCAGTGTGTTAAGGGCCAGAGCTTCAAAGTCAGTGGAACTTGAGTTCAAACCCTAGCTCATCCATTCTTTGCAAGTTAGTCAACCCCGTGAAGTGGCTCTAAAGAGGGGGTGATAAGAACACATGCTCCTTAAAGTTGCGGTGAGGATTGAAAGTGCTCATCTACCTGGAGTGCCTACCACGGATCTGGAATAGTAAATTATTATTGCTGTACACACCTGGAAGGGTCTCTCTCTCACCCAGGCCCCTCCAATAATCGTTTTCTCATCACCTCCGTGAGCGAACAAGGCAGGCCTACAGCTGTCTGCTGAGCTCCCCTGTGCATCGCATGCATTTTCAGATAATGTCGACAGTGGGAGGGTTCTGACACCCGTGCCAATTCCCGGAGAGTCACTGCAACACTAATTATCCGACTCTTCATGAGCACGTCCATCCATCTATCCATTTGTTCATTCATCTTCCCATGAATCCATCCATTCATCCATCCATCCACCTGTACTGAATATGCATAGAGTACGCATACTCCATGTGCAAAGCCTTCATTGAATGCTGTTGGCCATACAAAGATGCTAAGACATGGTCTCCATCCTCAGAGCTACCAATCCAGACAACGACAAATAATTGTTAAAGAACATTGCTTGGAGACAGTGTCTTAAGAGGAGTCATTGAGGGTCAATGAGGGGCCTTGGTCACATGAAAAGAGTGGCAGATTAAAAGCCAGGACAACTTTTTGCTACTCCTGGCTTTAATACTGCTCCAGCGTAAGTTCCGTGGGCTTGTTATCAAGAGAGCCCATGTAGTTGGGATACATTATCAGGAGAAACAAGTTCCTGGAGGAGCACATCATGCTTGGTCGAGGGGCAGCAAAAGAGAGGAAACCCTCGACAAGGTGGACTGACATGGTGGTTTCAACCTTGAGCTCAAACACAAGAAGAATGTGAGGACGGTGCGGGACCAGCAGTGTTTCCTTCTGGTGAACGTAGGAGTCATCATGAGTCAGAACTGAGTGAAGGACACCGAGCAACAGCAAGATCAGTTCTGCCAGTGCCCGTCCTCTGGCATCCAGGTTCTATTTCCAGCAGTGAGGGGTGGAGGTGGGCCCTTTCTGCTTTATAGGCTTTTCTGCTTTAGAATTTTAATCCCTCTAATTTCTGGAATGCTGGTGGAATAGTGTTTGCACATTTTGGCTGCTAACTGGAAGGTCAGCAGTCCCAAACTACCAGCTTCTCCAAGGGAGAAAGTCTGGGGTTTCTACTCTGGTAAAGAGTTCGAGTCTCAGAAACTCACAGGGGCAGTTCTAGCCTGTTTTATGGGGTCACTATGAGCCAGCATCAACTTGGTGGCAGTAAGGGTTTTGGGTTTTTTTTTGGTTTGGAGTTTTTTGGTGTGTCTCTGCCTAAGAGGAGTCCTGGTGACATAGTGGATATGCATTGAGCTGTGATTCCCCAGGTCAGCAGTTCAAAACCACCAGCTGCTCCTCAGGAGAAAATCAGGCTTTCCAGTCCCGTAAAGTTAACATGCTCAGAAACCCTCAGGGGCGGTTCTACCCTGTCCTATAGCGTCACTATGTGTCAGAATCTGCGACCTCTGGCTAAAGCAAGGAAGTCTTCAGACCGAGTGTCGAATACAGAGGAGGAGGCCTTCCTGGAGCAGGGAGCACATTGACGAAGAAAGAATGGTAAGCCAACCCACGTGGTTTTAGCAAATGGTAGAAGGCAATCATGTCTTAAGCTTCAGCCTGGGCTACATCATGAAGAACCTTATTTCCAAACCGAGGAACATGTCAATGCATGTCCAGGTGGGAGCACAGACACTCACAGGCACGCGGATGTAGGCAATGGGAGGAGTTGTCGTTTTAAAAGTCGGCTAGGGAGGAGGGAGGAGAGATGGCCCTGGGAACAGGGACTCCGTAGAGAATGTTTGCAAGTGCTTAGATCAATAATAGCCAGGGTCTATATTAAACAGCAGTACGGAAACACAGGAAACAACTGTGGGGATCTATGCATTTGAGAATCGGTTCGCATCTACAAAGGTGAGGATCTATGGGAGACAGAAGCCAAAACACCTAGTAGATCACCGATGTTAGGTAAAAGCAGGTAGAGATGGCTTTTAATGGCCAGAGCAATACCTGTGCTGTCCATTTCTTCCTTATCCAGGCCACGTCCCAGATCGCTTGCTAGTGCCAGGGCTACTTCAGTGAGTTGGGTAAGCATGGTCGCTCCCTTTGGGTGACTTAGGAAGCGTGTCTCATTCCTAGACAATGGCATTTCTTATGTCAACTAACCACAGAGAACCTACTGTGTGCAAAACAGATTTAGTTCCTTCTATCCCCCAAAGGAGGGGAGGAGGAGAAACGGTGTCTTGCAATGATTGCTATTGTGCATGCTCCCTCCTGTGGGGTAGCCGTGAATCATTGGGGCTCACCAAAGGGAGAAAATGGCTGGCCTGAAAGACAGGAAGAAATGATTACCATTTAGCAAGTGGTAATGACATGTCTTGCTACACTGGCACCAGGAGCCTACTGTCTCGAGGCCACCTCAACCTCCCTACTGCACTGCAAGCAAATCCAGAGAACAGAGGAGGCTATTCACTTTGCAGGCAGTGAGTGACCGTCTTCAGTGAGTGACCGTCTCCAGTGAGTGACCGTCTCCAGTGCCAGGTAGCTCCTGAAGGAGGCTGCGGTGGGGCAGTTGTCTTGGACATGCACGGTGAGCCCTCTGATTGGAAAGACGGACCTATCTTGGCTGAATGCACTACCCATGGCTACAGCAGCTGGGGCAGACTGGGAGGGACCTGGTTAGAGACATGTAGGGGACACTCCGGGCCTGAGCCACCAGGGCCCCTGTCACGGGCACGGAATCAAGCAGAGTGGAGGAATACTTTTCTGCCTGGAGCCAAAAAGTATTCTCTCATCTGTCTTTCTGGCGTATCAAGTCTTGGCTCCAGAGGGCCCCCCCTCCCACTCTGGGCACAATGGCCACTGGCTGCTTGGTTCCCCCACACCGTCCCTTTCCTTAATCCCCATCCAACCCATTATTCCTTTTACATCCTATTTGCTTGCATACGTTTCCCCCCCCAAAAGCTGCGGATGATTCCTAGAGCAGCACTCTGATTTGGTCAGATTAGTGCCCCAGCAGCTTAGCTGTGGAATACAGCCATCCTCGATAAATATGTGCCAAGAAGACCAGCGAACACTTACAGAGAGCTCCCCGTAGCCGGCACTCAGCTAGGTGTGCTGTACACGTGCCATCACTTCACTCCACAGCAATTGTGCTGATTCCTCACCCTTTAAAAAAATCATTTTATTGGGGGCTCTTACAGCTCTTATCACAATCCATCCACCCATCCATTGTGTCAAACACATTTGTACAGTTGTTGCCATCATCATTTTCAAAACATGTTCTTTCTATTTAGGCTCTTGGTATTAGCTCCTCATTGTTTCCCCCTTCATCTCACACATACCTTCCCTCGCGAACCCTTGATAATTTATTCATTTTTTTTCATGTCTTACACCAACCCCTGTCTCCCTTCACTCTTCTGTTGTTTGTCCCCCTGGGATCGGGGGGTGGAGGTGTTATATGTCAATCATTGTGATCAGTTCCCCATTTCTCGCGCCCCCCCCAACCTTCCCCCTACCCTTCTGGTATTGCTACTCTCATTATTGGTCCTGAGGGTTTATCTGTCCTGCATTCCCTGTGTTTCGAGCTCTTATCTGTACCCGTGTACATGCTCTGGTCTAGCCAGATGATTCCCCTTTGACAGTTGACAAAACAGAAGCTTCGCCAATCTAAGGGAGAATGGTGAGACTCGGCTTCTCATCTCCTTTGGACCTGTTCTCAGAAGAGACCAGCCCTGGAAAAGGCTTGACAAAGTGGAGGGGAAGTGCAAAAGAGGAAGACCACCAAGGAGATGGAGGGCCACCATGGCTGCAATGAGGGGTTCCACCAGAACAAGGATGGTGAGGATGGCACAGGACCGGGCGGTGTCTTCGTCTGCCGAACATAGAGGACTATGAGTTGGCGTCAACCCGATCCCACTTATTGAAAAATCGCAACAGATAACACACCACTCACCCAAAGGAGAGCACTAATCTCTTCCCTGGGAGCTTCAGATGAGCTGAAATTGAGAGGATGCCATGTCATTGCCAACCTCAGGGTTAGAGAAACATTAGTCCTCATTGGCACAGAGACGGTGGGCCATACAGACTCACACATTCAAATTCTGAGAGCTCTCCCTTACTCACCTATGGAAAGGGTTCGCTAGGAATTTGATGGTGACAGCAGAAGGCACGTAGAAGAATCAATACCACTGAATGCATCGATGCTGGAGAAGAATCCTGAAAGTACCATGGACTGCCAAAAGGACAGTCCGATTTGTCTTGAACGAAGTAGGGCCAGAGTGCATTTTATAGGCAAGGATGGCAAGACTTCGTCTTACATACTTTGGACGTCTTGTCAGGAGAGGACAGTCCCTGGAGAAGGACATCACATTTGGTTCAGTGGGGGGGCAACAAAAGAGAGGACGGCCTTAAGAAGACGGATGGACACGGTGGCTGCAGCAATGGGCTCTGGCAGAAGAACAATTGTGAGGACGGCACAGGAGCAGGCAGTGTTTGCGCCTAGGGTCACTGTGGGTCAGAGCCTGCTTGATGGCACCTAACAACAACGTCAAGCAAAAGGCACAAGCGATGTGGGCCGAGCACCGAGGCTCAGCCATGGTTGTTATTCTTTTGAGCTGCCAGCAAGCCGGTCCAGCCTCCTTTGACTGTCCGAGCACCCTGCGAGCGCCGCAACTATATAGCATCTTGCCCTGTAGCCCTCGGCTCCAGAGAGGGTGCGCTCTTCCCATGGGAGGGATGTAGGTCCAGATGGGCTGCTTTCTTTGAACAGGCGTGCTGTCTCCTTGGTGTTCCCGTGGAATCTGGGAACTCGTGGCCATCACAGTGGCCATTTTAGGAGGCAGACTGGGCAAGAAGCAGCTTGCACTATTCCCTAGCAAATCTCTGTGCTAATGGCTTCTTCCTCTCCTTCCAGGGCGTGCGTACTGCCCCCAGCCCTCTCTAATTGGTTTGGGAAAGGGTCCCACTGGGAGCTGATTCTGAAGAGTGGCTGTGGTCATGGGAGAAAGTGGAGGAAATATTGGTGCAAATGAGTTTGTGTTTGCAGACTTAGTGTCGGGGTGGAGGGGTGGGGTGGGTGAAGATCTTGTGGATCTGTTCTGAAAGCCAGTCAGTGGAAACCTTATGAATCCTAACAGTTATAAATTATGGGGAAGGGGCAGGGCCAGGCAGTGGTTCCTTCCATTGGCTGAATTTCAGAAGCAGATCCACCAGATCGTTTATCCTGGTCTGTCGCTCCTCATTCGTGGTTAACGAGCAGCTAATGAAATCCAGTGTACAACTTAACCAGCCCTTTCTTAATTCAGACAAGTGACAACATGTCAGACCTCTGACCTGCAGAATTGGACAAAATAAATTCCTGTTGTGTGATGCCATTATCTCTGTGGTAGTTTGTTACGGCTGCAACCGAAAACTAATACAATGTGCATTCTTTTGCAGTCCAGGCCGATGATTTAAACCTCCCACATTAATGGGATTCAGAGTCATTAGTGGGCTGGCAACACCCTCCTCCAGATCATTAGCCAGAATTCAATTAAGTCCAGGCGTAATGGAGACCCATGTGGTATTCCATCTAAGACTGCCTTGGGTTGAGGAAAGGCACAATTAATTACCATCTTGCTGTTCCTGGACCTGATTTTGTATATGAGGCAGTTTATGCTTCCTGCCAGACGTGACACTGGACAAGTTTGACCTTTCCAAGGAATTAACCTTTCATGTCCCTTCCTTCACTGATTTTGCAGTCTGTACCATACATGCTATGCCAACACCACACACACACACACACACACACACACACACACACACACACTTCTCCTTCTGGGAAAACAGTCCTGGAATCTACTGCTCCAAAGCTCATTTATTTTCCTCCCATTAGAAGATCATGTTTCATTGTTTTATAGAATTATGTATTCAAGATATAAACTTTACATGGAGAGAAGATTTACATTAAATATTCCTTCTGAGGAATACCAAGAATTTCATGAATATTTTACCCAAATTTTTTGACAATGCCCTTGTGTTAGCAGGTGAGGGACAGCACTATTCATAATCTTCTCACTTAATTTGAATGACATTCTTCAGGCTTCAGGGTGGTAGGTGGCATGTCCGGTCTATAGGTTCTTATTTTCAAATTATCCACTCCCTCACATTTGCTGGCCTCTATTTCACCAAGCATAATGTCTGATCGCAACTGGACTTTTCTGAACGACAGCAGCGAGAGATAGTCTCCTCGTGGTCACTTCTCAGGAGCATTCTGATTGCATTTCTTCTAAGAGTGATGTCTTTGTTCTTTTGACAGTCCATGATTTATTTTCTAATGGAGCAAAAATAAGTACAAAATAAGTAAGCATATAAGTAAGGGAATGCGCAACAGATCATTGAAGGAATATGCAAATAGTCCACAAGACAATGTTCTACATCATACTTTGGTGAGCAGCAAATGAAGTCTTAAAAGCTTGTGAACAGTCACCTAGATGCAACGATTGGTGTCTCCCTGTCCAGAGAAGAGAAGAAGGATGAACATCAACCATCCATGGAAAAAAATTAACCCGATGGGCTAATGGACCAAGCAAATATCAGTCTCCACCACCCTGAGTCCAGAAGAACTAGATGGTGCCCAGCGATCCTAAGGTCTACTGGATAGAGTTGGAGGAAAAAAGTGAACCAAAACTTAAAATCATAAAAGAGACCAATCTTTCTGGTTGGATAGAGACTGGTGGGACACCCGAGACTGTGGTCCTTAATCACCCTTCTGATATGCAAATGAACTCACTTCTGTGTCTCAATGTTCAGCCAAACAATGCTGTTTAGTGCCATCAAGTCAGTTCCGTCTCATAGCGACCCTGTGTATGATAGAACAAAACACCCCCAGTCCTGTGCCATCCTCACAATTGTTCTTATATTTGAACCCATTGTTGTCAGTCTAAGTCAAATGATAGACTGATGGGTAAGAACAGTCATTCTAGAGAGACCTACACCTTAGAACCATCGACATTTTGAGACCAAAAGGGCACAATTTACCCAATGACAACGTTTAGAGCAGTGGTTCTCAACCCCCCTAAAGTCGCAACCCTTTAATACAGTTCCTCATGTTGTGGTGATCCCCAATCATAAAATTATTTTTGTTGCTACTTCCCAACTGCAATTTTGCTACTGTTATGAATCATAATGTACATATCTGATATGCAGGATGTATTTTCATTGTTACAAACTGAACATAATTAAAGCATAGTGATTCATCACAAAAACAATATGTAATTATATATTGTGAAATATTGATTTCTAATTACAAATCAATGAAATTTTGTCTTGAAGCATGGTGTAGCATGGGTAACAGTCTTCACACCGGGTACTCATATGTGGGCATATCTGCACGTGGGTGGACCCAACTGGAGCAGTATATCGGTTCCTAAGACCATCAGAAATATGTGTTTTCTGATGGTCTTGGGCAACCCCTGTGAAAGGGTCGTTGGACCCCCAAAGGCATCGCGACTCACAGGTTGAGAACCACTGGTTTAGAGGATTAGGGCAGAAGGCAGCCTAAAAGCAGAAAACACAGGGGGGAAGTGGGCTAAGGAATTGTGGAGATTTCATAAGTTACATTGTGGAGATTTCAATACATGAGATGAAACCAAAGGTGCAGGAATTGCCCAACTAAAACCCATGTTATTATCTGTATACCTTCACCCAATTCACAACAAAAAGGTATTTTCCAAAAGACTGTGCGAGAAAGGAATGCTTCGGACTGATGAGTGAAAGTAGCCAGAAAGCAAATTGAAGTAGGATCTAAATGGCAAGAAGGGTCTAACCAGGAGGCAAGCTCAGGAGAGAGGTTTTCTCCCATCAGAGGGAGGAAAGGACAAGTACAAAGACACACATGGCCCCCTAAAAGCCAGTGTGGCGAGAACCTAGATGAAGTTGGGGACATTGGCAATGATCAGGTCATATCGGGCTGTGATGGAAACGGATCACTTTGTTTTAAATCTTGTCCAAGTCGTTAGGGTAAGTTGAACAAAAGGTGACTCGTGTCTCATGCTGAATGTGAGGAAAATGAGAAAGGACCGCATGAGCATTTTGGCTTGAGAAGTTGGATGAATGGATGTTGCCCTACTGAGGCAGGGGTAATTCAGGAGGAACAGCTGGTGGAACAGAAATCAAGGGTTCTGCCTGGGCCATATTGCTTCAAGTCTCATGTAGACATCCAGGAACAGGCATCAAGTAGGCAATAATATTACAAAGTAGAGGATTCACAAGAGATCAGGACTGAAGAGGAAAATTTCAAAGTTACTCCTAAGTAGTTAGGAGTTAAAGTCATCCGAATTGTTAACAATCCCCTTGGAGCATGCAGACAGCGTGGACAAGGGCCCAGAGCAGAGCCTCAAGCACTCCAAAATGTTGAGGTCCAACAGATGTGAAGGCCCTAACGGAGGAGGCTAATGGGATGGAACAGGAGTCACTGGGTGGTGTTCAACTGCTACCCGAATGGTTGATGTCTCAGACTCACTCAGAGGCCCTTGGGAAGCCAGGTCAAGTGGCCTGCTTCTGAAAAGCCACAGTCTTGGAAACACTTTCCTGTGAAGATCTGCACACGTAGGGTTAACCTGAGTCAGAATGGACTCCAGGGCCGCTGCGTGGGTGGCTGGGATGATGTAGGAGGAAAAGCAGCCGAGTGGGTGGTATTGTAGAAGCCAAAAGAAGAAAGAAGCTCAAGGAAAATGCAAGATCCGTGGTCTCCAAAGTTGCTGAGGGGCCAAGGGAAAATAGAGAAGAGCCCATTGGTCTTGACACCACCAAGATGCTGCTGCTAAGAGCAGGTGCAGAGACGAAAGCCCAATTGGAACACATTAAAGAAATAATATGGAAAAAGGAGTAGAGATCAAAACCTAGAAAGTGTTTTCAATTAGTCACTGTGAAAATGAGCGAGTAAATGTAGTAGCGGTTGAAGGTAGAGATGGGGTCATGGGGAGAAATTGTTCTAATGGGTATTCTTTTAATGGTACTGGTTATAGAGGAGGAAAATTGATTAGGAAGCAAATAAAACACATGATTTGAAGGTATTATCCTGACATACTGAAAAGATTATTGTGTTAGTAGATTAGGCCAGGAAAGTATTCCTTGTCTAATTAATTCCATGTTCTCAAACAAGTATGAAGAAAATGCCTTTTCAACATGATTATGGTATGAGCTCAGAGAAAGACCACAGCTTTGTCAGTTAAGAAGATAACTGATCTAGTGTAGACACTGATTATTTGTCAACAAAGTCCCTTCCCTGTTGGCGGATGTGTTTCTCAGCTTTCAAATGGGTATTATAACTCTACTGTTATCAGATACTTTACACTTCATCCTTGAGATTTCTCTTTCAAGAAATGCCTAAAGAGATACCTAAATGACAAAAATAATTTTTGTCTTTGAAAAATGGTTGAAACTTTTTGTTGTGAATTGTTTAAACATTTAATTGTGTGCACCAAGTGTTTAAAGAGCTGACCAGTTTTCCATTCAACGATTCGTACACATGTTGTTTCATGTTACGGATTGCTATCCCCACAATGGAACTTCACTCATCCCACTGCTTCCCTGTGCTTTCAATTTCCCATATCTCTTTTTGTCTTTGGGCAAATGCTTCCCCTTTGAACTCAACTGGTAGCTATTTCTAAGGAGCAAGTACCTCCCTGATGTATTCTTCAATTTATAGACTTGTCCATTGTGTAGCTGAAAAGTAAGCCAGAGGTAAGTTCAGCGTCAGGCCTAAAGGGCCATTGTCTCAGGGGTGTCACCAGTCTCGAACCAGTAATCCTGGTCTTTTTTATGACTTTGAGTTTCACTTTATGTTTTTCTCCCACTTTATCCAAGACATTCTAATGTGATCCCTTCCAGAGCAAATGGTAGCAGTCGTTGGGCACTAGCTAGTCTTTCTGGTCTCAGAGTTCTGAATACTGAGGTTTGTATAGTTCATTCGACCATTGGACTAACGGGTTCCATGCTTACTTGCGTTTTGTCACTCTTCTTTGCTCCAGATGGAGAGAGACCAAGAGCTGCATTTCAGGTGCCCACTCAAAACATTACGGCCCCAGTTGCTGCTCACCAAAGTCAAATGTAGAACACCGCCTTAGTGCACTACATGGAGCCAATTGATGCTGGGGTTCCCTGAGACCGGGAACCTGAGTTCTCACGTGCAGAAACGCATGCAGTCAAGGTGTTTGACTTTGATGGTTTATGAGATTTTCATAACTTTGGCCCCTGTCTGCTCCATCACATTCATGGGTCTATTTGTAGCAAAGGTAAATACACATGTACCAAAATCCTCTGTTACACCTACAGATATTTATGACTATAATAGTACCAGTCTCCCTCCCACACCCGTTTAACCTGTATCTATCTATCCGTGCCTTTACTTATTGGTCACCATTCTTACAAGATTTCAAATATAACTCTATTTATCTCTGTGGTTTTTAACTCTTCGATCCCTCTCAGTGTCTTCCCCTGCCTCCCTCCTTTTTGGCTGACCTCCCTCTTAGTATCTATTGCTTTCACTTCCACATAAGTTAACACGCGTTGCCTTCTGGTAATTTGCCTCCTCTCCCCCTCCAAGCCTTGGTAACATCTAAGAATATTTCTTTTATTGTGAAAACCTTTTCTTGACCTCTTGCAATAGAAATCTCATACAATATTTGTCCTTTAGTGCTTGACTAATTTCACTCAGTATAAGGTCCCCCTGGTTCATCCGTGTTGCCAATTGTTTCAACGATCCATGCTTGTTCTTAAACATGGCATAAGATACATTTGTCCGCGCCTAAGTTTCTTCATCCATTCTTCCATTGACAGGTATTTAGGTTGTTTTCATCTTTTTGCTATTGGGAATAGGGTTGCAATAAACATGGGTTGTACTCACAGCTCTTATTTCTCTAGCTTTAGAAAGTTTTTGGAAAATTTAAAAGATGATGGAATTTTTCAATGAACTCTCTGAAAGCCTCCTGGTATCCCTAGTAATGGGATTGATGAATCATATGGTATTGCTATTTCCAATTTTTTAAAAGAGGGATCATCTTGTTTCCCCCTGTGATTTAACCATATTAAAAACTCACTATCAGTTATTTCAGTTATTTGAGTGTTTCAGGCTCTCTAAACCCTCAGTAACATTTGTTGGTACCTATTTTTTGAATTTTTCTATTAATGCTGCTA
Organism: Echinops telfairi; assembly: GCF_000313985.2. Lineage (NCBI taxonomy): Eukaryota > Metazoa > Chordata > Mammalia > Afrosoricida > Tenrecidae > Echinops > Echinops telfairi. The sequence goes on along the minus strand of NW_022103908.1, from coordinate 1,175,234 downwards.
TAAGATGATATTGTATGGTATTATCGAAACATATTGCAAGTACTATGGACTTCCAGAAGGAAAACCAAATCTGTCCTGGAGAAAAAACAGCCAGCATGCTCCTTAAATGCAAGGCTGGAGAGACTGTCTCATATAATTTGGACTTGTTATCAGCCAAGGTTAATCCTTAGAAAGGGACATTAAGCTTTCAATATTCCTTACTATCACTATATCTCAAATGCATCACTTCTTCTATTTTTCCTTATTCATGGTCCAACGTTCACATGCCTGTGAGGTGAGAAACAATACCATGGCTTGGATCAGGCGCACCTTAGTCCTCCAAGTGACCCCCTTGCTCTTCAACATTTAGGTCTTGTTCAGCGGATGTTTCCCAATGCAATGCATCATTTAATTTATTTGCTGCTACTTCTGTGAACATGGAATGTAGATGTAAGTAAAATGAAATCCTTGATATCTTCACTCTTTTCTCCGTGTATTGTGATACTCTCTATTGATCCAGTTTTGAGGACTTCGGTGTTGGTTGGTTGGTTTTTCACATCGAGTTGCAATGTACACTGAAGGTGCAGTCTTTCATTTTCATCAGTAAGTGCTTCAAGTCCTCCTAGCTTCAAGCCAGCCAGGTTTATCATCTGCATAGTGCAGGTTGTTCGTACGGCTGCCTCGGATTCTGATGCTGCCCTCTTCTGCATAGATTCATCCAGTTTCTCATATTATTTGCTCAACGTACAGGTTGAATACACATGGTGAAAGGACACAGCCTCGGCACGCATCTTTCCTGATTTTAAACCACACAGTATTCCTGTGTTCCGCTCAAAGAGCTGCCTCGTTGTCTATGTACAGATACTGCATGAGCACAATGTAATGTTCTGGAATTCCTATTCTTCTCAGTGTTACCCATCTTTTGATCCACACAATAGGATGCAGGTGCATCACCAATAGAACACAAACAAGCACCTGTTATCCTCTGCTTTCAGCCCAGATCTCTCTGACATCAGCAACATCTCTCATTTTGCATCCTCTTCTGAATCTAGCCTGAATTTCTGGCAGCTCTTCATAGATGCACGGATACATCTCTTTTTCAGTTATCTCTTCAGCAAAATGTTATTTGCACATGATATTAGCAATATTGTTCAACAATTTCTACATTCTGTTGTGTCACCTTGCTTTGGAATTGGTGCAAATATGAATTTCTTCCACTTGGTTAGCTAGGCCTTTCAAATTTCATGACACAGAGCAGTGAATACTAGTGTTTCGTCAGCTTCCTGGAAGATTTCAATTGGAATTCTGTGAATGGCTGGACCTTTGTTTGCAGTCATGCCTTCAGTACATTTTGGATTTCTTCCCTCCATACCATTAGTGCTTCAGCACAGACTGCCTCTTGTAATGAATGACCATCAACCAACAAAAGCCTTCAATATTGTCGCTATGCAATAGGTTTTAAAATTTGAAAGGGTGAGGCCTTCTACTTTGTGCTTCATTAGTAGTGTTTTGCTTATCTGGAATCTCTTTCCTTCTACAGAAAGTTGGTGATTAGTTTCTCCCTCTCTTAAAAGAGGGATCTGGACCCTCTCTTTAATGATGGGATCTGGACCAGGGCTGCGTGATCTGTAAATCATTCTAGGTAGTCTTGACATTTTCAGACTGTTAAATCTTCCTACTCATGGGCATGGTATTTTTGTAGATTTCTTTGGGTTTCTTGTAGTAGTGTTTTGTAGGGTTTTTTTTAATAGGTCTTTTGTATTTCTGGTTAACTTTGTTTCTGTTTTATCATTTAGGTGACTGCTGTAAATGTTCTTTTCCCCTAATTTCTTTTCAGAGTTTTCTTTGTCAGTGTTAAGGAATCTGACCAATATTTGTATATTATTATTGGACAATGTCACTTTGATGGATCTTTCATTTACTTCTCATAATTTCCTTTCTGGGTCTCTGGAATTTTCTATGTATCAGATCATATCATCTGCAAATGCAGTTCTGAATTGTGTGGCAGAGCTAGAAAGTTGGGAAATTTCTCTGTGGCTACAAACAATGAGAAAGCATGAATTCATGGAAGTCGCTGCTGGTGTTGGAGTTGGCATCTGTCCTGTACTTTTCTGCCAACCACACTGACCTAGAGCTTGGATTTTAAAAGGTTTCATATCTTCAGGGTAGAAAACAATGCCTGGCAAGAGTAGGAAAAGAAGTCAGATTGGAGATTTAAGAGGAAAAAAAACCAAGAACCCAGATGGCACATTCTCTTAATGCACTATTTAAGGGGAAAAATTCAACTAGAAAGGTTAGCAGGCACCAGTCTGCCTTTTCCTTGGTTCTCAATGCAACAGGAGAGGGGGAGGAAAAAAAAGGATGACTAGCTGGCTGTAAGCACAGACAATTTGATGTTGGAATTCACTTAAAATGCAAGTCAGCATGAGGTGCCAAAGGGATCAGTTATCAGGCATCAAAGAACAAAAAAATCATATCATTGTGAATAAGGAGGAGGGCGGAGTGGAGACCCAAAGCCCATCTGTAGGCAATTGGGCATCCCCTTACAGAAGGGTCGCGGG
>NW_022103908.1:1169355-1172130 GCF_000313985.2 Echinops telfairi | reverse complement strand
AAAAAAATAAATAAGTAAAATGCAAGTCAAACTTTTACTAAGGAAAGGGAGTTGAAAAGAGAGAGCGTGAAAGAGAGAGAGCGGGAAGGGAAGGAGAGCGGAAAGAAAGAGTGGAAAGAGAAGGCGAGGAAGATTCCACATCACGAGGAAGATAAACTACCATGAGAAGGTCAACAGAGGGAACAAATTGCAAAATTAGATAATGTAAGGAGATGGATGCTTGGATTATTACGTGAGAATATAATATAGATGTGTTTCACGTGGGTACAAAGAGTGGCTTAAGGTGCCTTTAAAGAAACTCTACTTAAATCAGGTCATTTTTAAGGAAAAGAGAGTTCATCTACATAGGATAGTAGCTCTTGCCATTGTTAGTACAATAATGGGGAGAAATAAAATGAAAACAAAAGTATGTTTATGAATGGGGTTAATGAGAGTACCAAATAATTGAAAGAGAAATAAGAGACTGTTAAATATAATCAGACAGATTTTAAGATAAATATCGACTTGAATCTGAGAAAAAAGAGCTGAAATCATTAGACCTACAGAAAAAAATAGTACTGTTAAAGTTCAAACTGAAGAAATTATTTTAAAGGTCTCAAGTAGAAAGATAATGTTTTAAAAATGAAGATGGCAGCATATGTACAGGTTTGCTTGATATAATTGATTTATAGATCATTATAATATCTGTAAGAGCCCCCAATAAAATGATTCATTTTTTTAAAGACAAGAAATCTAAAAAAATAATAAAATGCAGTATCAACAGGCAAAGAGATGAAAAGCATGAGAGGCTAAGAGGCAAGGAAGGCAAAGGAAGACGGTCTAATATCGATCTAGATTGATCATCAAAGAAAATGATGCTGGGGATGGGGAGGAGAAATATTCAGATCTTTCCACAGTTGATTAATAACAATCACCCTGGATCCAAGAAGACAACGAATATGAACATTCTGTAAGAAATATCCACTGAGACACCTGAATGTGAAACTGCAGAACCACCGAAGACAACGAAGAAGCCCTCAGAGAAAACGACAACTGCCCAGAATACCAGGAAAACGACAACTGCCCAGAATACCAGGAAAACGACAACTGCCCAGAATACCAGGAAACAGCAGCAAGAGAAGAAGAATCATTGTCAATTCCACATAACTGTCATTTAAGCAGAGGAGGGAAATGAAGACAACCGCAAATAAGGAAAACCTGAAAGAGTTCAGGGTCAACGGACACTCCGAAAAAGAGCTTCTACGGGTAAAATTCCAGAAAGAAGAAATGGGAAGTGGAGAAAATAATAGACATTTGCAAAATGTTTAAGTGCAAAATAATAAATATGATGCTCAATTTGTGAAGCTTAAAAAAAAAAGAGAAAGAATTCAAATACAAGACCGAAATAGCAGCTGAGTCTCAAATGGGTAATTCAACAAGTTATCTCAGTCCCAGGCGCTCAGCTTCTCCCCATAAATGTTGAATGCAGCCATTTTCAAAAGAAAATTTCTAGAACTGGGTTACTTCCTCCTCAGATCTGTTTTTCATGTCATGTTTAAACCTTTAATGGCTGCATTTTCCATGAACCACATTTCCTAATTGCAAGTACTTTGCTACACACGAGGAGCATTTAAGGAGTGAAACCAGGTGCAATGGGTCTAAAAACTCCCAGATTTTAGCTTTTCCCATTTCCAACCCCATTAATCTGTAAGAGGAATAAGACAACTGCCATGACAGCAATCTAAATAATCGTATATTTTGTCTCAAACACCCTAAAATCATTCTGAGTTATTATGCAAATACCCAAATCTGCTCATTATGTTGTTATGGGGGGCGGCTCAACTGCCTTCCTGTTGGTAGTATTTCTTAAGATGAGATCATTAGAAAAGGATTAGTGGTGTAATGTCTGTGAAGCCTAAACAATAATTTGAGTCTTTCAGATGTGCACAAGGTAATTTGAAATACATTCCAGGGTTTTTTTTTTCTGATGATAGCCCTCCGGTTCTAGCACAGCTGCCTTTAAAGAAATGCTAATTGAATGAAGTCATTTTTAATGCAAAACTTGGCACATGGCAGGCCTTCAGGAAACAGTAGCTGTTGCCATTCTTAGTTCACTTTCTGGGCAGAAAGAAAATGAGCACCAGTACCATGACCACCATGATGGACTGAACAGTGGTCTTCAGACGTCTTGGTTCTCAACGGTGATTTGTATCTTTCCCAGGGCACAAAACTGAGAGGATGGAAAGAGAGACTTCCTTATCAATATGCGTAATTTCTGGAAATCACTGATTCATCAAGTCAACAAGCATTTAGAGAGCACTTCGTCCATCCATGCAACTGGGAATGAAAAGATAGGCACATCCAGATCCCTCCTCTTAAGAACTTCAGAGCTGGCCATTGTGCTGAGAAAGGAAGAGCTCCAACCAAGGTCACTGGGTATCCGCAGTTGGCCAGAAACTGTGCTAGACCCTAAACAAACTCAACGCTCCCTGCCTTCAAGTCAGGTCTCCCTCACCGCAACCCCACAAGGAAGGGTCGAACTGACCCTGTGGGTTTCTGAGACTATAATGCTTTACGGGAGTAGAAAGCCCCACTAGACCCCCGAGAACACAGAAATGAACAAAGCAGTTGAGCACCTTGATGCTCTCACCACCAAGCCAGCAGTAGAGACAAAATTGGGAAATTACAAAACACCATGGCGGTACTATAGACATGGGCAAAGCTCCAGCACAGTAGTTCTCAACCTTCTTAATGCCATGACCCTTTAACACAGTTCCTTATGTTGTGGTGACCCCA
>NW_022103908.1:1155287-1169255 GCF_000313985.2 Echinops telfairi | reverse complement strand
TATGCAGCCCTTGATGACCCAGTTCACGTGCTAGGCAGTGGTTCTCAACCTTCCTAATGCCGTGACCCTTTAATACAGTTCCTCATGTTGTGGTGACACCCAACCATAAAATTATTTTCATGGCTACTTCATAGCTGTAATTTTGCTACTGTTATAAATCGGGCAACCCCTGTGATAGGGTCGTTTGACACCCCCCAAAGGGGTCATGACCCACAGGTTGAGAACCACTGCTCTAGGAGGTACACAAGTCAGACTCTTGATGGGAGGAGAGACATTTGAAACAGACTTGAAAGATGGGTAAAAAGTAAAAGGAAGGAGAGAACATCCCAGCCGGCAGAGTGGATAGTGTGGTCATGAGACAGTGTCCCAGGTCTGAGAACTGGCTTGGCTGTTGAGTAAGTATGTGTCAACTGCCAAGAGCTTGGACTGAATAATTAGGTTGAGGTCAATTTGGGACAACTCTTGCACCCTTTACAATGAACTTAAACCTTATTCTGAAACATTGGTTGGGTTGGCAGGGAAGCCGGGTATCAACCTAGAATTTTAAACAAGAGACTGTTATATCCAATCATGTACATATGGTATATAAATTTTATAAGGGTGGTATTAGAATTATTCCAGAGGTGGTAGAGATTAGAAGTCAGGAGAAAAACAGTTTGGAGGCCAAAATAACAGTCTAGACAGGACATGATAATGATATGAATCAAAGTCATAGTTAATGGGAGTTCTGCCAAACATATGAGAAATTTGAAATGATAGACAACAAAATGAAAGTTGTCAAAAAGGCACAAAGGGAATGAAAGAAAATTCAATGTTATCCAAATGGATAAAAGTTAAAAAGTGGGGGCGCCATTTTGCTACTACCTGAGATAGAGCATAGGTTACAAAGGAGGTTTGGGAGGAACCATGATAATTCTGTTTAGCAAATGTACGTTTGAGATGCTCTAGTATCTCAGTAGGAAGGATGCATCCAAAGTGAAATTAGAAATGTAGGGGTGATGCTGGGGCAAGATGAAAACTTAGGAGAATGAGAGGTGAGCCTGCGGGTGTGCTTCTTCAGCAAATGCAGGCTTTAAAGGACCAAAATCAAGACAAAAAGCACAAAATGCATGAAGGAGACCATTTAGGGGCCCTAATATTTGTCCAGAACAACCTAGCTCCTGGTGGCATTCCACGGTGCACAAACCTCTGCTTTGGTCACTGTGGCGAATGGCAGTGAACATCCAAGGCTGACACTTTGCCCAACCTTCTAAGACAAAAATGCCTCTGCTATTCTTCCCTGCCTGATTTTATGAAGACGTGACTTGTCACAAACATATAGGAACATTGGTAGTTCCGTGGTAGAACGTGCCCTTCCTCAAAGGAGACACGGGTTTGATCCAGCCAATATGCCACCGCCGTCTCTCAGTGGAGATTTGTGTGTCACTAAGGTGCTGAGTAGCTTTCAGCAGATCTTCCAGACTAAGAGAAACATGGAAGAAAAATCTGGCCACTGACTTCTGAAATCAGTCCATGAACGTCCTATGAATCACACGATCTAAGTCAATAATAGTCAGGGGGCTGGCAAAGAACTGGGTAGAAGTCTGTCCTGTAGGAGTCACTGTGAGTCAAGGGTCAACTAAAAGGTAACTAGCAACAACAACAAAGCCACAAACTCACAATGGGGACCCTCAACTCTCCTCTACATCCTCTGACTGACTCTGAGGTAAGGAGGGACTAAAACAAGAACCCAGAAGTCAAGTGGATACCCTGAGAAGCCACAGAGCAACAAAACTAACACAGCCGATGGCTTCCCCTCATCTCTTCTGCCATCTCTCTTCAAAGTACTGACACATGCCCTGGAAGATCCAGCCCAATGTTCTCCATGGCTACTTGACCTCAGCATAGGAGGTGGAAATCTGAAGAGACTATCGATTTCCCTACAAGGTCGTCTTTTTTTCCCTCATAACTTTTATGACTTCTCATCCATCTATCATTTGAAGACAAGATAAAGACGGCCTAGCAAACAATTGTACTGAGACAGACAGTGACCCTGGATGTGTCTCCCTTCAGACAAACAGACAAGATTGTCTTGGGGCTGACTCTGACTCATGGCATCCTCGTGTGTGCTGGAAGAGATCTTTGTGCAATAGGGCTTGGGTTAGGCAGTGGACTTCTAATGACAAGGTTCGCTGTTCAAACCCACCAGCTGCATCATGGGAGAAAAGATTTACAGCCCTGGAAAGCCCAAAGAGCAGTTCTACTCTGCCCTATAGAGACCAATAAAGAGTTGATCCCAAAGAGAGATTCCAATAAGAGTTGGAATCACCTCAACGGCAGTAGGGGGCAAGATATGTCAAAAGTAGACTATCAAACCTTTCTTCTGAGGTGCTTCAAGGTAGACCTAACCCTTCTGTTCAACAGCTGAGCTCATGAATGGCTTCTACCATCCCGACGATGTTCTCTAGCTTTACCCTGTCTCTCTACTTTGGCCTTGAACCTTCTTCAAAGTCAAGAATAGCGAGGGAGGTTCCAAGCTTATCCTGCAGACTACTCACATCTTCCTAGGGAAAATTAGGTATCCTGAAGGCCCCATAGAAGAAATCTCCTGGGAACCTGGGAAACAATAATAGGTGATGGCAGAGAACTTTCAATAAGCCATTAATATTGTTGACCATAGATCAGCACTTGTCACACTGAAGGATGATACTAGTTACAGGGCAGATGAGTCACGAGATGAAGTCACAAGATAGGACTGATGCGTCTCTTTGAAATTTCAATCTTATTTAAAAGTTGGAGGGGGATTTTTCCAACATTGCCTGCTTTTTAAAAAAGATCAAATAGAAGGCTTCCAAGAAGCATCAGGCCCCTAGGTAGACTGCTGTCAATCTCCTGAATCAGAGAGCTGAAACGCCCCTCTTCTCTGTCATGGGAAACTTCAGGTGCTTAGGGAAGATGCTTGCTGTCTGGAAGATTATGGCACAGGAGAAAACTCACAAGTCTGTCTGTAAGGTCATGTTGGAAGACAAAAAAAGGTTTTCTTATTCTTCTTGATGTTGATTTCCGGTAGGTCAGCTATGACTCAAAGGGTACTTATGTGTAGCAGAAACAAGCGCTGCCTAGACCTGCACCATCATCATGGCCTTTGGTCTGTTTAAATCCTTTGGCGAGTCACAATTGGCTCTTATGTTAACTTATGTCGCTGAGGATTTCCCTTGATCTAGCTGCCCCCTACATGATCAATCACGATGCCCTTGTCTAGGCATTGAAAACGAGGATATACCAATCAACACCCACTGCCACCAGTGAAGAGATCAAAGTGTAGACACAGAAGCAGAGAGAGGAAGCCTGATGCACCCATTTGTTGCGTGGCCTTAGAAACACTTTTCTCCAAGCCTAGGTTTCCTCATCTGAAAAATACAGGAGCTGTACTAGATTGAAAATCAAGAATTACTTAAAATTTCTTGAATAGTTTCCAGCATTTAAAACTGGAGGTGGAGGGGGTCGGGGAGAGTGCCTGACCCAAGTCATGGTATTTTCCAATGTATTTTCCAATATATTCCATGGTATTTCCTGACCCAAGTCATGGTATTTTCCAATGTATTTTCCAATATATTCCATGGTATTTCCTGACCCAAGTCATGGTATTATCACCTCATTGGACGTTGAATGAGGAAGACAGAAGAACCGATGCCTTTGACTGGTGTGCAAGAGAAGCATACTGACAGTACCATGGGCTGCTCAGAGAACAAACAAATCTGCCTTGGAAGAAGTCTGGCCAGACTCCTTAGAGGTAAAGATAGCAAGACTTCATCCTACATACTTTGGACATAACAGGAAGGACCAGTCCCTAGAGAAAGACATCGCCCTTGGTAAAGTGGAGGTGTAGCGACAAAGAGGAAGACCCTCAATGAGATGGCTTGCGAGGATGGCTCAGGACCTGCAGTGTTTCGTTCTGTTGTGCTTAGGGTCTCTGTGGGTTGGAACCAACTTGATGGCACCTTACAACACCAACCACATGGAGTTGATTCCAGCTCATGTTGACCTCGTGCGCGTCCAAGGAGAACTGGGCCCCACGGGGTCTCTCAATGGCTGTCCTTTCCAGAAGTCTGTTCTCAGCTCTTCCTTCCGGGACCCTTCATCTTGGTAGACTAGAAACATCCCCCCCCCCCAATATTTTTACTATCAATCATTATTTTTAATTCACTATTTATACTGTCTGGGCACTCCATATAAAACTTTAGAAGATTTCAGATAAAAATCTGGATTGTTGTGATCTCTTGAGGCAGAAGAAGACTTTACCACCATATCCGTGACTGTCCCATAGGGCAACTCTCTGTGGGAGAGTGGCTCTTCTGTCAGGGTGTATGTCAGTGCTACTTCCCGGTGGCTTCTCCAAGCCCAGATTGCATCCACTACACATCCACCAGGCCTGCCTGACTCCACACCCAATCCAGTAGCCCATAGCCACAATGGCTGCTGAGCCTCTGATTGAAATCAATTAAAATCAAGCAAACTTGACAGTGTCTCAGAAATCCTTAAACCTGGAACCCAAGTAATGCCCCCCAAATCAGCTTGAAACAAAACAGTGGTTTAGCTGAATTAAAAATAAAAAGTAAAGTCTGGCTTGAGTATTGGGCACTTTCTAAAGATGTATCAAGAAGGCATCAAATGTAGATGAGAAATGGAAATGGCCACGAGTTGATGTCAGAGATCCTGAAATCATTTGGAATAAAATACAGGTTGTGTCATGGGTGTGAATCAGCCAGTCTATGAGAAAGCTGATTCATGAGACTGGCATAAGAGAGAGCAGGAGCAGTTATTACAAGTACTAGTCCCCAAGGAGGAGCCCGAGGGGTGTAGTGGGTACTACAGGATCAGTTGTTCAAAACCACCAGTGGCTTTGTGAGAGAAAGACGGGGCTTTCTGCTCCCGTGGAGGGTTGCCGTCTCAGAAACTCACAAGGCAGACCTGCGCTGTCCTTTAGGGTCACTATGAGTTGGCATCAACTGGATAGCAGTGAGTTGAGTACCCAAGGAAACAGAGTGGTGGACCTTGACCATCAACATCTGCCTCCCAGAGCCACAGGTCAAAGGGGTGTTTTATAGGCAAGATTTGGGGGAGGGGGTATTCTGAAGCAATCCAGCTTAAATTCAGCCTTCTGGTTCTCAGATTGCTTCTCTTTTTTTCATGTTACCAGTGGGGGCTTTGGGGGGGGTCCCTCTTTCAGCTGCTGTTGTTGTTAGCAAGTTCTGCTCTTCGGATGAAGATGAGTTCATTTCTAACTTCTGAAGTTTTGCCCATTCATCATGAGTGCTACCAGGAGAGCAAAGGGCACAGAGTCCCAGGTAGGTGCTGGGGTCCAGTAACACCATCGTTCACCAGAAAGATGGCACACCTGCCCGGATGTCCCCAGTGAACTGCATGTGTAGAAATTGTTGAAGTGGCATCTGTCTTCTTATGCATAGGAAAAATCAAAACCCCCAAAGCGTCAAACTATGGTTTTTGTTTTTTGATTCGTTGAGAGCTTCGTCCACACTTGACCATGATAAATGTTCCATAGGCATGTGTCCCCTACCCTGGACAGTGCAGATGTCAAGGATCCCAGTCACTGCAGACAGGTCCACTGGATGCTGCTGCAACATCCTTTGAACCCATGACTCCAGGTGAGAGTACCCCATTAGGTGCTGTCAGCTGGATATTCCACCTTCGCTGTGGGGAGCCCTTAGCAGAGTAGAACCCAGGGCAGCTACCCAGGTATCCCTTCTAAGAAAGCTCTCTTTCACAGTCAACTCCTTCAGACCAAAGAGTGGGGAATCAGGCCTGCAAGTCGAGTAAGGCCTGAGAAATCATTGCCACCAGCTAATATCACACGCCTCACCAAAGAGAAGCTGTTCTGGCCAGCACATTAGGAGTGAGTTGATTCAATGTTGAACCAGATATAGCAGGCTAAAGAAAAGCTGGTAAGTTTTTATGGTCTATGAATGATGTTTTAAATATCCAAATGGCCCGTGACCAAAAAATCCCCAAGGTTCCCTACCCCTGCTATAGATAGAGGCAAGGTTATGGCCAGGCTCAGCGCCCATCAGAGCCAGGTGGCTTCAGCTGTGAGCAAGGGGGTGACAGGTGTAGGGATTATATTCCTGGGGCAGCTGGAAGCAAGCTGGTTTAAGATCTCACTGTAGTGAGTGCAACCCGGCACTTCCACTTCCCCTTCCGAAAGCCTGAAGCCGCATGGCTGCCAGAGTGAGCCAAGATGTTCCCTTTCCTCTGGCCAAGAGGATTCATGAAGACAGAAAGGCAAATGGTCCCCCTCCAGGACCCTCCCTGCAACAAAAACGGAGAGACCAAAAGAGGTTCAGCTTGCTGTTGTTGTTGGGTGCCACCGAGTCGGTTCCCACCCATGGCGAGTGACCCCATCCATACGCAACAGAAGGAAACACTGTCTGGTCTCGCGCCATCCTCACAACGACTCCCATGCTTTTGGCTCGTTGTCGCAGCCACTGCCTCCATCCATCGCCTCAAGGGCCTTCCTCTTCTTAGCTGCCCCTCTACTTTACCACACATGATGTCCTTCTTCATGGACTGGTCTTTCTTGACAACATGTCCAAAGTAGGTAAGACGAAGACTTGTTATCCTTGCCTCTAAAGAGCACGCTGGCTGTACTTCTTCCAAGACAAATTTGTTTGTCCCTATAGAGTACCTTCAACAGTCTTTGCCAACATCACAACGTAAATGCATCGATTCTTCGTCGGTCTTCTTCATTCCATGTCCAAATTGTATATGCACATCAGGCAATGGGAAATATCATCGCTTGAATCAGAAGCACCTTCGTTCTCAAGTAACATCCCTGCTTTTTATACTCAAAGAGGTTTTGTGCAGCAGATTTACCCAATGCAAGGCACCTTTTGCTCTCTTGACTGCTACTTCCATGAGCATTGATGGTGGATCTAAGTAAGACCAAAATCCCTGACAAGTTCAATCTTTTCTCCATTGGTTGTTTATCCTGTTAATCCAAAGTGTGAGGATTTGGTCTGCTTTACATGGAGTTGTAGTATCCATACCGAAGGGACAATCCTCGATCTTCATCTGCAAGTACTTCCAGTCCCCCTCACTTTCCACAAGCAAGGGATATAATTGAGAAGGCATTGAAGGTGCCCAGGCACTGATCCGCCTCAGGGAGCTTGGCCTGGAGGTAGGTCGGAGCAGGCACATGAATGGCCAAACCCAAAGTCACTGACATTGAGTCTGATTCACAGTGGAACTCCAGGAAAGAGTAGAACTGTTCCTTTGGGTTTCCAAGACTTTTACATCTTTACAGATTTAAAGATGAGCAGGGGAGTGACTGGTGGGTTCGAACCACTGACCTTGCTGTTCAATGAGTAGCCCACCTGGTTTCCTTAGTGTGTCATACCAATGGGCTTACAAATGAGTTGGAATTCCCAAGCCTTATTCATGAAGTTGCTCTGTGCACTGCCCAGGGACACTTGGTGAGCAGTAAGTAAGTCACCGTAAGTGCCAGCCACCAGCAAACCCCTTCTAGCTTTGCTACCTTGGCCTTTCCTCATTAAACCCACAATATGCCATTTCCTTGTTCCCTTTTCCATGGACTCTGGAATTTGAAAAATGCCATAGCCACCATCCTGGAAGTGGGCATCTGGCAAATGGACATGGTTCAGGACTTCAGACAAGGAAGAGGCAGGACAGCACAGGCTTATGACAAAGCTTATCAAATCAATGCCGACGCCATGGCACCAATCGCACACTCACACCCACCGCCATTGAGTCTATCCCTTACGGGTCAAGATGGAACTGCCCCGTGAGTTTCTGAGACTCTAACTCTTTCCAGGAATCGAAAGCCTCATCTTTCTCCTACGGAGTTGCTGGCGGTTTTGAACTGCTGACCTTGTGGTTAACAGCCCAACACATAATCACTTCGCCACCAGGGCTCCAGAGCCCAACAACCAGCATTCTGGAAGTGGGGTACAGGTGGTAGGTTTCTATCATGTCTCAGAAAGACTCTCCCCCAGACAGCACAAATGGTTAAGACACAACCAAAAAGTTAGCGGCTTGAACCTACCCAGAGAGGCCTCGGGAGACAGGTCTGATGATCTACGGCCTCCAATCAAATCAGTCACTCCAGATCACTCAGATCAAGCATGAGGGCCCTCCTGCGGTGCACCATTCAGCTCTGGCATGCATGACATCTGCATGAGTTGCTATTGGCTAGGCAGCATTTGTCTATTCAGAGGTTCCAGAACTTATTCGGCCTACCACCCCCCTTTTCCAGAAAAAAAAATTTTTTTTTTACTCAGACTATGGAGAACAATTTTACTATATACCATACTTAAAAAAAAAAAAAAATTCACAGCCATCAAGTCAATGCTGGCTCATAGCAACCCCCTGTGGGTCTTGGAGACTGTAACCCTGTCTTTCTCCCACTGAGCTGCTGGTAGTTTTAAACTGCCGACCACGGGGATCGATCATAAGCCGGGATAACCCCCTGCCTGGATCCTTGCAGTAGCCCTCAGGGCAGTGGTTCTCAACCTATGGATTGCAACCCCTTTGGGGATTGAACAACCCTTTCACGGGTCGCCCAATTCATAACAATAGCAACATTACAGTGATGACGTAGCAACGAAAATAATTTTCTGGTTGGGGGGGATTCACCACCACAAGAGGAACTGTATGAAAGGATCTTGGCATTAGGAAGTTGAAAACCACTACCTCAGGGGATTGCCCACATTGGCCACCCTGGGCTAGAGACATGACAGGAATCAGATTCGCTGGTCTCTAATACCCTGGGGGAAGCAACCCAGGCAGACATCAAGTATTTTGGTGTGTGACGTACAGAGAAACCTGAGGTGTCCCTCCACCTGACCACGGTCCCCGTGGTCATAGGGAAACTGGCTCGTGTGGAAAAAGTCAGATCACAGACTACAGGTACTGGGAGTCCAGCACCTTTCCTGCCTCTTACCCCGTATTCCCAGGAGCCAGGTTCCTTGGAATTGTGAGCTTGGCTGAATGGACAGAGGTGAGTTTTTCATCTGAATGGCTATGCCCGGAGACAGAGAGCAGGGGATGAGAGGAGCCCAGGTAGTTTGGGGGAAGGAACTAAAGTGTTACCCTGCTAAGGTTGCTGCTGGGCCTGGGTGGCACCGTGGTTACGTAGCGGGCTGTGATCCTCAGCAGTTTGAAACCACAGCCCCTTCTGGGAAGAAAGACTGGGGTTTCTATTCCCATCAAGGGTTCCAGTCTCAGAAACCCTCAGGGGACCCTGTCTGACAGGGTTTCTATGAGTCCAAATCAACTCGGTGGCAGTGAAGGTTGCTGTTAGGGACCCCGGGGGCACAGTTGGGCTGCTAACCACCAGGCGAGCAGTTTGAAACCACCAGCTGCTCCTTGGGAGAAAGAGGAGGCTTTCTACTCCTAGGACGATTCCGTCTCAGGAACACACTGGGGCAGTTCCGCTCTGTCCTATTGGGTGGCTATGTGTCAGAATAAGCTCGATGGCAATGTGTTTGGTGGTTTTTGTTTGCTTGTTGCTGTTGCTGCTGCTGCTGTTTTGAACACTGCAAAGTCACAAGCCAGAGGGAGAGAGTGGACCTGGGGTAGACAGCCGCCCACATGCCCCAGGCCATGAAGCAGATGTCCTCACAGACCCACTGCAAGGCCTGAGAGTCACCGTGACGGCTGCAAACGTGCTTGTCTGGGCAGTGCGTGGGCAGGGCTCCACAAGGAACCCCCATCCACTTCTAGACCTCTCTGCCAAACCCAATAAACCCAGGTGGGTCCCTCTGTGCTGCCTGGCATCGCCCGTGCATACCTAAGATGCAGACAAATCCGGGACATCTAGAGTTACCAGTTCCCACACATGGGGGCTGGCACGGAGGGCCATGGCGGACAGCTGTCCTCTCCTGACCCCGTCCTAATCTCTCCCTAATGAATTTTCTCTCTTGATATCTCAAGCAGATGGCTCAGCCGGAGCGGGGATCCCTCCCCAATCTTACAGCAGAGCTCTGGACACAAAAGGAGATGGGCTCTGTTGTTTTCTTTCTGTTATCAGTTGTTTGCTTTTGTTTTTGTTTTAAGAAGTAACATAAACATAATCAATGTCAGATTACCCAGTAAGCACAAGTTATGGTGGGGGGTGGGGGGGAGGTGAACAATTTCACTTTTTTTTCCCACCGCATCTGATTCTGCTTTTGATCTGTCTCTCCCCTAACCCCACAGCAACTTCCTCCCGAATCAGAGCTTCCATTCATATATGCAACACTGGACGCAAAACCAAAACCCACTGCCATTGAGTGGTTGCCACCTTATATAAAACCTATTAGGACAGGGTAGCACTGGCCCTGTGAGTTTCTGAGACTGTAACTGTTTAAGGAGTAGAAAGGCCCATTTTTCTCCCAAGGAAGAGCTGGTGGTTTCGAACTGCTCACCTTGTGGATTGTAGCCCAACACACAACCACTGTGCTACCAGCCTCCTCTGCAGTTCCTGCCAGGGCCCACCTCCACCCTAAAAAGTGGAACTCACTTCCATTGAGTCCATTCCAACTTGTCGTGATACACTAGGACAGAGTAGAACTGCCCCTGGGTTTCTGAGACTGCCCATCATCATGGGAGCAGAAACAGCTTGGTACTGAATACCATAATGGATGCTCAGACCTGGCTCATTCTGGGCACACAGGGCCTCTGGGAATCAGAACCGGCTCAATGGCCCCTAATAATCACAGGACCAGAACCAGAGATTAAGAGTTCAACAATAAGCCCACACATCAGTGGTCAACTGAATTTTAAGCTTCAGGATGAACAAGATTCATTATTTTTCAGTAAATGATGTCAGAAAACTTGTGTATCCACCTGCAGAAAAACTGAAACAAATGGTGAGCGCGTGCGAAATCAGGACCCGTAGTCGTTGCTGGTGGGATGTAAACCGGTATTGCCATGAGGACAACAGTGTGGCCAGTGCTCTAAATACCAATGAAAACCAAACCTGCCATATAATCCTCCCAAATGTAACCAAAAGATTTGAAAACCAGGACTCAGAGATTTATGCACAAATGTTCCTTGTAGCACTATTCCCTATTGCCAAAAGGTGGACACAGCCTAGAGGCACATCAGCAGATAAACGGATAAGTAACATGTGGTTCATTCACACAATGAAATACTACCTAGTCAGGGAGATTAATGAAGCCTTAATGCATGCTAAAACACAGCTGCTTATCACAAGGTGAGCCGTTGGAACCTACCAGTCACTCTTTGAGAGAAAGACGAGACTGACTAACCTTATAAAGATTTACAGCCTATGAAACCCTCAGGAGCCTTTCACTCTGTCCTACGGGGTTGTTAATGAGTCGCTGTCAACTCATGGCAGTGATTTAAAGACTATCTATAAAGGATCGATATTGACAACAACCACTTGAAATATAAACTAGGAACATTAGGGGCAGGAGTACAGGTTAATAAGGAGACACACTCAGCAAAGAACAGTGAGAAGGGCTGTGTCCCAAAGAGTGTGAAGATTGTGATTTTCTTTACATTGAGTTGTAATCCATACCGAAGGCTGCAGTCCTTGTTTGTCATTAGCCAGTGCTTCACGTCTTCCTCAGTTTCTGCAAGCAAGGTTGTGTCATTTGCATATTACAAGCTGTTTATAAGCCTTTCTCCAATCCTGACACTACATTCTTCTTCCTATTATCTTGCTATATGAGGGGGGACCCATAAAAAGGGGGTGGGGGAGGAAGCTCCACTGGGCAGAGCTTTCGTAGTGCATGGTTTTCCCTCCAGCCAAGCGTTGAGCAACTCATTCCAAGTTAGTGCACCCAGTGGTGTCGCCTGGGGAGGTTTTCTCTGGTCATAATGGATGTTTTCATCAAAGTATTTTCATTCAGATCTAATGTTCTGCGATGGTCAATTTAAGAGAACAGCACGTGACTGTGAAATTTTATTTCTTGCTCTAGAGAAATGCTGCAGAAACTGTTGTGATGTTGAATACAGCGTACAAGGACAGCGCTGTGATGAAAAACTCAAGTGTCTGATTGGTTTTCTCATTTCCTAAAAAGTGAAATGTCAATTCATGACAAACCTCATTCTGAACAGATGAAAATTTGGACAAAATTCTTGTGCTCAAAGACTGAAGATGGGCCACTGAAGAGATGGGAAAGTTATCTGGACTTGGAGTTCCATTCAGAGAATTTTAATGGAAGATTTGGGAATGAGAAAAGTCGCTAGAGAATTTGTGCCTCGGATTCGGACTAACCAGCAAAAAGAGCTTTGTGTGGAACATGCCATGCTTTGATAGAACGGCTCCAATGCAGCCCAGACGTTTTCCAAGGTCATTACTGGTGATGAGACGTGGTGCTATTCTTATGACCCTGAAAGCAAACATCAATCAAGCCGGTGGAAGACGCCATCATCACCTCGCCCCAAAAAAGCTCATCAGTGAAACCAAAGATCAAGACGATGGTCATTTGTTTGTTTGTTTTTTATGTGAGTGGGGTAGTGCATTTGGAGTTGTTTCCACCAGGTCAGACTGCTAATCAAGCTTTCTGTTGAGAGGTTCTGAAAAGATTGAGTAACAGTGTGTGGCCAAAAAAGGCCTGATTGGTGGCAGATGGGGGACTGGTTTTGCCACCAGGATGATAGACCGCATCACGCAGCCATTTCAGTGTGCCAGTTTGGGACCAAAAAACAGCATGGCTCTCTTACCCTGCCCACTTTACTCACCTGACCTGGCTCAGTGTGACTTCTTTTTGTTTCCGCAAATGAAGAGGGCCATGAAGGGGCAGCAATTTGATGAAATAAAGGACTTGAAGAAAAAAACAGGGGCGGTACTGTCAGCCATCCAAACAGATGAGATTGAAAACTGTCTCCAAGAATGGACTCGCAGATTTGACAAATGTTTTAATTGTAATGGAGAGTACTTTGAAGGTGATAAAGTTGTTTTGTTAAAAAAAAAACAACTAAATACATAGCTCTGGGGAAAAATTCCCTTTTGGGGGCACCCCCTCACAGAAGCAGTGCCACTGAATCATACAGGTAGAAATTGTTGAATTGGTCAATGTTATGACTCTCAACTCCACTGACGTTTGAAGCCAGTCAACCGGTCAGCTCCGATGCAAAATGCTGCGTGCAGCCTCGAAGTTACATGAGAATGAGTATCACAGCCTAAGTGGGGGGCGGGGAGCACCCAGACCCAGGGAACTCGGCCCAAAGCCTCAGAGCTGCCTGGCTGCACATCGACAAGCCCAGCTCCACCCCAGGGAGTCTGTAAAACCTGGTGGCCCAGACCTCCCCCCTGTGGGGTGAGATCCTTGCCTGGGTCATTTTCAAGAGGCCCCAAATTGTGCTAAGGAACTCCCACTTGTGGCTAAGCAGCAGAGATGGAAACCCCGGCTACTGCCTGTGCACATACAAATCACCCAGGGAAACAGGGAACAAGGTAGGCCCTGGGGGTCTAGGGTGAGCCAGGGCTTCCGCTTGTCTCACATGCGCCCAGGTGAAGGGCCCGCTACTCTTAGTCTTGGGCCAGGTGTTAGCCTCTAGTCCCAAACAGACACGCTACCACCCATGTGCACCTGTCTCCCTATTATTAGGGAGTTAATGTGGAATAAGGGGTGACCCAAGTGTTTTTGTTTTGTTTTGTTTATTTGGACGGTGGAATTTCATCACTGCAACTGTGAGCAGGTCACTCTCTCGCAACAACTAACCTCTTTGCCCATTGGTTTCCTTGAGTGTTAAAATGATCGTGAAAACAGTAGTTCCTTTACTGAGATGTTGGGCTAATCAGATGAGACATGTGGATTTCTTTAGGAAACTGTCGAGCACAACCAAGTGCAAGTGTGAATGATGTAAGACTGGCCTTCAAAAGATACCCGACATTTGCCCATAAAGTCTTAGTTACTGATATGCGCACCCACATGTTCACCGCCCTGCATTCCTCCTACTATGAGCATGTGTACATGGGCACACATTGGCACTCACTCC
>NW_022103908.1:1135342-1154511 GCF_000313985.2 Echinops telfairi | reverse complement strand
ATGAACAGGGAGTGCAGTGTCTGGGCATAGAATATGTATAATAAGTGTGTAACAAGTGTCGTGTGTATATTCAAGTGGGTACATGCGGGGTATCTGTGTAAACGCGTATAGCTCTGGGATGTAGGTAGAGAGGGCCTGCAGAGTATGTGGGTGGCTTTTAGGTGTCTACAGTGGGCGAGGGGGCGTGCAGAGTGTTCCGGCACTCTTCCCGAACGCTGCGAGAGCAGAAGCAGCACATGAGCGGTCCTGCAGAAACTTTTAACCCACGGATTTCTTCTCTCCTGGCTTAGGAGGCTGGGCGTCCAGATTCAGGGTGTCAACCCTAGGGGAAGGTGCTCTCCCGCTGCGGTCTCTAGAGCATCTGACCCTGGGCCACCTTCACCTACTTGGCATCCCTCTCCCCCCACATGTCCTTACTAACTTTTGTTTACGCTCTTTTATATCTCAATTTTGCCTTGTTAACATAACAAGGAGAAGCCCAGTCCTCAGATGGGGTTATAACCATAGAGGTTAGGATTGGGAGCACCTATGTGGGGTGCCTCCCCCACCTCCCCCACAATTCAGCCCATAACTCTGTGTGTGTGTGTGTGTGCTGTGTACTTTCTTGTACCATTGCCTGGGGTGCCTGGACTTACAAAGAGGTTCTCCTGAACAGAAATGATTCAAGGAGGCAGAGCCAATGTTCGCTGGCAGCAGCCAAATTGGTAGCTTCGTCTTGCTCCCCTCTCCTGCATCAACATGCTTCTGGCCAGAACAAGATGGAACTGTGCCCTACTTCCCTTGATCCCAGAATTCACCCCATCACATGTCTCCACATGAGCCCTGCAGCCTCGTCCCATGCCCAGCCTGGCCAGAGAGTGTGGCTCTGAGCACCCCTAGCCTTTGGGAAAGTGTGCACCCCAAATTCACATTGATATGCCTGGCCAATATCAGTCATGCACCCCCCCCATTCCTCCCCTCCCCACACACACATGTTCATTCTCAAAAGAACTGAAGGCTCAGCGAATTCTCGACCCCCGTTCTGGAAGCTGCTCCTGGGTTGCGCAAGCCCCTTTGGCACAAGCTGCCTGGACCAAGCAGTGCTCGGGGTGGAAGCACAGAAACAAAATGTACTTGTCCCACTTCTGAGAAAGAGGACTTGGCTCCCCCTGAGGAGGAGGAGCTGCCTCCTTACTGATGTCACCCGGCCACCACAGGAAGGCACCTAGCTCTGCGTTCAGCTGTCCAGGGCCAGGCTGAGAGATAGGGCCCCCCCAGAGAAGGTGGGGACCCAAAGGTGGTTGGCCAGACCAGGCGCCATCCGACTGCTGGGGGCTCAGGACTCAAACAGGAGGCAGTGCTGGCCCGCACGGGAAGGCCGGGCCACAGGCACACAGGAGAGTGGGTCTTTGCCACCCTCCACCAACCTGGCTGTTATAGAGCTCCAGGTGCGCCGCACACCCTGGGAGCACCCATCCCCTGAGGCCCCAGAGCCATATCTGATGCCCAACTTAGGGCTGGAAGCGTGGCCATGTGGTACTCACTCAGGCCTTGCACTGAGGTGGCTCTGTGTAACAGCTTAGGCATTCACTAACGCAGTGTGCAGAGTTCCAGCCTCACCACAGGGCCTGTCCCTACTCCAGGTCATTGGGGAACCCTCTGAGTCCTGAGCCCTGGACCCTCAGAGGGCTGGCCTACATAAAGGCAGGATTCTTCTTCTTCTTCGTGGCTTTATAAACAATTTTTAAGAGAAAGATTAAAAATAAATTCTCACTGCCAGCAAGTTGATTCTGACACATAGCAACCTTATCCGTCAGGGTAGAACTGCCCCTGTGGGTTTTCTGAGACTGTGTCTCTTGATGGGAGTAGAAAGTCTCATCTTTCTCCACCGAGGGGCTGGTGGTTTCAAACTGCTGACCTTGAGGTTAGCAGCCCAACACATAACCCGCTCTGCCACCTGGGGTCCCTTCCCAAATCGCTATCTGTCACCTATCACATCCAGGCTTTTGACTAGCAGACAAGACCTGATCTCCTTCATATTTCCGGTGGCCTAGCCCACTCGCTCTGTAGCCATCCTCAAATGATAAAAGGCCATCTTCAAATGAGCTCAGTGGTGTAACTTGTGCCAGACGCACGTATCCTGTGCGCATCTGCATCATCAAATCCTCTGAGACAGTTACCAGCCAGCCAGGAGCCACAGACATCCTGAAGAAGATGTATCACTGTTATTGCATTATCTCTTGCTCTCTATCTCTATCTATCTATCTACACACACACACACACATATGGAGTCCTGGTGACATAGTGGTGACATACTGGGTTGTGATCGCATGGTCAGCAGTTTGAAACCACCAGCAGCTCCATTGAAGAAAGCCTGGGCTGTCTACTCCTGTCATCAGTTATAGTCTCAGAAACCCACCGTGGGTCACTGTGAGTCAGCATTGACTCAATGGCAGCGATATATCGATAAACCAAATCCATATATATATGGATGTGTAGATCATGGACTACCAGAAAAAGAAACAATTCCATTGTTTGTTAAAAAAAAAAAATTCCAGAAGAAATGCAGCCTGACGCTCCTTGGAAGGAAGGACGTTGAGACTCTGTCCTCACCTACGTTGTACGTGTCGTTAGGAGAAGCCCGTCCCTAGAAAAGGACACCGTGCTTGTTCAGGCTGAGGGACAGGGAACAGAGGACGATCCCTCGAGAAGAGGGATTTGGCACAGGGGTGGCAGCCATGGATTCAGACATCACAAGTGTGAGGATGTCGTATGGCCAGACAGTGTTTGGTTTTGTCAGGATGTGCGTAGGGTCTCTATGGGTCAGAGCTGCCTCGATGGCACCTAACAAGAATGCGTAAATGCCACAACAGGTGCCCTTTCACCACGTGCACAGGTGCAAAATCAGGGACACTAATGACTTCAACCCTGACAACCTTCACCAATATCCATTGCCAAACGTTCCATCATCCTAAACGGAAACTTCAACTCAAAATCCAAACTCACTGCCATCGAGTCGATCCACTCCTTATGAGAGCAGAAATCCTCATCTTTCTCCCACGGAGTGGCTAGTGCAGTGGTTCTCAACCTTGGGTCATGACCCCTTTGGAGGTCGAATGACCCATTCACAGGGGTCACCTAAGACCATGTATCCAATGGTCTTAGGAACCGAGACGCCACAACTCCATCTCCAGGCGGGTCTGCCCACCTACAGATCCGTCCACATATGGGGTCACCACAACATGAGGAACTGTAATGAAGGGTCGCGGCATTAGGAAGGTTGAGAACGACTGGGCTGGTGGTGTCCAACTGCTGGCCTTGAGCTTAGCAGCGCAGCACGTAACCCACTATGCTACCAGGCTTCCAAAGGAAACTCACTGCTTCTTAAATATGGTCTCCCTCTCCTCCATCCTCTCCCCCTTCTAACCACTACCACACGTTGATCTCTACACTGACGCTTGTTTTCGGTGTTTCCTCTAAGTGAAATCTTACAATAGCTGTCCTTTAATGGTTAACTTACACCTGCCAAAAACCAAATTCACGGCCATTGAGTCAATGCTGACTCATCTCAACCCCTGTGGGTCCCCAAGACTGTAACTGTTTATGGGAGGAAGAAGCCCAGGCTTTCTTCCGAGGAGCAGCTGGAGGTGCCAACCATTTGGATCACAGCCCAATTCATAATCACTAAATCACTGCTCCATCACCGGGCTCCTAACTTACACCTTAGGAGGCTCTTTTTAAAGTTCCAATACCTGAACCCATCACCCAAGTAAGTGAACTTGAATCTCAGAGAAAGGCTGACCTTCAGTAGTTTTAAAGGCTCCTCAGTGGATTCTAATGGACACCTGAGATTAAGAAACCACTGCCCCACCTGGAATCAGTATTTTGGGAACCAGGAAACTGAAGCATTTTTTCATAAAGCCACACAAAGAGCAGCCAAGTTAGGCTCGGAGGGCATTTACACCAATTGTGGGACCAGATTTTTAACCCCATGTAAGCACAAGAACAAGGGTAACAGTGACTCCAGGGTGGAGTTCTTGCCTTCCACGCGAGTGACCTGGGTTCAATTCCCATTGCCAGTGGATGCACCTCCGTGGAGGTTTGTGGGTTGCTGTGAAGCTGAACAGGTCCCAGCAGAGCTTCCAGATGGAGACAGATGAGGAAGAAAGGCTCAGTGACATTCCCGGAAAATCAGCTCAGGAACCCCCTAAGGATCACAGCAGTCCGTTCTGCCGGCAGCATGGTGATGGCCTCATCTTTGTTTTGTTGTTTTGTTTCATTTCACTGTACACGGGGCCAATGGGACAGTAACCAACACCACAACACAACACCTGTACCACGATATGACAGATGTGCTGTCCAAGAGACAGCTTTACCTACTGCGTAAGAACCAGCCTGCTGGAACCCAGCTCCCTTGTTGAAAGAATTATTTAATAGACGGACCTGAAGCCCAGTCCTAGCAACCTATGGAGGGATCTTGACCAACCATTGAACTTTACGAGTCTCATGCCCTTTATCTATAAAATGGGGTGGGAGGTGCTGGGCTGGGGAGGGTCATAAAACTACTTTTCTTCTGGAATGAGGAGAGTTTAAGAACACAATACCTTTAGAATAAACCAGTATCTATAGAATGGGAAAGAGGAAGGCCCTCAACAAGGTGGATGGACACAGTGGCTGCAGCAATGAGCACAGGAACCATTGTGAGGATGGCGCAGGACCATGCAGTGTGAGCTTCTATTGTGCACAGGGTCACTCTGAGTCAGAAGTAATTCTGTGACCCCTCACCACAACATAGACTGCATAGCACCAGGCTGAGCACATGATAAACCCTCAACATTTTGAACAGTTCTTGATATTTTGAGTATCGTACATGCACTGGCATGATTCCTCAGCGTTGGTGGCCATGGAATGTGCATGGTAGGGGTAGGGACTTGCCCTCCAGGGACAAAGGCACCCAGGTCTCCAGAAACACAGCCTTTATCAATATCCAGAAGGGTTTACTGGTGAGAATTCCAGCCATATCCTTTGGAATCTTGGGAATGAGGTCCCTAGATCTCCTTCCCTTTGGGATACTTCTCAGGGCATTCAGCAGCCACCAGAGGGAGGCCCGCCTTGACCCTTCTTCCTCTCCAGACAAGACCCAAAAGCCCAGGGGAGTCTCCTACTGCACGTACCCACATCAGATGACAAGCCCCCAGACAGGAAAAAAAAAAAAGAATGGAGAGTGCTTTTGGTTGATTTGTTCCCCAGCCATCTCCTGATTTTAATAGTTCTACTAATGCCACCATCCTTTCTTGGTCACCTTGATGCAAACCTTCCTTTTTATTTTCGTGACCCCCTCCCCCTTTGTCCTTCACACGCTACATCCTTTATAACAACAACAACAAAAAGATCTCTACTCTGTGCACCCCACTCCTACCCCACTTCAAGGCCTGGGTAGCTTGAACCTGAACCCGTCTCCTGAACACTGTGTCCTGGTGGCAGCCTCTGCAGACCAACTGCTTCCCCATCACCTGTGGCTATCTCAGACCACATATGCAGGGTCTCAGTCCCCAAACCCCAGGCCTACGGGATCCGAATGTGTGGACCCCCTGATACGTGGACCTAGGCAGGCTGAGAAGCCTGGACACAATTGATGTTCTCCTGCTGAGTTCTGCCCATATTCCTGGCACACTACAACTCTGCCACCAGGATTTCAAAGACCAGCAAGGTCACTTCTGGTGAACATGTTTCAGTGGAGCTTCTAGACTGACACAGACTAGGAGGAAAGGCCTGGTGATCTACTTCCAAAGTTTTGCCAAGGAAAACCGCCTGGGTCACAACAGAACACTGTCCTGCATCACACCAGGAGGTGGTCCTCTTGTCTGGTGGGCATCCAGATTACCCAGTGGCTGCAGGAACGGTTAGCTTCCAAGTGTCTCAATGACCAATGTTCTGCTTGCTGTCTCTCCCATCCTCAAATCCTTCCACTCTTCCTGACTGGACGCAAATTACAAAGCATTAACATTTAGCATTGTATCTAAGGTCACCTCCCTAATCTATGGGAAGTTTTAGGGTGGTCTCCCTAGATAACTTTAACTCCAACCATTCATATAGGTTCTCCTACAATCACACTCCCCAAGCGACCACCACTCCGGACCTGCATTATTGAGTGGGTCCTGTCCGGTCTGCCTGCTCCTTTCTTGTCCCATTGTAATTGTCTTCTCACTGAGTGAATCTGACTGTACTCCTCCCCTGCTTCTAATTATCTAGTATTCACCCTTGGGACCCACATGCCCTACATGATCTGAAGAAACCCTGGTGGTGTAGTGAGTATACATTGAGCTGCTAACCACAAGGTCAGTGGTTGAAATCCCATGGAGCAATAAAGGATTTCTGCTCCTGTAAAGATTTATCTTGATATTTGGCGCCCTCGAGATGGTTTTGACTCATAGTAACCCGTGTACAACAGAACAAAACACTGCCCAGTCCTGGGCCATCCTCACTCTGTTCTGATCCATGGTTGCAGCCACTATCAGTCCCACATGTTGAGGATCTTCCTCTTTTTCATTGTCCCTCTCCTTTACCAAGCATGCCATCCTTTTCCAGAGGCTGGTTTCTCCTGATAACATGTCCAAAGAACGAGATGAAGTCTCACCATCCTTGCCTCTAAGGAGCAATCTGGCTGTGCTTCATCCCAGACAAATTTGTGTGTTCTTCTGGCAGGCCATGATACTTTCAATATCCTTCGCCAGCACCGGAACTCCAATGTATCGATTCTTCTTCTTTGGTCTTCCTTATTCCAGGTCCGACTTCCACCTGCATATGAGGCGATTAAAAGCACCTTGACGTGGGTCAGACACAACTTAAAACTGTAAAGATGGATAGGGCTCTAGAAATGTCTTGCGGTTCTACTCTGTCTTTTGGGATCACGATGAGTCAGAATCGGCTCAACGGCAGCGAGTTGGGTGTTGAGTCGTCCGGAACTCTTTTCCTTCCACCTGCCCCTGCTCTCCATGCCCATGGTCAGCTTCCTGTGACCTCTGCCTAGAACTCCCGTCCCCCTGACCCTTACATTTCTGACTCTTGTTCCACAGGTGTCTCCTACCCCATGGAATCAGCTGAAGTTGCTATAGCAAATGCAGCCCAAGCCAAGCTTATCCACCTCGGGCCCATTACGCTGTTCTCAATAGTGCTTTCTTCCTCGTTCGCAGTCTGCTTGTCCTCCTCCTTAGCAAGTCTCACTACCTGAAATTGTTCTATGTTCCTTTGACTGATGTAATTTTTTATCATCTAGTTCCTTGGATCAACATGTCCTCTCTGAGAACGCGGCCCTGATGTCTTGATCTCTCTGTGTCCCTAGGACCCTGGGACTGTGTCTTGTGAGCACATTGCCCCTTTATTGGGGGCCTCAGCACAATCATCTGACCCCTGAACCCATCACCATCACCATCAACTCTATTCTGATTTCTAGGGTGACCCTAATGGACAGAGTAGAACTGCTCCCTCGAGTCTCTGTGATTATAAATCTTTAAGAAAGCAGACTGCCTCAGGACAAGGGGATTTCAAAGAGGTTGTGGGAAATTTCCACTGTTTCCATTTCATTTTCCACGAGCTTTTTTGAAGCCCCCTCGTGCATCTCCCATCTTCCACCTGCTCCTGAAGCCACACGCGCTCCCTGGAAGACTTTGTGTCTATTCCAGCTCCTCCTTTTGGCCTTTACAGAATGCTGTGCACACTTGCTGAACACCCTTAGTCCTTAGGCCTGCATTTAGAGGGCTAGGGACCAAGACCGACTGGAAAGCCTTGCCACGACTCATGTGTGAAGCAAATGTGGCTTCGGAGGCCTGCGAGGGAAGTGAAGAGACTCAAGGAGAGAAAGAAAACGGTGCTCATCAGATGCCCTGAACAATGACCCAGAGAACTTGTTCTTGGGTTTCAGAAGAGGCACAAAGGGCCTCTTTACATTACTGGTACATCACTCCTGCTTCTGAGAAGATAGAAGAGAAGATGAATGAGAAGGAGTAAGATAGAGCAACGAACCTCCGTCTTCCCACATTGACTGTCAATACATAGGAATTTATTCAATGTGTAGATCCCCGACCCAACAACAGCTTACAGGTAGGACATCAGTGGTTATCCAGTCAAGGTCGCAGGAGGTGAGGTGAGTCACAGACCCAAAGGAAGACGGTGCAGCGTGTCCTGGTGTCAGGAGCATTCCTGAACCGGAGTCTAATTAGTTTCATCTCAGAGTCTCAGGACCATTATACAAAAGGCAGGTTCAAGGTGAAACGAATGAAGCTTAAGCTTCAGACTTGCTCGCTGCACAAGCACCTGTCATGCTCGGACTTTTGAGGTGCACTGAATGGGGAGAGAAAGTTATTTGATAAGACGGAAGCTTTCCCAAGAGAGCATTTCTGGCAGTCTGGATACAAAGAGCTCAGCATAAAGGGGCAAGGCTCGCTGTGAATCCAGTCATTTGTTGCCAAATCTTTACTCTTTCTAAAATATTTAGAATCACACTTCACTTGTAATTTTGTGCTTTTTTTTTCTTGAAGAAGACCTGCTGCCACCACCACCGCCCCCCAAAATATGGAAGCTACAGACTGCACAACACCCAAATCTGCCTCTGAACTAGTGCCAACAAGGAGCAAGAACCCATGACTTCACATAACGTTTGCTGAGCACCAGTTAAAGCTCATAGAGCACAGTGGGTGTTGTTGGCTGAAAGAACCCGCAGCAGATCTACAATAGTAGGCAAGATAGATGAGGTTCCTGTAGGGTTAGAAGGTGTTAGACCAACAGGACATCATATGGCTCAGCGAGGCTCACATTCCTCAAACCACTAAATGAAAGTAGACTCCCCATTCCATGGTTAACAGTCAGAAAAGAGCCAACTGAGCACCCATTCGATTGATTTTCATCCTGTTTACCTTGCCACAGAAGATAAGAGCACTCAGCCACCTGGTCCACCTCTACCAAGTCCAAATACGAACTAAGCCAATGGCCTAATCCAGGCCTAACAAAATCCGTGCTTACCCATCTCAGGAGCCCTATCTGAGATTGCCAGACCGGATTAGGTTGGAAAGACATAACAGTCATCCAAGCCATTGACCTTTGTTGGAAGGCCCACCACCCATCAGCCAGAGAAGGTGCCATCAGTGCTGAGCTGCAGTGGTTCATCCATGCATATACTATGATGGTGAGGGATTCTGTCAACTAGACATTTCTGGGGGAGGGTAAGTGGAGAGTCCAATCTATCAGTAGGGTCTTAGCCTGAGGACACCTCCTTGCGGTCATTAACGTGTTTCTGTGAGAGAACAAGGCCAAGCAGAGTCAAGTCCTCCTTGGCCCTTGGCCTTCTGTTAAAGCTGAAACTTGCACCTCAATCTCCTGCTGCTTCACCTACTGATGCCAAGAACCATTCATTCAGCTGACTTCGGACTCATATTACCTTTGCATCCACCAGCCCGTGCTCCCCACCGTCTCTGCTTCATCATCCTGTGTCCTATCTGTCAATGTCCGTGAGTCAGAAGCCTGAACTGGACTGTTTCTATTTCTACAACTGTGCAAGCCATTTCTTGATATAAATCTCTCTCTAAATGCCACCCATACAAGTGTCTCTGGTTTTGTTTCTCTAGAGAATCCAACCTGACCCAGATATAAATAGACATCGCAAATCTATTGTTGGCCTTCATCACAAGACTCAGTCATTTGTAGAATAAGGATGTAGGGAGTTGGAATTCGTTCTTTGGATTGAAATCACTGAAATAGCAAGACCAGTGAAGTCAGGGTATTGATCCATTAATTCACTCAACAAATATTTGTTGAGCACCTACCATATGCTAGAAGACATGTCCATGAACCAAAACAAAATTACCAGCCTTAGGGAGCTTACACGCTAAGAGAGAGAGACAGGCAATGAGGGAGTGCTGTGGGATGAGAGGGAGACCCTGGGTAGCACCAATAGCTGTGAACTGCAAGGTTGGAAGTTCGGGTCCTCCCAGAAACACCTAAGAGGAAAGGGCTGACAATAATCTCTTTCTGCAACACCAGCCCCAGAAAGTTCTATGGAACACGGTTCTACACCGACACACATTGGGTCTCCATCAGTTGACTCACCAGCAACTAGTCTGGTTTTAAGTTTACGGGGTGGGAGAGAAAACAAGCAGTCTATGTAGGAGTTCTGAGTGCGGGGGCCAAGAGGGGGTGCACGTCTGCCAAGAATAGGCACTTCACTGGCTGAGCCCCAACAAGCAGCAGCAAGGCTACGGTAAGGAGCAAGATGCACACTTCCAAAACAAAGCAGGTACCCACAGCCCATGCTGACGCTGTGGCTCACCACATCCTGAAGGGCTTGCTCAAGGAAATACGCAAGAAATAAATCTTCTTTGAAGTGACTTCTCTTTTTTTTATTTATTTCCCCGCCCCCCAGCCAGAGAAAAGATTTCATTGTGTGTCATTTGAAATAGATTTTCATTTCGTGTTATTTAACGACTTCAAAGGCGCTGCCCATAAATTCCATTTAATAGGTGGTTCCATTGGGGAGACCAGTGGGGCAACTGTCAATTAGGTGTTGCCTAAAAGGATGCGAGTGTCTCATAAAAGTGATGAAGGAGGGCATTACAGCACCAGGCACGTCATCCTCGCCACCCTGTTACACGCCGCAGAGTAATAACCCGCACGCCTGAAAGGTGGAAATAATTCTGCATGCACATGAAGGCGCGTGTAAATGCAAACTGTCTTGAATCAGGTCTAACGCCTGTGTCAGGCACTTTCAAACCCTGGAGGGCAAGGAGCAGAATTACAAGGCGAAGTCTCCGAGAACTTAGGGGCTCTTTCAAGTCAGCTCCCAATGTGGGGTCTTTTACCATCTTGCCTTTGAAAGCCAGGTTGTCAGACGCATTAAAACACAAAACTGATTGATCCCATCCATAAAAACTTCTAACGGCCGTGCTTCAGCCTCCAATGTTCTTCCTCCCGCTTCGACGGTAAACAATTTCAAACTGTCAGCAGGATCTCCAGGTGGGAGAGAGGAGAGGTGGGGCAAGAAGAGGCCGGGAGCAGGGCATGTGGTCACGGAACAGGACTCCGTGCCCAAGGTCCCGAAGGAAGAGGAGAGTTGGGACAGGAAGCAGCCAGGAATTCACTCAACATAGGAAAGAGCCAAGAGTCAGAAGTGGCATCCTCGATCTCGGATGTTAATCCCGAGGAGAGTGGTCGGACAGACACACGTTCACTTGTGGCCTGCCACACTTGGCAGACTGGCGCTGCCAGCTGCGGGAAGGCGGCAGAAGCTATGCCCATCCAGTTCCAAAGACACGATTTGGGTGGGGATGGAAGTGGAGCCACGTCACCTATACAGAAGAACGATGAGGGGGCTTCAAAAATCCCATGGTCTTCTCATTCCTTGGGTCGGAGTGTCCTGAAGGCCCCTTCCTAAACCGCTGGTGGGGGTTGTCAAGCCTGGGGCAGAGGAGGCAAAGAGGAAATCAAGAAGCAGAACACGGTAGCCACAAAGCCAGGCAGGAGCCTTCTCATGACTGGAGACAGATAGGAAACAAGCAAAAAGCGCCCAGCATGGCTGCTGACCATCGGCATGGAGTGGGCGCCTGCCTGTGAGACCAGCATGGCACCCCATCGGGTTCTTGGTGGCTCCTCTGTGGAAGAAGCTCACCACACTGTCTTCCAAGGCACCTCTGGGTGGCTACCACCTCTCAGTGGGGGGCCACTTGGCTGTCGACTTGAAAAAGGAGCACCAGCCACGAGGCACATTTGTACTCTGACACACTGGGATCACCTGGCGGCACAGTCGTCTCCATAACAACAGGTAGTCCGTGTGTGTGTGTGTGTGTGTGTGTGTGTGTGTGTGTGTGTGTTCACTCTGGGGAGTCTGGGGGGGTGCCTGTAATTTTTTATCCAGCTGCGAAGACCAGAGGAACACAGATCAAGAGGATTACCTGTCCCTTAGAAACCGATGCCCCTTTTCCTGGTGTGTTTTTTGGCGGCATTTCCCATGCCCACCCCACCCCTGATCGTTGGAGAGAAGCCGGGGTGTGGTTTTTCTCTCCGCCTGTTGTCTTGTGTGCCAGCCGGCTCCCTAGCTCTAATTCCGGTCTGTTTCCTCCCTCATTGACACACCTGCCGCTTTCCTCTCATCCTGACCAGAACCCAGGGTCGTTCTGTGCTGAGAAAGTCTTGTTTTCCTGCCGACGTCTAACACATGAATGTGTTGGCGTTCAAGTCTGGAGCCCGGGGAGAGCGAAAACTGTCCAAGGTGCCAGCTGACCGTGCATGGAACCGCCGGAAAAAGTGAGGACGAGGCGCCTGCCAGGCAAATGCCCCGCTTTGATCCAGAAAGGGCTCTGCCTTCTGGTTTTCATGCGTGAAAACAACCTAACAACAAGGGCGAGAGGTACCAACTTCTGAAAGCTCTCCCACGGGGGAATGAATTATCCTAAAGCATCCTGATACTCTGTCACTTCCTGCTGGCTCTCCATCCTTCTTGAGGCTGCCTTCCCTCTGGGACGGGCACTGGATCCTCAGGCTGGCTTTCCAGTTTCTTAGCAACAGCTTCTGTTCAACCTGTCTCTCCATGGACTGCTCTAGCACTCAGGAAGCGTTGTACCCAGCGGCTCTCGTGTCCCCCTTTGCCTCTGTCGTCTGGCCTGGACAACATGAGCAGGTGACCAGAGTCACCCACAGGGCCCCACATCCTCTGGAGGTTGAAAGGCTGTGGTCGCTACCATAAAATTTTTAGTAATTATGTGATTGGTAAGTGAAGTCTAATGGGACAATGGGACACATGCCAGATGCTGGGAACCCTGCCCCCTTCTTTCTTCCTGAGATGGCCCACTCCCTCAATCCTGGTGGCTCACCCAGCACCCAGTTTCCTGCCCTTACCCTAAGTAAGCTCCTCTCAGTGAGAGCCCTAAAAACAGGCACGAAGAGAGTAAGTATCTAGCGTGCACCCAACAGTGGCCCTGGGAACCATATGGGGCCACTGTCCCAGCCCTGGGCAACACGTTCAGAGAATGATTCAGCAGAGATCCCTCATCCAACCTTGGTCCCTCCCCCAGCAGAGGCCCCACCTATCAGCAAGGTCATTTTGCAGTGGGTTTTGCAAAGAACCCAGCCGACCCTGCCTGGAGCATGAGTCTCCACACTGCTTCTTTTCTGCCCCATTTAATCCCGGCAATTCTAACCTCTTTATTCAACTGATGGGGATGATTTGGAATTACAGCCTTGTTATCATGAACACTACCTGTTACTCATAACTCTAAACCACTGTTACGGAGGGTTCTGTGGATTGAACAGTGTCCGTCTCTCTCCAAAGTGTGGCTCTTCTCTGTAAATAAATCAAGCTACGTTGAATTCCTAATCTCTACATCAGTGAGTATGACCTTGTTGGGGAAATAAAGCTCGTCTTTCCACTGGAATGAAGTCACATCAAGATAGGCTGGATCCTAACTCTAATCTCTTCTGAGTGGTGGCTTATCATGGAGAAAGACAGACAGAAAAGATGCTCTTGTTAGGTGCCATGAAGTTGGTTTGGACACACAGTGACCTGATCGATGTGCAATAGAACAAAGCAATGCCCAGTGCTGTGCCACCCTCACCACTCTTCTTATGTCTGAGCCCCTTGTTGCAGTCACTGTGCCAATCCAACTCATTGAAGAGCTTCCTCTTTTGCACAACCAACCAAGCATGATGTCCTTCTCCAGGGACTGGTCTCCCCTGACAACATGGCCAAAGTATGAAGACAAAGTCTGGCCATCCTGGCCTCTAAGGAGCATTCTGGCCATGTTGCTCCCAAGACAGATTTGTTTGTTCTTTAGGCAGTCAGTGGTACTTTCAATATTCTCCGCCAGCACCACATTTCAAATGCATCGTTTTTTCTTATATTCCTTATTCAAGGTCCAAGGTTCACATGCATATGAGGTGATTGAAAGCACCAGGGCTTGGTCAGGCTCACTTTAGTCCTCAAAGTAGTATCCTTGCTTTTCTTAGAGGTCTGGTGCAGCAGATGTTACCCAGTGCAATGCATTGTTTGATCTCTTGACTGCTGCTTCCGTGAGCTGTGATTGTGGAGCCAAGCAAGAGGAAATGCTTGACAACTTCATTTTTCTCTCAGTGTATCATGATGAGAGATAAAGTCATGGAAAAAAATGTGAAAACCAAACAATCAACCAGTGGCCTTGGAATTCCCATGGGTCAGAGTAGAACTGTATTTGAGTCATCTCTGGGTAGACTTGAACACCCAACCTTTGAGTCAGCCGCTGAGTCCATTAACCATCTGTACTGGTCAGGGACCGCCAAGTGACACACATGAGAACATAGATGCCGTGTGACAATGGAGGCAGATGATCTATAAGCAATAAAGAACCCCCAGGGTTTCCAGAAGCTAGGAGAGAGGCCCACAGAAGAGTCCGCTTCCCAAAGTCTCCAACAGGAATCAGCACAGCCAACGTTCTGACTTGGACTTCTTAGATGCCGCTATTTCAATTGAGCTGGTTGGTTGGTTGGTTGGTTGGTTGGTTGGTTGGTTGGTTGGTTGGTTTTAAAGGCACCCTTATGAGATAAGACAAGTGCATGCTAAAAGAACGTCTCTGCAGTCATCCACAGATCCCAAACACGTTTAAATGGTTTCTGTTGGAAATAAATCCACATATATAGGGAGTGGGACCCTAGTAGCAATACTTTGGGACTTACCCACATAAGGCAGTCAGTGAAACTGCCACCAATAACTCTAACTTGGGGGTCAGCAAACTTCTGAGATGGAGGAGCCAGTCCTGTATCTTATGATAATTCAAAAATTACTCAAGAGCCAACAACATATTTTGAATAAACAAATGAAAGCGCCATTACCTGAAGGTTATCCTTTAAGTTTTCTCAATTTCCTTCAGAGCCATATGTATATACCAAAAGAATGAAGAAGGATCAAGAACCGTAGTTTGCCCAGCCCTGGTCTAACCCAGTCTTTCCATGTTCATAACATTTAAAAAGAAATAAATAAGGCAGTCAAAGTCCCAGTACGCTAGCCAAGACTGCATGGTGGGTATGGGTAGGTGTTCTGGATGACATTCATCAAGAGAGACATGGACGATATATACTAGTTAGACTGGTGAGTGTTCTTATAGAAATATGTATGCCTAGTTTTCATTGATATTTCTCTGACGCTATTGGTGTCGATGTTAAACATATTTTCATGTGCTTATTGAAGCATTGTATAATGCCTTTGTGAGGTATACCTTAAAATACTTTGTCAGTACTTTGGACTACAATTTCTTTATTATATATAATGCATATTATGTATATTTTCTTTTTCTCTCACTGCCATCGAGTCAATGCTGAATCAGTGACCCCTGTGGGCTTTCAAGACTGTAACTTTTGACAGGAGTAGAAAGTCTTTCTCCCACAGAGTAGCTGGTGGTTTTGAACTGCTGACCACAAGGATCACAGCCCAACACATAACAGCATAACCTATCTTTGTTTCATACATTTTCTGTCTGTCTGTGATTTGCTTTTCACTCTTCATTTTTCTTTTTAAATCAGAAATGTTAATTTTTATAAAGCCCTGGTCAATTTTTTTATAGCTTGTATTGTCTACATCTTATCTTTAAACCAAAGTTGACTACCAAAGTCCTAAAAATCAGCTCCTATATTTTCTTCTATGAGTCTTATCATTTTAGTATTTTAGGTTTTTTTTCTTTAGGTGTATGGTTTATTTTGAGTTAATATTTGTTGATTTTGTAGGCTGTGAGTCAAAGTTCATTTTCCTACTTGTGGAATCTAATTTTTGAAATGACTAACCTAACCCCAGTGAATTCGCTTATTATCTTTGTCAAACATCACTGAACCACATGTGTGTACATATGTATACATATACATGGGTCTATTTCTGGTTTATGCATCTGTTTCATTAATATAGACACCACTCTGTACACTAAGAGCACACTGTCACAAATAATTCTGCCTTCCAGTAAATCCTGGAGCCCAGGGCACTGTAGAAAGTTAGCACGATTGCTGCCAACAGAAAGGCTGGAGAGACAAGTCTCCTGGGGGCATATCAGAAGAAAGCTCTGGCACTCTACTTCCGGAAACCTCCGCACCCTGCTTGAGAGCCCCATGGAAAATACTTCTTCTCTGACATAAATGTAAATCAACTCAGCAGCCTCCAACTTGTAAAGTCTAGGATCTGGTCCTACAAGTCCTCAACTTCATCCTTTTTCATAAGCATACTGAGAATCACTTTCTTATCTATGAACAGGCAATGTAAGATGCTTTCAGTGATATATAATCGCTGATATATGTATCATATATATATATATATATCAGTGATACATACATCACCTTTGAACAGGTGATGTAAGAGGCTTTCAGTGATATATAATCTTCCTCCTACCCGCAGCCCCCAAGCTTACAGCTCTCCCTAAAAGGAACCACTTTGAGGAGTTTATTATTGTGCTCTTTTTCTCTCTTTTAAGAGATTGTAATTGGTTTTTTTCAAATCCAGCCAGAATTTAAATGGACCATTTAGACTCTAAAATTGGGAGGAATGTTGTTTGTAGGCCCTTAGAAAGGGAAATAATGACGCCTGGATTCATTTTCAGTATTAATGCAGACTTCCCCACTCAGGCAGAGGGCTTGCTCTAAGAAAGCCCCGTCAGTGGTGGGAAGCTTCAACCTTGGCTAATGACATGCTCAATTCTATCCATCAAAGAAGAAAAAGTAGGGGGCATTTGTGAGATGCCCCCATTAGCCTCCATTCAAAATATGCTGCTTAGCTTTAGCTTAATGACAGCCTAATCATATAACCCCAGGTAATCACCGAGCGGCGATAAGAACAAAATGATCATCAAGAACATCCCCAAAGCCTAGAAAAGAGTCTGAGGATCCAAGGTCACTGCCCCATCCCACCCCTAAAACTGCAACCCCAGGAAAAGAATCAACTCAAGCGACAGTTGTCAGTTGTTATTGGAGTATTACCAGTTGTACACTAGGCAGTATTGAGGGTGGGGGAGGTGATGCTGCAACCAATCACACGCTACCCATGCCCTCTGGGAATTTACTGTCCAGAAGGCCAGCCAGCAGGTGCATACATAAACCACCCGGATGCAACAAAAAGTTCTGGACCCGCAACTCCAACAGAAGAGTACGGAGACACGATCTTTGGAAAGACGTGCATTCTGGTCTGATGAGACCATTCAAACCCTTACTGGATTCAAGACCCCCAGGAGCATGCACAGCACCTTGACATCCAAGCAACAGGCAGATCTCCTGACCTGCATTTCATTCTGGTTAAAAAGGGAGCTACTTTCCAGATGTGGCATTTCCTCTAGATTCTTGGTACCCTAGATAGGGTGGTGGGTGGGCTCAGAAAGCAAATGCATCTCAAGAACTCAGAGGCCTAGTTCAGAAAAAGAGATGGCATAGGGTTGTGGGCAAAGCATGCAGAAAGGTGGACTTTCACCACCCTGAATCACCTCTTGTTCATCTGCAAACCTCCTTAGTTGCTGTGTGTTCCAAAGGGTTTTCCATGGAAACTTCTTACAGCTTAGAATAAAGGGGGTTTCTCTGAGAGGAAAAGTGTTTCTGGCCATCCTGACACAGGTCAAGGTTGAGGAAACCTGTTGCCCTTAGGAAATGAAGACCCAAAGACTCAATGGAGGTTGCTGTATTTGTCCCTATGCAGCTGGAAAAGGCCAGCGTGTGTGTGGGCAAATATCAATATCTTTTCATTTCATATCCATATTTACCATGAACATAAATGCATTAACTTCCCCCAAGAATCACAGAAGTCAGAATATAGGAGCCTGAAGCCTGGCCTTTTATAGATATGTTCTTTGGTTGTGTAAACAGAAGACGACTGAATTCCCCAGAGATGAATGGAAGTCACCCATTACCCTCCTGGTCGCATCATCTCACCGATTGACTATGGCTGGCTGTGTCCATTATTAGTATCCACAGATTTCTCATGTGGTCTCTCTGTCTTTGTGATATAAGAAGTGGGTAGTGTGCCTGCCTAGTCTGCCATCTGGCTGGAAGTCCATGAATACATTGGCTTTTCACTGGCTGATTTTCTGAAGTAGATCTCCAGTCCTTCCTAGTTCATCGGAGTCCAGAAGTGCCTGTCACACCTGTCCAGCATCACAGCCACACAGGTCTCCATGGAAAGATGGGGAGTAACTGTGCAGTAGGTACATTGACCCAGGAACTCAAACCTGGATCTCCCTCGAGACCTCCCACAGACACTGAGCCTCCACTGCCTCTTCGCTGTGAGTGTAACTGAATCAAAATAGGACAATCACACGTGGCTGATTACATAATGAATTGGACTGAGCCATGCCATCATTGGCTAAGTTGGAAAGTTCGCTCTTTTGGTGTTCAGAGAAAACCTGGGGTCAGTGGGAGCACCAGGGGGCCTTGTTTGCTCTGCAACTGGAAATCAAAAGTCTGCAGAGGCAAGCTTTTTCTAATATCTCCATACCACCACTGGCACTTCAAAGCTTCATTTAGAGCGCTGTAAGCCTTTGAAGCCTTCTGGTCCCAAACCGAAGCATGGCCCAGCAGGAGCCTGATTTTCCTGTGTTCAAAGTCCCATACATTAGCATGTATCCAGCCCTGGGAGAAGCCAGTGCCTTCTTGGTGTGCAAACCTTTATGCACCGTGTTATAATGTGCTTTCTTAATGTTGTTGTTGCTGCACGGTCCTCTCTTGGGAAACCCCTGCAAAAGGTATCGACTACAGTGGGATCCATTTCCTACGGTCCACCTTCCAAGAGCTTGGGTATAATGTGAACTAAATCCTCTTGGTAACAGGAAGGATGGACTAAGTGAATGATGGATATGAGAAAGATAAGCCGTCTGCATATTTTTGGTTCTTGTAGACATGCGACTCTTTGTGGATGCAGCTACGTGTTGGAAACAATGAGGAAAATACAAAACACACAGACAGACCCAGTAGCACCACTGATACAACCATAATAGGAGAGTCCAGCCCATGGGATAGTTTTCAAGTGTGGAGGATGTACTGATAGCGTAATAGAAGGTAGATGACTGATGATAGATAGAAGATAGATGATAGATGATAGATAGATAGATAGATAGATTATAGATAGATAGATAGATAGATAGATAGATGATAGAGAGATAGATAGATGATAGATAGATGATATAGATAGATGATAGATAGATAGATAGATAGATAGA
>NW_022103908.1:1115815-1135242 GCF_000313985.2 Echinops telfairi | reverse complement strand
CCATGAGATCAAGAACTCATTGACTCAAATTAAATGGAATACAATGAAATGTGAGAGAAACAGCATATAGATAGATGATAGATAGATAGATGATAAGATAGATGATAGATAGATAGATAGATAGATAGATAGATAGATAGATAGATAGATAGATAGATAGATAGATAGATAAATAGATGAGAGAGATGAGAAAAGGAAAGAAATGAGCTAGGGTGGGTGGAAGGGGAAAATAAAATAAAGAGAGGGAGGAAATGACAAAGAGTTGAAAAGAAGAGGGGAAATGAGAACGGCATGAAGCAAGAAAGAATCCGCAGGTGAACCTGGTTTGCAAGAAGACAAATGGCGAATAAAATCACCTGGTGTCTCAGTTTGCTGCTGCTGCTGCTATAACCAAAACAGAATATCACCATTAGTAGATCGTTTTACAATGGCTGTGTACATGGAAATTATTTTTTCAAATTTGGGAGGCCGGAAGTCTGAATGCAGGCGGTGGCTCTAGAAGGAAGAACTTCTTTATCTACTTCAGCTTCTAAAGCCCAAACTAAATCTCACCCCTTGCCCTGGAGTCACATCGGGGGGCAGCAGGGCCCAGTAGACCTCCTCCACAGGGTAGCCCTGGCTGTACCCTCCACAATCTCTCTCCCATGGAGAGACTTGGGAGTTTGAATCTTCGCAGCCAAGCGCTTAACTGCTTTGCCACCAGCATTCTCCAGTCCCCAGGAACCCTTAGCATTCCTATCTATCTATCTATCTATCTATCTATCTATCTATCTATCTATCTATCTATCATTCCTGGGCTTGTAGCTGAGTCTCCCCTGTGTCTTCCTCATGGGACAGGGCATCTTCCTCCATGCGTGTCTCTGTAGCTATTCTGCCCTTTTGATAACTAGAGGTGATTAGGTTTAGAACAGCAGTTCTCAACCTGTGGGTAGTGACCCCTTTGGAGGGGGGAGGTGTCGAACGACCCTTTCACAGAAGTCAGCCGATTCATACCAGTAGCAAAATTACAGTTACTTAGTAACAATGAAAATAATTTTATGGTTGGGGGGGTCACCACCACATGAGGAACTGTATGAAAGGGTCACGCATTAGGAAGGTTGAGACCCACTGGTTTAGAACCTCTACTTGGTATGACCTCAGTAACACGAAAGAAGCCTCTTCTTTCCAAACAGCTGTGTTTTGAGGTGCAGAGGCTAGGTTTCAACACATAGTATTAGGGGTAGTGGGTAGGAATGACAATCATGTGCATAAGACTTGTCTTGGGAAAACCAAGGTGAAAATCCTACCAAGAATACGGTTTGTTCCCCTCTTTATCCCCATGCCCCTCCACCTTAATCCAATCTGGGCATGAGGGGATTTGGAATGACTTCTAGGGACCTTGTGAACATCTCTTGAATGATCCAGCCCTCATCCTGGGGCAGCTGTAAGTGCAGCACGGAGAAGACCAACTAGCAAGCATCCAGCGGGCTCCGACGCCGTTTCCCACTCCGAGAAAACGGGCCATGCCATTCATCTAACTCCCCCGCACAGTTCCCGGTAGCCCAAGCAAGACCGCAATGTGCACAACAATTACTACTGTATAAAAATACTGGTACATCCAAGGGTCATTCTCTTAAAAGTCCAATCAGGGAGATTTAGATCTACTTGAAAATGCAAGTGTGTCATTCCCTAATGGGCTGTGATGACTATTAAAAAAAAAAAAATGAGACCAGCAGTCATAAATACAGTTGACAGCCCCAACTCAGTCGAGACTGTAAATGCTGACTTGCTGCCCCTGTGGGCCGTGCCAGGAACATCGCATTCTGTTTGGCACTGGTGTTGTGACCATCCGAATTCCACAGTGGTGAAGTGGTAAGAACACAAGCCGGTGTCAGCAAGAAGCAGTGTTGGATCAGCCAGGGGCCACCTGGCCTCCTTGGGTAATTGCTTCTATACCCTTGGGCTGCAGCCGCTTCATCTGAGAAATGGAAATGGTCACACGGGCCGTCCCCAAGGACAATTCTATGTCCTGAAAGAGTAGACCGTAGGAGAGTGCCCCACACACAGACACTCATGGAAATAGCAGTGTCCTGCCCTACAGTGGGAAGCCACCAGGAACCACCTGCCCTCCCAGGAGGCCTGTGTTAGTGGCCGGGAACCCAGATTGTGCAGTAAGGACGCACTTGGCTGCTAATCACAAGGTTGGCGATTTCGAACCCACCAGCCCCTTCTGCAGGAGAAAAGGGTGGCAGCCTGTTAAAGATTTACAGCTTTGGAAAATCCCTTGTTCTACTCTGCCTGATGATCCCTGTGAGTCAGATTTGGTTCAGTGTGTCAGCGGCAACCCTGGGGTTGTCAGATCCACAATCTGCCTGGCCCTAAGGGCTGGCCTCCTGCTTTGCTCCATTGACCAGCGGTGACAACTCACTCTCCTTCAAGACTATTGGCCCAGGGAGCAGACGTTTAGTGTTGCAACTAAGCTCACCAAGAGTGCCCCAGAGTGAATCTGAATCCGGGCCTCATTAACACCATCCTCCAAGCCAGGGGGAGGAGAGCAGCCCACCAGCCGGTCCCAACCTGCTGCCTATTTTTGTAAATAAAGTTTTATTGGAACACCGCCATGCTCGTTCATTTACATATTGTCTGCAGCTGCTTTCACACGTCAACGGCAGAGTTGACTAGCTGTGAAGGAGACCATATGGCCTACAAGCCTAAAATATTTACTATCTGGCCCTTGATAGAATTTTTTTTTTTTTTTAAGTACTGGGGCCCTCGTCGAAGCAACCACACTGAGACCGTGTTCATCTCTACCTATGCAACGCCTTTGTGGAGCACCTGTGACCGCCCCCAGGTCTTGAGGAGGTTGGTGCGGACTCATTTGACCAAATCATCCACAGTCTGATAGAGGGAAGAGGAGACTATAAAGCCAGTTAAGAATTGCAGCAAATAGTGAGGTGTCAAATCGCATCGTGGAGTCCTGGATTCCAGGA
Organism: Echinops telfairi; assembly: GCF_000313985.2. Taxonomy (NCBI): domain Eukaryota; kingdom Metazoa; phylum Chordata; class Mammalia; order Afrosoricida; family Tenrecidae; genus Echinops; species Echinops telfairi. The sequence goes on along the minus strand of NW_022103908.1, from coordinate 1,132,273 downwards.
GGGGAGAATTCAGAATATGCTGGAATCTCAAGAGGACGCTTTCCAGGGGAATTGGATGAGCAGCGTCGCATGGATGGAAAGAGAGCGTGGGGCATTTCCAGCTAAAGCAAGAAGACGTGGAGGTCAGGAAAGAAACGAAGCCTGACTGCGGGACAGCGTGTACTTGAGGGGTGGAGCGGGCAGAAGGTGGAGCTTCAGAAAACCTGGAAGAAGTGAGTCCAGTGAGGTTGGACTTGAGGCTTTGGGCAGAGAGAGCCGCGGCGGGGCCCTGCGCCCCACTCAGACACGTAATGAAAGGAGTCTGGGAAAAAGAGAGATGGCGATAAGCAGCCCAATCAGAGGCCAGCTGTAACTCATGCTTGGTGTGATGACAGGATTATTAGAGGTCGCAGAGGAACAGATCTGAGAGGCTGTTAGCCAAAGTTGGTGACTGGTTGATGGGGCGTTTAATGGGCTAGAAGGAGTCGAGACAATTCCAGAACTCGCTGCTGGGGAGCCTGGTAGACTGGTCCTGACCATCAGGAGCAAAGGGGAACCGACTTAGGAGGCAAAGCTTTATGCCCCTTTTAAATAAACCGGGCATTGTAGGATTTCCAAGAGCCCGAGATGATGAATTAGATCGCTCATTTGTTTCACAAAATCTCAAATCACCTGTTTGTGACCTATTCAACCCAACAACATCATCTGCTAGGTGCTGCTGGAGCACCTCTTAGTAGCTGATCACCGGGGGAGGATTGGGAGATATTAAGCTGACTGGGGTACAGTGCCCACTTTTACAAGAGAAGCTATTACATTTGGGAAGGACGTTCTCACTAAGAGTGGAGATTGTCACTGTTGTTGTTAGGTGCCATCGAGTTGGTCCAGCCAGACTCATCGCGGCCCTTTGTATAACAGAAGGAGCCACCACCCAGCCACGCACCATCTTCACAATTGGAATATCTGAGTCCCTGATGCAGTCGCGGTGCCCGTCCAGCTCAGGCAGGGTCTGCCTCTTTTGCACTGTCCTTCTACGTTACTAAGCAGGATGTCCTTGGCCAGGGACAGGTGTCTTCTGATAACATGTCCAAAGTATACGGAGATAGACTTGGGGGAAAAAATAAATCAAGGGCCCAGCAGAGGTCTTGAACTAAGAGCCCTGAGACAAGAACTAAAACAGAAGCAGGTTCAGAGTAAGGTGGCAAGGGCAGGCATCAAGGCTCACTGAGAAGTCCTAACTGAACGAGCGTCCAATGATAAGACAATGACAAACATTTAGACTGTGGGAGAATGGAAGCAAGACGCCCTGAGTTCTGAAAGTCCACATCTTTTAGCAGGAAACCGCCGAAGCAGGGGCATGTGAATCTGTTCAGAAAGGAGAATGGGTAAGGATTAAGAAAAGTGGTATGTGAAAGATAGCAGTCAGGAGACTAGAACCCCACACTCCAACTCAAAAATTGTTCAAATAGCTAGATCCATTTAACTGAGAGTGACTTTCTCCCTAGGGCTTTGCAAATCTTTGATTACAGGGGAAAGCAATGGGCCCTGACAGGCTTTAGACGCCTTTGGGGGATGCTATTTTTTCCCATATGAAGGGACATGCCAATCAGCCATGTTTCAAAACTGTGCGATGCATTGCACATCCCGTAGGTCCCTGGGTGGGGTTTTAGAAATCTGTATCAGTATGGGGTTAGGTTGCGCTCACTGATGGAATGAGGGCTCCTGCCATTTCGTGTGCAAACGCTAGGGACGCTGGACAGCTGGCCGAGAGGGGCTTCATCATGCCACCCAGGATGACATTTCGCAGCATGGCATTGGCAGTGAACTGATCCCGCAGCCTAACTCCATCTCTCATGCAGCAGTTATGGGGTTTTTCAGGAATGCAAGTACACTGGAGATCAAAAAACAATTGTGATCTTTTGCTTGGATTGTTACCAAGAATTGCCCTGCAGCTGGGGAAATTTACTTGAAAAATCGTGTTACCAACAGCTTTGCCACTGGACAAGGAGAGTCACCGGTGCAAAACAAACACATCTTAATCAGACTGCATGCTCAGCTGATCCTGCCATAGCAAGTCTACTTTAAGGCACCAGCAGCATCCTCACGGAGCATCCTAACATGCACTTAGAGATAAGAAGTCAGCCAGTTCAGTCCCATTGCTCCAAGTCATGCCTCCGAAGCAGATGCAAGCATTTGATGGCTTCCTTTTAGCCCTGAACAGTAGCTGTGGTACATAGGCACTTACTTATCGAATGCAGGTAATTTTATTAGAAATGATCAATCACGATTTTATTACAAATTACTCTCCATTCATTTCTTATGATTACATGGCTGCACTATATTCAGTCTTGAAATTATCTAAGTATGTTACTACTTAGGAGCCCTGGGAGCATAATGCTTATGTATTGGGCAGCAGTGGCACAAGATCAGCATTTCAAAACCCCAGCCATTCCTCGAGGGAAAGACAAGGCTTTGTGCTCCTGTATAGAGTTACAGGTAGTCTGAGAAACCCACTAGGGCACTTCTACCCTGTCCTAAAGGGTCACTGTAAGTCAGAATCCACTCAATGGCAGTGAGTGGGTTTGAGACATATGCTATGTTTGCTATGAATTTCAAGTCACTTGACAATATTATGACCCAGAGAGGGAATTGGCCTTACCCAGGTTGACTAGCTATTTAGAGACAAAATCAGAGAGACAAGAAGTAGGGTGGCAGTTACAAAATCTCCTATCAACTTGAGTGAAGGGGTAGAGTCTAACTTGTTAATCAGGTCATAGCCAATCATGCCTATGTGGGCATGGCTTTCTCCTGAGGATTCTGGGAACTCCTGTCTTTCTCCCTGGAGGCAGGACATACTCTCTGCTTGACATTCCTGTTGACAAGTCACATGGAGCTAAGCTGATGGAGCCAGAGCCTTAAAGCTGGAGAAGCCATGGGGAGACCCATGCCAGTGCTGAGATGCTTCCACCACCACTGGATCCACAAGACTTTCCCCCACTGGCCTGTGATATTCCTGCATTTGGCATCATTGCATGTGTTGTGTAAGTCTGAAGAGGAATTTATAAATTGGTATTGGCCAAATGGGCTAATATTGGACTTACTGACTTGATCTGGATTAGGCTGGGATGTTTTCTCAATACACAATTGCTCTTTGATATAAAGCTCTTTCTTATACACATAGGAGTGTCTATGAATTGGTTTCTCAAGTCAATCCTGGCTAACACAGGTAGTATTTACTGAGCAACTCCCATTCCCCGGGCTCTGTCTTAGTCACCTTAGACACCCCTTCAATCACTCATTGCATAAAGATATACTTAATGCCTGCCAATGCTTGGCATTGTGGTAGATAGATGTCACCAAGCTGAGCACAGAGCTGGCCCTGGGTGGCACTAACAGGGAAACCCCCTGCTATTAAATCGATGCCAACTCATAGCAAGCCTATAGGTCAGGGTCAAACTGCCCCTGCACGTTCCCGAGACTATAACTCTTTACAGGAGTAGAAAGCCCCATCTTCCTCCCACCAAGAGGCTAGTGGTTTCAGACTGGGCTGCTGACCTGGCAGTCAGCAGACAAAGAGTCACCAGGGCTCCTGAACTCACTGCTGTGAGGTCAAATCTGACTCATAGCCACCGCACAGACAACTGGTTAGAGGATTCTTCCTCTGGACCCTGTGCTAAGCCTCACCATAACACCCGCCCGCATGCACTTCCCTGTGCGGGGACCTGTGAAAGAGTCTTGTTCTGAGCTTCTTCGTGCTCGACATCTGCTTGGTCACACCAGCTCAGGAAGACACGACACCAGGCTCACTCACCGTCAGTCACCGAGCTGAGAGCCAACCCTACTCAGGCTGAAGAGGATGAGCAGTGTGGCGTGGCCAGGGGAATCTGTCCATTCGAGCAACAAAAGGGCTTTCTTTGGGGGTCTCTGTGTGGCTGGGAAAGAGCCCTGGTTGAGCAGTGTTTATGGGTTGGGCCACTGACTGCGAGGCAGCAGTCCAGTCCGAAATCCTCAGCCGCTCCTTCGAGAAAAACCGGACTTCCTACTCCCGTAAAGAGTTATCGTCTCGGACATTGGCAGGGGCAGTTCTATACTGTTCTATAGGGCGGCTATGCGTCAGCATGGACTCAGTGGCAGTGAGTCATTTTGGCTTGTGTGGCTGGAAACAGAATCGGCTCTCTGGGGCCTAGAGAAAGAGCGAGTGCTCTGTGCGGCTCCGAGAGCCCAAGAGGAGGAAATTACGGAGCCTGGCTGCAGCGTGCTTGTTTAAATGTCAGCGGGGATCTTTCCAAGTGCTGGGAAGGATCCTCGCTATCCCCGGGGAACACCCAGGCCTGCCTTCTCCCCTCTGGCTCTCGGGGCCACCTGCAGTCACCCTAGTCACCTGCCTGCCACCTCAGACAAGCAGGAGAACTCCACACACAGAGGAGTCCGCCTCATCGCTGTCCCTCAGGGCCCATCACACAGACAACCACCAAACCCAGTCCTCTGAGCCAGAATCAACTCAATGGCAGTGAGTGGGTTTGACATGTCTGGGTTTGACAAAGGTCAAGGCATGGGGAAAGTTGAGAACCACTGTCCTAAACTAAGACCAACACACCCAACCCACTGCCATCAGAGTCCATTCGCCCCCCCCTCTCAAGTGACCTACAAAACAACACTTGCGTGTGGTGCCCATGCAAACGCAAGGTGACCTGATGCAGATTGGTGGGCGTGGATCAGTGGGTAGAATTCAGCCCCGCAAAGTCCTCCAGCCTAGTTTGTCAGTACATCACCAAGCCTTTCTTCCCAGGTTGTCACGTGAGCCACCAACCTTTGAGTCAGCAGCGGAGCCCCTTGATAATCGTCACTGCCTTACCTGAACACACTACCTTGTTGATTCTGCCTCACAGCAGCATGTCACCCCTCGGGTGACAGAGTAGAACTGTGCCCCACAGGGTTTTCTTCGTTGCCCTCTTTACGGGAGCAGATCACCAGGCCTTCTTTCCACAGCACATCCAGGAGGCTTCAAATAGCCAGCCTTTCTTTGATAACCGAGTGCAAACCCTGGGTGGCAGCTAGGCCACCCCAAATAGCACTGCCATTCCACAGAGCCCCCTCGCTCCAAGCAGGGTTCTCCGGTTCCCTGCTTGCTACAGCCAAGGGTGGGAAGGAGTTCCGGGCCTCTGCGTTGGTAGAGAAGAGACTGGGGGAGAAAAACAGGCTCTTTGTAAGAGCCTTATTAGAAGAGGCATGAGCGATGAGTTAGAATCTGGGACTGCGTCCAGAGCTTTGCCTGGAATTCCTAACACATTCTTTCTGTTATTAAAATAATACAGGGAACTGGGGTGGCTTGTTGCTTCTCTGCATGCGTGCAATCTAGCTCCTGCTGTTGGACCATTTCGGGGTTGACCTCTAGGGAGGCCCCAGTAACAAGCTTTTTATCCTGGGTCTGTTTCCATCCCACAGAGCAAGCCTATGGCTGTGCCCCGCACCGTTTCTCCAACCAAAGGGGAGCTCAATGGAGACAAGCCTCTGCCAGCAGTGATGCAGTCGGCCCAGCCCTGTTCCTTGGGCCCCACCCAGGCGACTGGCCCCTGGGCCAGCTCTCTGGTCCACGTGCCAGCTCTCTCTTCCTTTTTCACTTTGGAGTTCAGGGAAGGTGAGTCCAGGTGCCTGGAGGAACATGGTGTTCCCTGCCTTCTCTTCCCTCCCCATTGGGCTGAGGGCCATTAGCACCCAGAGGGACACAGGAGGAGGATGCCCTTTGCATAGTCAAATAGGTGTCTGGGTCACCAAGACTCTGCCTTCAACAGTTAGCCTGGGGTAAAATACAGACCCAAACTACCACGCTTCCCCTGAGGCACCTGGCCCTCCCAGATGCATGCAGGAGGGAAAATCCCCACTCTTATCAAGCCAGTCCTGACTCAAGTGACCCCACAGAGGGTTTCCCAGGCTAGAAATCTTGACCAAAACAGACAGCGGCATCTTCCTCCTGCAGAGCTTCTAGGGGTTTTGAACACCTAATATGGCGGTTAGCAACGCGATGCTTACTTACCCTGCAGGGCCACCAGGGCTGCCGGGAGGAACAGGCAAGACAGCAAATCCTGTGTTTTGTTAGCCCACTTAGAGGTCTCCTGAGGATCAGGCCAGGTCTCCAATCAGACAAAGAGAGGACAAGAGCTTCATTAAAGTCAATAGGCTCATGTGATTGTGGGACCTGCAAGTCTAAAAATCCATAGGTCAGGTTCAGGCTGGACACTCCAGTGTCCACAGGCAGTGGGGGAGGGATTAGTCTGTGTCCCTCAGGAAGCCTCAGGTTTCAGTTCTTACGGACTTGGACGGATTCGGTGAGAGTCCCCCTGTGTGATGGAGGGTGATCAGCTTCACTTGGGGTCAGCTGGTGAAGACGTGGATCACGTGTAAGCCCCTTCCCGGCAACACCTGTTTCCCCTAACAAGTGGGGACCAGGGCCCAGCCAAGTTGACATACGCCACCCACCCTTTTCTCGGATTAGCTCACCTGAGTTTCCAGAAAAACCTATTCAGACTGGTTGGCATCGGGATCAGCCCTGGAGATTAGTGAGGTGCCCTATGCAATACGGCCATCCCTGCAGCCTACAAAGTGATGCTGGGCCCCAGGGCCCTCAGCTCTACTGCATCCCTTTGACTGAGCTCCGACTCCCCATAGCCCTGTGCATGTAGAGCGGAGAGCTGAACTCTGGGATGTTTTCTTTCTTGTTTTATTTTATTTTATTTTATTTTATTCACTTTTGCACTGATGTTTTTAATTTTTCTAAAATACTTCCAAATTAAATTTCTCAGCTAACTTGCTTTAGCATTTAATACCATTTTATTTAAACACGAAAGAAAATGAATTTCTATTTTTTCTTTTCTTTCTTTTTTTATTACGCATCTTACTGGGAACTCTTAAAGATATTATAACAGCCCATAATTAGATAAAGCATAATTGTACAATTGCTGCCACTATCGGTTTCAAAACATTTGCTTTCATCTTGGACTCTGATATCAGCTCCCCTTTATCCCCTCCCTCCCTCACTCTACCCCAGGACCCTTGTTATTTTATATATATATATCTTACACCCTCCAAGTTATCTGTTCACCTACAATTCTGTTATTCCTTCCCCACGTGTGGGGTTACACAGTTCTCATTGCTATCTGTTCCTCCATCCCCCCCCTTTCCACCCTCTCTTCCCATACTCTCAGGGAATCATTACTCCTGTTTCTGAAGGGTTGTCTATCTTGGCTTTCACGCATGAAACAATCTTAATTATATAAATGAGCATAAGGAGGTTTAACAGGATTAATGAGGTAAAACAAAGACCATCATGGTCAAGGGAGGAAATATTAAAGAACTAGAAGATAGGTACGTGTTTCATTCGTGCTATGCCACACGCTGAATATAGCATCCTAGGACGTTTTCAATGACCAATGGTTGGGAAGCCGATCCCCAGGCCTTTCTTCCCAGGTGCAGGTGGGAGGACTGGAACCGCGGATCGTTCAGCAAGCAGCCAAGCACGTTAACCCTCTGTGTCCCCTGAATTGCCAGCTCCTCCTCTGTGCCTGTCTTTGACCTCCTTGAGACGTCTGTCCCGCTTTCTGTGAATCTCAAAGTCCACCAAAGCAACCATCACCATCTAGCAAAACCGGCTGTCCTCACCTCCAGGAGGAAGACAATAAGACGGCATTGCATTTGTAAGTAGCCCATGAGATTGCAACAACTGCATTACAATTTTCATCACACACTCCTTAAGTTTTTAAAAAATACTAATACTACCAACCCACGAAGGACTCGTTGCATAAGAGCGTTTCGCCCTTTGGAGTTCTTTTACCAATGTGTGTCAGATCAGTTTGCTGTCTGGGAAATGTAAATGATTAATGAGCCAGAATCCTCACATCAAGGCCTGGGTGTCAGCCTGCCAGAGAAGAGCAGAGTGGTGGCAACACTGCTCGTGGAAAGTTGCCATCCTTCCACCCGAGTCCCCGCACTGTGCCACTTGCAGGTGCCGTGAGGCCGGGCATGAGGTACACTGGCCAGTAATCGAACCAGGACTACTGAACACAAGGCAAGACTTTACCAAAGGACCAGCTCTGCCCTCGATGCCCATCCACACTAACCTCAAGGACAACAGAAGGAAACAGTGTCCAGCCTTGCACCCTCCTCGTAATCATTGCTCTGTTCAAGTCCATTAGTGAGACCATTGTGTATTTGGATGGCTCCCTCTGTAGGGAGCCCTGGTGGTTCTGTGTTGGGCTGCTAACCACCAGGTCAGCAGTTTGAACCTACCAGCTTCTCTGCAAGAGAAAGACTTGGCTTTCTACTCCTGTAAAGAGTTACAGTCTTGCTGAGCTGACCCCACCACACTGAGGCAAAACACTGGGGGCGTGCAATGGAGCAGCAGGGAAGCAAAGCAAGGAGGTCCCGAGGGAGTACAAACTATGGACTCTGGGGTCAGGATGTGGCACCCCATTAGACTCATCCGGAAAACACTCCTAAAGGTCAACAAACAGACCTTGAACTAATAACAGGCTTTTTTTTCTTTTTCTTTTTTTTCTGCCTATTTGTTTCGTTTTGTTTTCCTTTTTTCACTTCTTTTAAATTTTGTATGTCAGTGGCTTTTTTGTTTGTTAGCTTGTCAGTGCTTCTGCTGTCATTGCCATGATCTTATGTGCCACTTTGGTGCTGTGCTGTCAAAGCCATCCCCAACTTTATGCACATATTAATATATCTGCAGGTCCACCTAGATAAGAGAGGCTGGGGGAAAAAGTGAGAAGAAAATAAAGGGACCAACGGGCCCAGAGGGATATGAGAGTGTGGGAGGTAGAGGAAGGAAGGAGATGTTGGCCAACCCAGGGACAAGGGAACAACAAGTGGTTCAAAACCAATGGCAGGAGGGGATGGGAGGACTGGTAGGGAGTGATCAAGGACAAGGTAACTGAAAGGAATTACTGAAACCAGAATGAAGGCTGAACATGGTAGTGGGACAGGAGGAAAGCGTAAGGAAATAGAGGAAAGGAGTAGGAGGCAAAGGGTATACATAGAAGCCTAAATACAGACATGTACATATGTAAATATATTTAAGATTAAGGGGGAAATGGATCTAGGTGCATATATTTATAGGTTTAGTAGTAGGTGGCAGGTGGACATTGGGCCTCCTCGTGCGCATTCCCTTAATACAAGAGCACCTTGCTCAACTAAACGGTCATTTCATGATACCCACCTTCCCAACATGATCGCTGAAGACAGACGTGTGCATAAGCAAATGTGGCGAAGAAAGCTGATGGTGCCCAGCTATCAAAAGATATAGCGGCTGAGGTCTTAAAGGCTTGAAGGCAAATAAGCGGCCATCTAGCTCAGAAGCAACAAAGCCCACAGAGAAGAAGCACACGAGCCTGTGTGAACACGAGGTGTTGAAGGGATTAGGTAGCAGACACCAAAGAACAAAAACCATCATTGGGTGATCACCTTCCCCACATAAACGCTGAAGACAAATGTGTGTGTAAGTAAGTGTGGTGAAGAAGGCTGATGGTGCCCGGCTATTGAGCGCTATAACGCCTGGGGACTTAAAGGCTTGAAAGTAAACAAGTGGCAAACTAGCCCAGAAGCAACAAAGCCCACATGGAAGCAGCACACCAATATGTGTGATCATGAAGGGCCGAATGGACCAGGCTTCAAGCACCAAAGGTGGGGAGGAAAAAAATTCATATCATCATGAATGAGGGTAGCATGTGATGGGGACTCAATGCCTATCTGTAGACAACTGGACATACCTTGCAGAGGGATAGTGGGGAGGAGATGAGTCACTCAGGGTTCAGTATAGCAATAATGAAACTCACAACCTTCCTCTAGTTATTAAATGCTTCCTCCCCCCAACTACCATAATCCCAATTCTACCTTGCAAACCTGGTTAGACCAGAGGATGCACAGCGGTACAGATGGAAACTGAAAACACAGGGAATCTAGGACAGATGAACCCCTCAGGACCAGCGATGACAGTGGCGATACTGGGAGGGAAGTGGGGGTAGAAAGGAGGAATCAGTCACAAGGATCTACATAAAACCTCCTCTCTGGGGGATGGGCAACAGAAGAGTGGGTGAAGGTAGACACAGTGTAAGATAAGATATAATAATAACTTATAAATTATTAAGGGTTCATGAGGGAAAGGTGAGCGGGGGAGGGAGGAGGAGGGGAAAAAGGAAAATGAGGAGCTAATTCCAGGAACCCAAGTAGAAAGCGAATTTTGAGAATGACAAGGGCAACAATTGTATCAGTGTGCTTTACACAATTGATGTATGTATGGATTGTGATGAATTGTATGAGCCCCGATAAAATGATTTAAAAAAAAAAGAGTTACAGTCTTGGAAACCCATGGGGGCAGTTCTACCCTGACCTATAGGATTCGGAATAGACTCGATGACCTGAGTTTGTTGGTTTTGGTTTTTATTGGGGAGGTGGGGTGGGGGGTTCCAACCTAGGGGACTCACCTCCCGATACTACACTGGCCAATTTTCAAGTGCAGATTCCCGGCCCTTTCTTCCTACTCCCTCTGTCTGCAATCCTCATTGAAGCCTGCATACCCAGTGACCTTGCCAGGATTTGAAATACTAGTGACCTCGCTTCCAGCATCAGAGCAACCGACAAGCTCCCACGGCACGGAAGGTGCAGGTCGTGACGAGCAGACAAACAGACACAGCCCCTGCCCTCCCTGAGGGCCCAGACATTCAATAAGCATGCCAGGTAGAACCCAATTACAGCAGCCACCGAGGGCTATCCAGCGAAACACCAGCGACCTGAGGAAGGTAACAAGGAGTCGTTCTCCTGAGAAGTGATACTTCCATGAGGAAGTGGCATTCTGGTGACAGGTGCAGGGTGAGGAAGAATTAACTAGACCAAGAGGAGGCTCAAGTGCAGTACGAGGTCAAGGCTGGCATTTGCGTGTGTTGTAAAACTGACCGCCGGGGCATCTGACCTGTTTAGCTTCTCAAGGAGGAGAGAAAACTGGCCATTCGCATCCGCCCCAGGCAGAGGTCAGACATGCCCCTTCTCTGCAGCCTCTTTGTCAATTCTAGCACCATCAACACCTCCCCCCCGCAGCACCCTGTCCGTCTCTGCTGGGTTCGACCATTCATTGCAATGGCCTTACAGAAGTCACAGGCCATATTACAATTGCGGGGCTTCTTAGGGAGTTAACAGGTTATAAATCAGGATCCGGGACAACTCAGGATACAGTTCTTGGATCAGGACAGCTTCTTCTTAGCCGTGTTCACTGGCAGGCCTCTCTCTGACAGTCAGCCCCGGAGCCCCTCCGGCCTTTGGGGTAACCCAACCTCTGCCCTACTCAGGCAAGTGTTACAAAGCACTTCAGCGCCACTGGCAGGGGCCCAGAGGTCATCTTCTCCAGCCAATAAGCCTTGGTCCAAAGGCATCCGCTTTCTTGAGTGGTCTGGAAGGTCTGCTCCAGGTCTCCGGGTTCTGTTGCTTCTGCTGCTCTCTCTCGCGGTCTCCATGAATCTCTCTCTCTCTCATCTGTCTCCATCTCCTGGGTCTAAGACATTCCCAGCACAGAAACTCTGAATCCAAGCTCTCATTCTTGATGGAATAGTGGTTATGTGTGCAGCAGCTAACCACAAAGTCACCAGTGCAAAACCACTAGCCGATCCTTGGGAGAAAGACGGGCTCTCTATTCCCTTAAAGAGTTACAGTCTGAGGGCAGTTCTATACTGTCCTATGGGGTCACTGTGAGTCAGCATCGACTCAGTTTCAGCAGGGGAGTGATGGCCCCCTCTCTACTCATCCCTCTCTCTTTTCATTTCCTGTAAGATAAACCGTGTGGCTCAAGTAAGGCTAGGGCATGAATAAGGGTGATGACTGGATCCACACCCTCTGAGGAGGTGGTGGCTCAAGAGACCCTCCCACTTTAATCTTGCCTCATTAGCATAACAGCAACCACCTCCAAACGGATCTGTGGACACACCACAAATTGGAGGATGGCCCCATGGGATCACAAAATGGAGTCTGATTATGTAACTGCCTGCCCACTGACCTCAACACAATTTTGACTCACAGCAACATCATTAAAAATAAATAACCAAGTTCAGTGCCACAGATTCCACTCCAACTCATAAGAACCCTATAAGACAGGATAGGACTGCCCCTGCGGGTTTCCAAAACTTTAACTCTTTAAAGGAGCAGAAAGCCTCATCTTTCTCCTGAAGAGCAGATGGTAGGTTCAAACTTCCGACCTTGTGGGCTTAGCAGACCAAACGTGTAACCACTGAATTACTGGTAACCCTATAAAAAGTCAAAACTCACTGCACACAAGGCAAGACTTCACCAATGGAGTTGATACCGACTCATAGCTACCTGTGGGTTTCTAAGACTATAACTCTTCATAGGTGTAGAAAAAGCTCATCTTTCTCCTGTGGTGAGGCTGGTGATTTAGAACCAATGACCTTGTGTTTAGCAACCCAGTGCATAACCATGACGCCACAGAGTTTCTTTAGCAATCCTATAGGACAAAGCAAAATTGCTCCATAGGGTTTCCAGGACTATTAATCTTGAAGTGCATATGCAACCTCATCTTTTTCCTACAGAGTAGCTGATGGGTTAGAACCACTGACCTTGTCACTACCAATCCAGTGCTCAACTCATTGCACCACCAGGGCTTCTACCTAATTACCAAACCACTGAAAATCATGATCTGAGCAAGTTCACACCTAAGCTTCAGCGCCATGCTTTCCATCTTGGCACTGTCCCACCCAATCCATCCACCTCTTCTCTGTCAGTTTGCTGACTGTGGTGGCTTGCATGCTGCAGTGAGGCTGGAAGCTATGTCACCGATATTTCAAATACCAGCAGAGTCACCCAAAGTAGACAAGTTGCAGCAGAGCTTCCAGCCAGCCCCACCCCTACCCCTCACCACACAAAAAAATACACGCTGTCCACTTCTGAAGAATTAGCCACTGGAAACCTTATCAATAGCAGTGGAACATTGTCAGCTAGAGTGCCAAGGTTGTTCCCTTCCTAGGAGAAATCCGTCATTGGAAAACCCTTCCCGCTTGGTAAAGTCAAGGGTCATCGAAAAAGAGGAAGCCCCTCAAGGAGATGGACTCCAACATAACAATTGTGGGGATGCCACAGGACCGGGCAGCATTTCCTTCTGATGACAGTGCCGAACCGCAACAACAAACCCAAAGACAACAGCTCCAAGCGCCATCTGGAGTAACGCATTGCACCAAAAGGTTCATTGGGGCGGACACCTTCAAGGGAATGAAAGTTGAGGGCCATGGAGGGCAATCTCTTCCTTGACTCCCTGCTTGAGACCCTTGCTATCCCTATAGCAGGCCCCTTGACCTCACCCCCAGGCCCAACCCTGGGCTAGGCTCCTTGATGACTTAGCCAGAGTCTGGAGCTTCCTAGTAGGTTCCAGAGTCCAGATGACTCAACATGTAATCACTCCACTGCTGTGCCCTTTCACCCCAAGGTGAGTCCCGTCTGTGTCATGGCATAGGTGCTGCCTGCACCCATGACCTCAGATCTGATAAGACGGACCCTCCTCTAAGCCATGGACCCTGGTTAGCCCATCACCCACCCACCCCCACCCCCCATTGCTCATCTGGATGTCTTCCTTATCATCTGCTCTGAGTTTCTTTGTTGTCAGGTTTTTCCTGTCCTCTGGGAGTCTGCTGCCCTGTGGAACCTTCCTGCTGAGGCCACTTGCCTCAACTGACCCCTAATACCATAGCCACCTTTCCCCTGACTCATCACAATGGGCAGGTAATAAATCCCAGTGCCAGCCACTTCTAGGGTGACCAGCTACTCTCTCTTCAATCTCTCTGAAGGAGAATATTCAGAGTGAGTCAAAAAGTATCACTTCTAGCATTCCAGTTTATGGGTTTATTTCAACAAAACATGGTTAAGCATGTCCCTGTATCAGTGGGTGACTGTAGACACGTCTGCTCAATGATACACTGCAGAATGCACTGGCCTTTGTCTCACTAGGGTGCCTTCAGAAAAATAAATAGATGCTTTTAGAGTTACGGGGAAGAAATGAATTTGAGGGCGCATAATAATGTTTTAACACAATTCAAATGAGCACCTTCCCAAATCATAGAAGCTTTGTAACAAGTTTATGAGAATCTTGACCCACATAAAGCCACAGGGTTTTCTTGTTTTGTTTTTATTTTGTTTTTGATGAAGCAGGCATTTTAAGGACAGTTTAGAAAGACCTCGAAGATCAGCCAAGGGAGGGAAGACTGTCAAATTAGAGCCACGAAGTACCTGTGACTGATGTGCAGGACCAGGGAAAGGGGGTGGTAGAGTCACCACGGATGATCCATCAGGTCGGGTTCTCATGTGGCTCAGCATGTTCAAATGGGTTGGGTGCCAAAAGCATTTCGTGAAGACCAACTAGCTCAAGGAAATGGTCTGTCCGTCGGTCTTTTAAGCAAGATCAAAGCTCGCGAAGAGCATCCTCGAGAATGGACCATCACCGGGGACTAAGCTTGGAATGAGACGGATGGACTCTGTGGCTACAGCAGTGGGCTCGAGTGTGGCACCAGGCAGTGTCTCCTCCTGCTGTGCAGAGGATCGGAACTGATTCGATAGCGGCTAACAACAATCTTGGAATTATCAATAGAATCCAGAGAGCAAAATCCCATCAAAACAGTGGCTTCCAAGGGGATCTGCTGGGCCAGTTAAATTCAAGACAGAAGGTTCATTCAGAAGGTTATGTTTTGGGGGATTCCAAGGAGATAAACTATTTTCCCCCCAACAATTTTATTGGCACAAAGTTCACATACCATACAATTGAACAGTTCAATCACATCAAGGGAAGCTGTACAATCACCACCACATCTGTCTTAAAACCCTACCCTACCCCAACCCTACTATGGTCTCATGGCCTTCACACTAAGCCATTAAATCACTAGCAGTTCTAGTGATCCCTCCCCTTTCCCATCCTCACTGTTTACCCCAAAATCTCCCTTCCCTCCCCATTGCCTACCCCTGCATTCCTTACAATGCCTTGTATCAGTTATTATCATGATATATATTATTTCTCATTATACATCTATTCCTCCTGTGCTTCACAGCTGGGAAACCCAACAGAAAACAGTGAAAGACAAAGTTCACTAAGGTGGTAAGGATAAGATCATATAAAGATAAAAATACAAATGATGCCTAAGAGGGAGAAGAACCCCATCAACGTTCAAACAGCCAGGGAAGACATTTCTGTCATGGAACATCTAAGACATACTTGCACCCAGTACTAATTCAGGTTATGTCTATAGGGAGGTAAACTGGCCAGTACTAATTTTGATCCCACATAATCAGGACTACAATGGTCTCTGCTTGATAGTAAGGCTATTTGGAACTCTTGCCTCGGCCATAGTGGATCTGCCAGAATCTCAGTCTGACTAGATACTCTGCAGATAGGTTTGGGGTTCCCTCTGTCCTCCATTGCCTTCTCCACATTGGGCGTTCATCATTTTAGCTCTGATATTTTTCTCTTCACCATGTTCGAATTTTGTAATTGTCATCTTTGGATCACACGACCTGGTATGCTTCTTTTGTGTGGACTCAATTGGCTCCTCTCTTAGATGGCTGCTTGTTTAAATACAAGCCTTTAAGAGTCAGACACTATTTCAATTGATAGCCAGGCACCATCTACTTTCTCCACCACACTTTGCTGTAGCACCCTTATCTTCAGTGACCATTTCATGAAGTTGAGTATAGAGCAGGGCCATGTTATCAGAACTAGCTGTTCTTTGATTGGTGCTAGAATTTAGTGCAAGCCTAGGACTCATTCCAGGATCTATGTTTCCTTTTCTTTTTCAATTTTCTGTAACTAGTAAATTAGTATATATGTATCATACCATTCCATAGGTCAATCATATCAAACATAATTGTACTATTTCTTCCATCAGTCTCGATATACTTTTCCTTTCTGGATTTCTTGACTTCATTTCCCCCTTATCTTCCCAACCTCTCCATTTCACCCCTCTCCCCCCAAACCCTTGTTATTCTTTCTTTCCCTAAAGGCTCAACGACCCTAGGTTTCATTTACCAAAAAACAGAGAAGCAAGTAATACAGCTTCAAGAGGGCCCCAATGGCAGTGCACCTCTGAGATACACCCTTCTATGATCCACAAGCATAAGCTAAATATAACAGAATGGCCACCACAGGATTGCCGGAATAATGCATATTTCTACACTGCATATAAGGAATTGATGTAGCAAAATCTCGTTTGTCCATCAACCAACAGTACACCGCTCTTGGTACAGCTGCCTTTTGCTTCCTCTCACAACCATTTTGCATATTCCTTCTCGCTGTATAAACCTATATATATATATTCATAAGTGTCCTGGTTTTGTTTCTCTAGAGAATGCTACTGTATTAGTCCAGGTACTTTAGAGAAACAAATCCACAGCAACTCATGTATAAGACAGTTTTATGTAAAGAAAGTGTGCATCATGAAAACATCC
>NW_022103908.1:1107018-1115031 GCF_000313985.2 Echinops telfairi | reverse complement strand
AATCTGTTAACTTGAAAATGGGTGGAGTCTTGCCTATCAATCAGGTCATAGCCAATGACACCTCTGTGTGAGCATGACCTTCTCCTGAGGATTCTGGGAATTCCTGTCTTCCTCCCTGGAGGCGGGACACACTCTGCTTTGTCTCCCTGCAAGATGTTCTTGTTGACAAGCCACATGGAGCTTAGCTGATGGTGTCAAAGCTCTGGAGCTGAGATGCTTCCACCACCACTGGATCCACAAGACTTTCAACCCACTGGCCTGTGATTGTTCTGTATTCAGTGTCATTGCATGTGTTGCATGAGTTTGAAGAAGAACTTATAGACCGGTATTGCACAGATGGGCTAATATTGAACTTATGGACTTGATCTGGACTGGGCTTGGATGTTTTCTCAATATACAATTTCTCTTTTATATAAAGCTTTTTCTTATACACATATGAGTGTTTCTTATACACATATGAGTGTCTCTGTTTCTCTAGTCTACCGGGACTAACATACCAAGAAATTGTCGATCTCTGGCACACCTCTTTTTGTGTCGTTAAATATGAGCTTTCCCAATTCACAAAGTTACTTCTACTCATGTAAAATGATTTCTGGTTTAGTTTAAAAATCAATCACATGGTTCTAAATGCATTTCTCTCTCGCTCTCTCGCTCTCTGTCTCTCTCCCTCACTCTGCATTTCCTCTCATCCATGCCTCCACCCCTCGAGTTCTTTAGCTCCTTTCCTCTTCCTCGCCTTCCCCTCCTTCACACCTAGAAACTTGACTCTTTTGTCCTCACGGATCTCCGGACCTATGGTCCATAATACTCAAAACTACCCAGTCAGCCTCCACCTCACGCCACACCTTTGCAAATACCTCATAGTTCTTTGACCTAGTCGTTTCGGCTCTGATCTAAAAAAGCATCAATGGCTGGGTTTATTTTTGTTCCTGTAGCTGTTGGTTGTGTTGGTGGTAGTGTGTCCTGCTGTGGAAGCACAGACTTTCTTACTAAACCTTTCCTAAATGATCGCTTTCTTTTCCATTCACTGACTTGATTTCAGGTCCAAATACTTCATGACTCCTCTTAAACTGATCAAACTGGCCTGTTACAGCCATGAACCCAAGTGCACTCCTGACTTGACCTTGTAAATTATGGTGCGCACATACTACAATTTTTGTTCCTATACCCAAAGCCTTGCTAAACATCAAATGTTTTGTGTTGCTCCTTCAGAAATGATTTTCAAATGCATTCACTACTTTAAAAAGACTCTCCACCCACATTTATTTAATTCCTATGTTTTGCTGAAATGTTTCTATTCCATTTTCCTCAGCATTCTTAATTTTATCCTCTCATGTGGATGTGGTTTTTTTATTTTAATGCTCTTTAGTAAATAGATATGTGTGTGGATGTATAAAACCCATATTCCTCTGAGTAAAGTCATATGGATGCAAACATACATGCATGATTGTATTATCCAAATGTTTTTTAAACGGTGCAAATCAAATTTGCTCACCCCAATCGTGATGCAAAAGGAGAAAGACACTCCCAGGAAAAATAAGCTGCAGCAGCTCCCCAAATCCACCCTGTCTGAAATGGAATTCATCTTCCCCACGCATCGTCTTCTCCTTGTCCTGCTTAAGACTATGCCTTCCTCCTCCTCCTCCTCCTCCCTTCACAGCTTCCTTGATGTCATCATTTTCCCTTATATTCCAACCTCTCCTTCCCACTCACCTGCTCACCACCACAACACCCGAAATGCCGCAAAATCAGTTGCCAAACCCGATCCGCTCACCCAGCACAGAATCTCTTATCATGTACTAGTAGGTGCTCCTCAAAACACCCCTCCACTCCAAAGACAGGATCCTAGATGGAAACATTATTCTCTCGTCAATATAAAATTACTAGATGTCCAAGTCCACGTCTTGGCGACCCTGTGTGTGTCTGAGAAGTCGGTTTTCAATGCTGAATTTCTCCGAAGTTGATCTCCTGCCATTCTTCTGAGGATGCTCTGGGTGGGTCTGTAGGTTAGCAGTTCTGGCTAAAGGAATCCCTTTCGGCCACCACCTATATCATACAACTTGAGTCCTTTGAAGGGGTGCCTTGTCCTCTGTGGCATTTTTATAAAAGAATTCCAAACCCAACAACTCTGTCTCCTAAATCCAGGGCACCTTCACTAAGACCAGGGCTCCTTCACTGAAGGAAAAGTCTAGACTTCAACCCTGGTAGAGAGGGCTAGTACCCACAGAATCCGAATGCTAATTGTCTGGTACCAAAAACAAGTGAAGCTTTACGTGGCTGATTAACAAGGAATTGGTCAAGATGACAAGTCGACCTTAGTCTGGTATCATCCACATAATGGAATTGCTACATCCCAGATGGCCAAGCCATGACCTTGGCTGGACATAGTACTCAGGAATAGAAGCAATTCAGGCCTGATGAAATATCCCTTTGTCTAAAGCTGCTCTGACCCAAACTTCTGTAAGGAGAACCATGCAGAACTGGGTCCACTTGCTTACCTCACAGCAGCCACTGGAAAAAGCCTTTAAGGTCACAACTATTGCAGTAACTACCAAGAATGCTAACAACAATAATAATAATAATTGCTGTAGCATCTTAAAATTTAATGAGCATTCACTTGTTGTTCAATTCAAGTCTTAGACTTCCCATCTATAAGGTAAGTTAATGGCATCTCTTTTGGAGTGTTATGGGATTAAATGAGGCAAAATGTGGCAACTGGCCAGTACATAACATATGCCCAGATGATGGCAGTGTGTCATTCCAGGCAGATTACAGAAACAAATTCATAGACACTCATATGTGTATGAAAAAGGGCTTTATATACAAGAGCAATTGAATATTGAGAAAAACAGCCCAGCCCAGTCCAGATCAAATCCATAAGTCTGGTATTGGCCCATATGTCCGATACCAATCTATAAATTCCTCTTCAGACTCACAAAATACATGCAATGATGCTAAATGCAGAAAGATCACAGGCAAGTCTTGTGGATCCAGTGGCAGTAGAGGCATCCCAGTGCTGGCAGGGGTCTCCACATGGCTCCTCCAGCTCCAGGGCTCTATCATAACTCCATGTGTCCTGTCAGCAAGCATGTCTCTCAGGGAGTGAGCGTGTGACCCATCTCCAGTGAGCTATTTATCTCCTTAGTGCCTCCAAATGAGGTCATCAAGCTGTGACCTGATTGATAGGCTCCACCCCTTCACTCTTAAGTCTCAAATTGACAACAGATTATGTAACTACCACAAGCAACGATAGTGTTAGATTTCAGTGTTTGCCTGATTCCCACAGATGCTGTAGCCTATGCGTCATCGCAGGAGACATAAGTTAAGAAAGTGATTTTATTCTTTGCAAGCCCATCTTGTGAACCTCTGATTACGTCTGTAAAAACTGATCAAGCCAGATTCTCACCTTGAATCCCCCAAGAACTAGACCTTGGAGTCTGGGGGAACCTGAGAAGGACAGAATTTTTACCTTTGGGATCACAGACTCTTCAGTCAGAATCACCAAACCAAATCTCTGCTATCGAGTCAATGCTGACTCACAGCGGTTCCCTGTGGGTGCCTGAGACTGTGACTGTTCACAGGAGTAGAGAGCCCAGGCTTTCGACCTCGGAGATGGCTTCAAAGTGCTGACCATGCAGATCACAGCCCAACGGGTCACCACCACACCACCAGGGATCCTTAAGTCAGAACGCCGGAGTTCATATCTCAGGTCTGCCACTTCCATAGAGCGCGGTCTCTCTAAGCCTCAGCTTCCTTATCTGTAAAATGGGACTCCTCATAGAAAGTTAGTGAGAATCCAAGGAGTTCATATACTATTCACCACACTTCGATGGATAAACCTCACGGATAACTCCATGTGACAGAAACAGAAAATGGTGTTTTAGATAGTTCATGCAAAGTAGGTGATTTGCCTCAAATAAGACAGTGGGCAGGGTCAAAATCTGAATCTACCTCTATGCAGCTTCAAAGATTGAATTCTTAGACATCCAGTAAGAAGGGGGCCAAGAGAGACTCACTACACACACCACCTACAACAAAAAAACGTGACAGCACACCTAGGCAGGGAAAAGCTGGAGCCTGGATGGTGGAGGAGCAGGTAGTTAAGGGAGTCAAACACCCCAACAGGTAAAATGAAGGATAGAATCCACACGCACACATGAAGCAAGGAAGAGAATTCTCTGCTGGCCAGTGATAAGCTGAAA
This sequence comes from Echinops telfairi, assembly GCF_000313985.2. Lineage (NCBI taxonomy): Eukaryota > Metazoa > Chordata > Mammalia > Afrosoricida > Tenrecidae > Echinops > Echinops telfairi. Next base: position 1,110,829 of record NW_022103908.1, on the reverse strand, counting down.
CACAATCTCTGGTGCCTGGCAACCAGAAAGCGGGGATGCCCCTGCTCCCCACACAGCATCCCACACATGCCCGAACCAAAAAACTCACTGCCATCGAGTTGATGGCCATCATAGGGATGCCCTGTGTGTCCGAGACTGTAACTGTTTAGGGGAGAGGAAAGGCCCATCTCCCCCAGAGCAACCGGTGGTTTCGCAGTGCTGACCTGGCAGATCTCAGCTCAACTCATCACCGTTAGGCCACTGGGGCTCCCACACATCCCCAGAGCTGCCGATCTGCAAATGCAGTCTGGAAAAAGATGGGGACCAGTGAGAACACTGCTCCAGCATCCAGCAGGCTGATGGAAAAGGAACTGAAACACCCCTAGATCCCACAAACCCTGGTGCCCAGCAGAGACAGCGGGTCACCTTTTTATGCACACAGCAGAGGGGGAGGCTGCCATCCTCAATGGCAGAGCTTACAATTCCCCTGAGAGGCTTGGAGCAGAAAGTAGCTGACAGGACTGGCTGGGGGTGTTTTGGCCCCTCCTTTGATAAGCCCCCAGGGCAGAGGCAGACAGTACAGAGGGGTGGAAACATCCCTACTTCCCCACAAGCCCTCGGTGACCACAGAAGAAGACACAGGATAGGGCTGTAACAAAAGGCAGCAGCCACTTCTGGCTTGGGGTTTTGTGTTTTGTTTTTTTCTTCTCCCTTTGATAACCTCCAAGCTCTGGGACCCACAGTACAAGAGGCACAGAAACAGCCCTAATTCCCCACAATGCCCTGGTGACCCCAGAAGTCAGTGGTGGGACCTCGATGGAAAAGCAGCAACTGGTCTAGTTTCGATAGTTAGTTTGGTTTTTTAAATTGTGTTCTGTTTTGTTCTTCTTTTGATAAACACTCAGGGCAAACACATGGAGGTGCAAGAGAGGTAGGGTCCTCTTTACAACCCACAATCCCCTGGTAATCAGAGAAGCCACTATCCCCATCCTCATGCACCCTTGGCAGAGTTCCCACTGCACACACCACAAGCAGGACCTCGATAAACACACACTGTGATAGAAAAGCAAAGCAAAGAAAAGTCCCTGCTGGTGCTGACTTGAATTTTTGTTTTTGTTATAGACATATAATGTGTATTTGTTTTTCACATTTTTTGCTTTTATTTGATTGTTTTCTGCTCATTTATTTGTTTTCTGTTGTCATTTTGTCCTTTTGTTTGTTTGCTTGCTTCTTATTCCTATGTCGATGCATCAAATGGAGACAATTATCCCCACATGACCCAGACACCTCTGCACCTCCAACAACTTCACATAGCGGGCAAGGACCACCACTGTGTTAGTCTGGGTAGACTAGAGAAACAAATCCAGAGACACTCATAAGTGTATGAGACAGAGCTTTTAAATACAAGAGCAGTTGAATATTGAGAAAGCATCCCAGACCAATTCAGATCAAGTACATAAGTCCGATATTAGCCCATATGTCTGATACCAATCTATAAAGTCCTCTTCAGACTCATGAAACACATTGCAGGACTATCACAGGCCAGTGGGTGCAAAGTCTTGTGGGTCCAGTGGTGGTAGAAACATGTCAGCGCTGGCAGGGGTCTCCTCGTGGCTCCTCCAGTTCCCAGGGAATGGGGTCTATCAGAGTAGTTCCATGTGTTTTGTCAGTAGAACATCTCTCAGGGAGTGAGCAGAGAAAAAATGTCTCCGGCCTCCAAAGAGGAAATACCGCAATTCTCAGAATCCTCAGGGGAGGACGATGCCCACACAGAGGCCTCATTGGCTGTACAATGATTGGCAGGCCAGACTCCACCCCTACACTCTCAATCCTCAAACTGACACCAGATTATGCAACTACCACAGCCACCCATGCCAGCACTACCCAATTATCAAATAAACACAAATACAAAAGGTTCCAGGAGGTCTTAAATACAACAGATAATTTTAGTTCACACAAAGAAACAAGAGAGGGTGGCACAAATAATCGACAAATATACAGAACCAAAAAGATTTTCCTGAGGTAAAGAAGACAGTCGAAATACCAAAACACAAATTTGGAAGAATAATCCTTAGTTCCTTTCAAATGTTTGAAAGAAAGATCTAGAGAACTACAGGGGGAAAAAGAAAGAAAACACGTTAAAAGAACAAGAAAAACTCTACGAGAGAAATCTGACAAAATGAATGAAAAATTAGAAACCATAAAACACAGTAAATATGAATCCAGAAAACGAATACCAAGACACTAGAACTAGATGGTGCTCTGAAACAACAAAGCAGCAGAGTTAAAGCTATAGAAAGCGGAACTAGTGAGCTAGAAAAGGCTCTCAAAACCAATCTACAAAAACAGTCCACTAAAGGAACAAAAAAATCTGAAGAATAGCTAAGATTTATGTGGGACACAATCAAGAGGAGTAACATATGTTTGATAGTAATTCCAGAACAGGAAGAAATAAAAGCTCAGAGAAAACTGTTCAAGAGCTATCAGAAGAAAACTTCCCTGCCATCATGAAAGAGAAGGTGGGGTGGGGGCGGTGATCAAAAGGCTAAAATATAAACAAGATAGACACCCAAAGTAAAAGCACCAAGATATATTATAATCAAACTTTCCCAAATCAACGACATGGAAGGAATCCTCGCAGCTGCTGCTCAGGAAAAACAAAAAGTTACCTGCAAAGGGGACCAGGAGGACTGAGCTCTGATTTCTTGGCAGCAGTCAAGAAGGCAATGTGCTGATATGTGAATCTGAATTAATCCAGCAAACTTGTCTCTCAAATATGAGGGAGAATGAGGGCATCTCCCGTTAAGTAGAAGTTAAAGGACTTTGTAAAACAAAACCAACCTTAGAAAAATACTAAGGGGAATTCTTTGGGCAGAGAATCATCAAGGCAGCCTGACATCAACTTACAACACCTTCTAGAAGGCAACCTGCTTAAGGTAGTACTCAGAGTGAAACAAACCTTGTTTGGTGCTGTTTGCTCCCTTCCAACTCAGAGGGATTCTGCGCACAGCAGAACTGAGTACTGCCTGGTCCTGCGCCATCCTCACAACTGTTCTCAGGTTTGAGCCCGCTGTTGCAGCCACATTGTCCCTCGATCTTGCCTGGACTTTTTCACTGCCCCTCTGCTCTACCAAGCCTGAGGTCTTTCTCCAGGGATGGTCTCTCCTGACAACATGTCAAAATATCTGAGATGGAGTATCCCCATCCTTGGCCCTAGGGAGCATTCTGGCTTTACTTCTTCTAAGTCAGATTTGTTTGTTCGATATTCTTTACCAGTATCATAATTCAAATGTATCAATCCCTTGGTGGTCTTCCTTATTCAATGTCCAATTTCCACAAGCATATGAGGTGATTGAAAAGGCCCTGGTTTGGGGCAGGTGCACCTTAAAGAAATAGGGAACCAGAAGTATCAATCCACAATGAAGACAGTTACAGAGTAAACTATTTAAAGAATCTCAGCTAATCCTTGCCAGTAGAATCTAACAATATATCGGAAAGTAATACATCATGACCAAATGGATAATACCAGATAGGCAAGGTTGATTGAACATTCAAAAACACAATCAATATAATCTATCTTGAATGAGGAGAAATATAGTCTATCTAAAACAAGGGGAAATTTTCAAAAAAACAGAACTATGTGGTTGTCTCAATTGATGCAGAAAAGTCATTTGACAAAATTTAAGATTCATTGGTGGTAAAATAAATATTCAACAAAATAGAAACAGAAGTCCTTCAACATAAAAGGCCATATTTGCAAAATCAATAGTCAAGGAGAGAAACTGAATTATTAACCCTGCGACTGGGAAGAAGACAAGGATACCCTTTATCA
>NW_022103908.1:1104667-1106199 GCF_000313985.2 Echinops telfairi | reverse complement strand
TGCTGATCACTTATTTGAAGGCCGTTCTGAGGAGAAGAGCTGTCTCTGGAAGGGGGACCGAAGCCAAGCGAGGGACTGGTTTTGCTTTTCATAAAACGGGATAAACCACTGCAGGAAAGGGGGAATCACAGACAGGAGGGAAACATCAGCAGTTCTGGAAAGGAATGGGATCATTGCAAAATTAAACTCCCACGAGAGAGCGAAAGAATTGGATTGAGAAGCGAGGTTTCCAATCTGTGGGTTAGAGGCCAGGATCTTGACATGGGAACGATTGACCTGCATCACAGGTCAAAAGACTTGGTTTCTAGCCAGAGGGTGAGTGCCTGGGTGTTCATCTTTGTGAATGTGAATAGGGGTGTATGTGTGTGTTCGGTCATTATATAAAATGTGTCTCACGTGGATTAGAGCCTGGCTGTTTGACACACGGGCCACTGAGTCTGCGTGGAGGGGTTGGCTTTCCGTTCTCTGTGGCAAGTTTATAGGTCTCTAAAACTCAAAAATGCTGACTCATAGCAACCCTCTAGAATAACATAGAGCCGACCCTGAGGGTTTCCAAGGCTAACTCTTTACAGGAATAATAGAAAACTTCACCTTTCTCCCTCAGAGCCACTGATGTTTTGAGCTGCTATCTTTGTGGCTAACAGCCCAACCAGGGCTCTCAACTACAAACCAAAAGACTGGTGATTCAAGCCCACCCTGTAGTGCTTCTGAATAAAGGTCTGGCGATCTGTCCAAGGAAATCCTATTGACAAGTTCTACTCTAGCACACTAGGGGCTTCCCGGAGTCGTAATCAACTCAACAGCAACGCGTTGGTTTGGGGTTTGGGTTTTTAACAAACTCTCAATGTTTCCAGGAATTGGCCCTGACCCTAGTTCCTTCCTCTCTTCCTCCCTTCATCCTCCTTTCCTTCGTTTCTTCAATGTCTCCTACATGCCATGCACGTTGTAGATCCCGCTTCAAAAATGACATCGATCCAGCCCTGAGCTCACAGAGCTGACAGTATAGTGTTTCATACCTAGCAAAAGTGACCTTTAGCCAACCCAAACCTTCCATAGCACTGGCCTGGGCTCTCCTAATTCTTGCTTTGCAACTTCTTCTATGGCCCCTGACCTCCATTTATCAGGTTCACCCTCTCCTCTCAGTTCTAGGCCATTGGTAAGGTCTCGCTAGCGCCATGATCCTTACTCTTATTTTGAGCATGGTGTATACTATCCATTGGCTCATACAATCCTTGAGTCAATCCAGCCCTAGTCTCAGCACCCATCCAGGTTTCACCTACAGGCCAGGCTGCTGCCCAGCTAGACATCCAACAGCCTCCTAGCCCCAAATCTGTCTGCCCCAGACATGTGAGAAGTGTGTCTCAAGGAGTTACCAGGAGAAGATGAGCATCGTCCTCATCAGACTGCACTTATATGGGACAGAACACAGAATTTCCTGATATGCTGTCAGCCTTCTCCCGGAAGGTGGATACTGAGGGCCATGTACCTGGGCTGACATGCTCACCCACACACCTGTGGGTTGCTATAGTCAG
>NW_022103908.1:1102066-1103342 GCF_000313985.2 Echinops telfairi | reverse complement strand
CTACATGTTCCAATTAATATCTCCTAGACATTAATTAGCTACAAGACAATTTTTCCCAAAATTATGCCCATACGATCTCTCTACATAGCCAATCTGGCTCCTCTGTGCCTAAAAGGGTGATAGGTGATGTCATGGGTCTTTGGAAAAGTGAAAAGCTCCCTTATGAATTCTTTATTCGCTTCAAATCCATAGCTACTTGAACTTCTACGAAGGTGCTGTGCCTAATCGTAGCACCTCTTATGAGTATTTGAATAAGTTCGTTCCGACACGTTGCTTGCTTTGAGCTTCATAACATAGTCAGGAAGTATGATGCAGACAATGAAACCGATGCTCCGAGATGATGTGGTTCGTCTGTGATCACCCAGGTAGATCTGGAAATAGAGCTCAAGTCTTCTGATGCCTGTGTCACGTGATGAAGACATGGGGAGGGTGCAAGGGGCCCCTGATGACACCTGTAAAGATCCAAAGACCATCAAGTGATAAGATTGGGATCTACAGGTTGCTGGAATGATCTGGTTGTTGTTCATTTCCATCAAGGTGACCTCCAACTCATGGTACTCCCTTGCCCAATGGAACGGAACAGTGCCCAGCCCTACACCATTCCCATGATCCGCAGGGTTGTGATGGGTGAGCAGGTACAGGGGTTAAAGTCAATGTCTGTTTCCCTCGTCACTTTTAAAGGATTGCTTCACTTTCATGGATGAGCATCCGACAGTCACTTACTTACTAATGTTTGTAAAGGCTTGCAAAGGAGACATGGAAACTCAGTGGTTCAAATACTCAACTGCCAACCCAAAAATCTGCAGCTGGAACCCCGCAGCTGTTCCAGGGCCAAAGATGAGGCAGTCTACTGCTGCCATGCTTAAAGCATTGGAACACTTATGGGGCAGTTCTACTCTATCCTACAGGGTCGAGATGAGGCCGAGTCAACTGTACAGCAGTGAGGGGTGTGTGTGTGTGTGTGTGTGTGTGTGTGTGTGTGTGTGTGTGTGTTGGCCCCATTTCAAAAATTCTGGGTGCATATTTATGTTGAAAAGTCAGCATTTGGGCACTTGGAACTCTGCAGTGTATTTATTATGAAACCACTGAAAGGTCATTGATTTCAGTTTCTTCCTTGATCCTCTGGGGAGAAGTCAACCACACAGAGGAACATAGACTCACTTGAATTGTTTTAAGTTAAATGGGTGTTTGGGATGATCTAGCTCAGCACCTACCATCCTGAGGTTTCCAAGGAGTCTGCTGCTGCTGCTGCTGCTGCTGCTGCTGCTGCTGCTGC
>NW_022103908.1:1099534-1101182 GCF_000313985.2 Echinops telfairi | reverse complement strand
AAGCCACATGGACCTACCCTGATGCAGCCCTGGGTGCTGGAGCAGCCGTGTGGAGACCCCTGCCAGTGCTGAGATGCTTACACGTTCACTGATTCGGCTTTCCTCCTGCAGTCAGCATCATTGTGTGTGTTTTGTGACATGGAGGAGGACTTTGTGGATTAGTGTTGGACATATGGATTGATAGGTTAATGTTGGACTTGTGGGCTTGGGCAGCATTGGGTTGGGATGTTTTCTTGATGCACACTTAACCTTTATATAAAACTCCCTCTTCTACATGAGTTTCTGTGGATTTGTTTCTCTAACGTACCCAGACTAACACAGATGAATAGTAGAAAGTCTTTCAAAAGACAATAATATTCTGCTTTGCTGATAAGAATAGGAAAGAGAGAAGAAAAAAATCAAACAGCAACTAAGTGATCCTTTCATAGAACAAGCAAGAGACACGGTAGATGTTAACTCAACATTTACTTTGGGTCTATAATAGCATCAACGATAGAAACGCGTCCGAGACTGTTGAATATGGCACTTTCACTTAAGGTTTTCTTTGTGAGCCAATAAATGGCTGTTGGGCTGAAAACTGCACGTGGTTCGTTCCCAGGTGATTTGGGTGGCAAGGACAACCTTTGAAAATCCTCACAGCTGCATCCGCTCGAAGAGCGATGGCTAGTCCTGCAAAAGGCAGACTTGGACAAGGGCAGCCCGTTCTTTTTCCGCAGAAGCAGAGAGGCGCTCCTAACCCTTCCGATGTCAACCCAGCAGCGGCACTGTATGTGGAAACAAGGGAGGAAATGCCTGCTGCTGAACAAGTGTTCGGTGCTGTTGACCGTCATCAACAGAGCAGATGCTGAAAGCCGAGGGTCAGAGGCAAGAGACACATCCCAGCTCCCAGCTCAGCCACTTCCCTTAGGCAAAGGATGAACCCTTGTCTTCTCATCTGTTGCACGGAGATAAATGAACGCATACGAAACATAGAGTGTGTCATCCACACAGCAGGCTTAAGTTGCTGTTAAGTTATTATAAAAGCACTGACTACGTGGTATAAGGAAACCAGCGGTCTTCGGTGCGTCAGAAGTTATTTTTCTGTCATCTTCTTTTAAACCAAAGCCTCGGGTCTCTAATAAATGACTCCAAAGTCCCATCGTTTCTCAAGTACAGGTGCGCTGGCGGCAGTGTTGCACTGCTAACTGAAAAGCAGTGGTTCAAACCTACCCGCCACTCAGGAGGAAACGACGAAGCAGTCTGCTTCCCTAACCTATGGATCAAGAACCCCTATGGAGAGCTGTCCTAGTCTGTCCTATAGGGAACCATGAGCAGTCAGTCACTTGCAGGCTGCGGGTACAGTTTTTCATTGGTGTTATTTTTACTTCTTGCTGTCTCAAATGTAGGGTACATCTGATGAACAGCCAATTAGTTCAAGTCTTGGGTTGCCCTAAACCAGCGTGTCCCATTTCGTGAAAGCCTATAAGTGGTAGCTTGTTTCATCAGGAGCCCTGGTGCATAGTGGTTAAGCCTTGTGCTACAATCTGAAAGGTCAGCAGTTCGAAACCGCCACCGCTCTTCTGAAGGAAGATAGGGCTGTCTACTCCCTTAAAGTCACAGGCTCAGACACTCCCAGGGCAGTTCACCCCCGGCCTACCGGCTTGCTGTG
>NW_022103908.1:1097093-1099218 GCF_000313985.2 Echinops telfairi | reverse complement strand
TTTTCTCAGCTCCTCTTTTTCCCCCTCCCACCCTTGTGAACCCTTGATAATTTATAAATTATTTTTACTTTCATATTTTACAGTGTCTTCTGTCTCCCTTCACCCACGTTTCTGCTGTCATCTCCCTGGGGGGTGGGGGAGTATACGGTAATCATTGCAATAGCTCTCCTTTCCTCCCCCTTCTCCCCTACCTTCTTTCCTATACAGTTTGACAAATGAATGTCAGGTTCCCACTGTCACCAATGCCTTTCTGCACACCAGATTCTCACAGTTTAGGCTCTGATACCAATCCCTCCTTTGATTTCGGATTATATGGATTCAATCCTTCAGTGACTGGTGATGGTGTGCTACTTCCATGTGGACTCAGTTGACATCTCTCTTAGATGACTGCTTGTTTGAAGCCAAGCCTTTAAGATCCCAGATGCTATTTTATCTGATAGTGTGGCACCATCTAAATTCTTCGCCATCTTTTGCTATAGCAGCGGTATCTTCTGTGTTCCCTTCCTGAAGGTGAGTATCAAAGAGAGCCACGCTATAAGAACTATTTGTTCTTAAAATTGGAGCTAGCATTTAGTGAGAGCCCAAACCCATTCCTGGATTTATGCTGTTTTGCTTTTTATTTTCCTTTTAATTTGCTGTAACTTGGGAGTTAATACATGTGTCATGTCATTCCATAGTTCAATCCCGTCTAACAGAATTGTACAGTTGCTTCCATAACCAGTCTCCAAACATACTTTTCCTTCCTGGAGTGTCATTCCAAAGTTCAATCACGTCTAACAGAATGGTAGAGTTGCTTCAATAACCAGTCTCCAAACATACTTTTCCTTCCTGGAGTCCTTGACATCATCTCCCTTTCACCTCCTCCACCCTCTTTGGACCCCCCTTCCCCCTGAAATCCTTGTTCTATTTGCTTTCCCTATAGACTCAATGTCCCTGGGCTTCATTTGACAATACGCAAAGGAACAAATAACACAACTTCAAAGGGGTGACCTCCACTGCCAATGCATCTCTGAGATACACCCTAATATGCACAAGCATGAGCAAAATAACACAGAATGTCCATCACAGGATTGCTGGAATGACACGTATCTGAAAACAGCACATAGAGCACTGATGTAGCAAGACCTTGTGTGTCTACCAACCCACAGGGCCCCACGCCTGGTGCAGCTCTCCTCTGCTTCCTCCGACACCAGGTGCTTTCTGACTTGAGTCCTCAGGCTCCAAGCATGTCTGAGGTAGAGTCCAGGTCGCCCAGTGGAGTTCCTACATGGGGTCTCACCGACGCAGCCTCTGAAGGATGCTGTGCACCCTGAAGATCCAGGAGTCGGCGTCCCAGTGTTCTCCAGCACCCGGCCTGGGTTCCCGGGATGACCCCAGACAGCCTAATTCAATATTGCCCAACCGCTGCAGGCCGCTAAAGACACTCCCCACCTAATGTACCTCAAAGCATCCTGTCACTCCTCTTCCCACCTGGAGGTCATCCCTCCCCTCACTCTACCCCGCCCCCCATCGCTAGACAGTCCTGGAAGGGGGAGACATTCAAGCAGAGTGCAAAATTTCAAGGGGCATCAAAGAATAAGAAATAAAAGAGAATATTATAATGCAGTAGGTTTTAAAATCTACAATAGAGTATTCATATTTTAAACAAAGACAGGCTGCTAATGATTGTTTGTTTTGTAACCCTGCAGGATGGTACATAGGAAAGAATTATCTCCAATTAGCTGAGGATCTTAGGGCCTGCACCCACTGCCCCCTCCCCCATGAGGGGGAGCGGTGTTCAACTACCTATTTTAAGTAGACAGTGCTACTAGAGCAGCAATGCCACAAAAAGGCCACTTGAACAAACAGACATTTATATTCTCCCCAGTCAGGAGGGTCAAAGTCCCATTCAGCTCTAGGAATGGCGTTCTTTGGAGATCTCTACATGTCACAGCGTCCATCTTCCCCTGCGTCTAAGGAGTTCCCAGCACAGGGACCCTGGATCTAGAGGACTCACTCGGCTCCCAGCTCTTTCCTTTCTTGGTAAGAGTGAGGGCCTTCTCCTCTTCAATGGAGGACAGCTGTTCAATTCAACCCATGACGTTCTACCCAGGTGATTTGGGTGGCAAGGACAACCTTTGAAAAT
>NW_022103908.1:1094493-1096699 GCF_000313985.2 Echinops telfairi | reverse complement strand
TTAAAAATTGTAAAATTCTGTAGATCTTAGTAAGTAGTCCTTTGTCTGCTAAGTCATTAATAAATATCCTTTCCTAGTCTGTGGGGTCTCTTATCTTTGAATGAAGTCTTTTGATGTACACTCATTTTTAATAGGTCCCGTTCATCCATTTGTTCTTCCTTGGCGTGTGTTTCTGTTGTTATTTCTAGTAGTCCATGTATTCCTGAGCTAGGGTTCCTAGCTTGGTCCCAATTTTCTCATTGATGATCGTGATAGCTTAGGGCTTTACATTTAGGTCTTTGACCCACCTTGAGTGTGTTGTTGTGCCTGGGGTGAGATATGGGTCTTTTTCCATTCTTTTGCACATGGAGATCCAGGTTTTCCAGCACCATTTACTGAAGAGGGCATCTGCTTCCCATTTAATGTTTTTTTTTGGCTCTTTGTCAAAAATCAGTGGTCTGTATGAAAATGTTTTTATTTCTGGGTTTTCTGTCCTGATCCATTGGTCTGAGTATCTATCATTGTACCAGTACCAGGCAGTTTTGACAACTATGGCTGTACAGTAGGTTTTGAGGTCAGGTAGTGCAAGGCCACCTACTTTGTCCTTCTTCTTGAGGAATTCGTTGCCTACTCTGGGCTTCTTCCATTTCTATATGGAGTTGGTCATCGGTTTTTCCATTTCTCTGAAGAATGATGCTGGAATCTGGACAGGATTGCAATGAATTTGCTTTAGGTAGTATCCACATTTTCCCAATGTTGAGTCTTTGATCAACAAACACTGAATATGCTTCCATTTGTGTAGATCCTAATGGGTCACTCTTTTAAATTCTCCTCAGTACCCACAACTCTTAAGCTGTTCTAGGTAGAAACCAGTAGCAACGAAGGAAGTGTTAGGTGGTGAGGGTGAGTCCTTCCCCCAAATCATGCTCATACGTTATGAGAAGAACATGTTCCCTATGAAATTCTGCCACCCAGTGCTGGGCTGGCCATGCCGAGCCAGAGTCTACAGTGGGAATTCCTAGCTTGATACTCAGCTGATAGCTGAAAGGCTGGATGGTTAAGTCCATCTAGAGGTCCCTCACTGGATGTATCTGGAATCTATTTCAGAAAAACCATCCATTGAGAGCCCTATAGAGGTAAGCCATTGGGAGTTTTGATAAGCTGTGGAATGCAAAAAATTGTGATCTGATATGGAAAGCATCATCTAATTTGCAATAAAATATTGAAATAAATACAATTGTATGAAATACATGGGGTCACCATGCATCAGAGCTCACTAGATGGTAACTGGTCTTTATAACTAAATATTCTCCCATATTTTGAACCAACTGAAAGTAGTTAATAAAACATCTACAATCAAAAAGCATGACTCTGTGGAGGCCCCTAATGCTCAGTCCATTTTCAGATATTGCCCTTTGGACTGGGCTGAGGACTTCTGGTTCCAGGGGAGACTGAGGCCAAGGCTCATGGAGATCCCCGAAGAATGTCAGGCCCCCAGATGCTGGGTGGAGAAAAGGACCTTCTCTTGAAGCCAGACTTCTAGCCTGTAAAGACTGTGAGAATGAAATTTCTGTCTATTGAAGTCATACACTGGTGGTACTTCTACTTTATCAGCATTAGATGACTAAAACTGAATTTGGTACAAGGAGTAGAGTGATGGTCTAACAGAGACCTAAAATGTGGAAAGCAGTGTTGGAATTGTGTAATGGGTAGAAGCCTGAAGAGTTTTCAAATGTCTCAGAGTGAATGCCTAGATTGCAATGAAGAGACCACTGGTTGAATTATGGATGATTATCAAGAAAAATAGTTACTATGGGTGAAGGAGGAAGAGGTTTTGCTTAGGAGGCATTGAGCTTATGTTAATGATGGTAGAATAATTGAAACGGACATCAATAATGGTTGTACAACACAGAGATTGCAATCAATGGCACTGAATTATAAATGTAAAAGTTTCATTGGAGAATGTTTTGTTGTGTGTATTTTTGCCACAAGTAAACAAAAAATAATTACACAAGTAACGATGAGTACAAGGAAGAAGAAAATGTTCTAAAATTGATTGTGGTGATGATTGTACAACTGTGCTTGATGTGATTGAACTACTGAATTGTATGATATGTGGATGAAGTGCCAATGGTGCCTGCCTATCAAAACATATAGCACCTGGGACCTTAAATGCTTGAAAATAAACAAGCGGCCATCTAGCTGAGAAGCAACAAATCCCACATGG
>NW_022103908.1:1091699-1094339 GCF_000313985.2 Echinops telfairi | reverse complement strand
ATGAAACATGCAACTTTCCTCTAGTTTTTTAATGCCACCCACACACACTATCATGACCCCAATTCTACCTTACAAACCCAGCAGACCAGAACATGTACACTGGTACAGATAAGAGCTCGCAACACAGAGAATCCAAGAGAGACAAACCCCTCAGGACCAATAGTGAGATTAGCAATCCCAGGAGGGTAAGGGGAAGGTGGAGGAGAAAGGGGGAACCAATCACAATGATCTACATATAAACCCCTCCCAGGGGGACAGACAACAGAAAAGTGGGTGGAGACATCGGTCAATGTAAGACATAAAAAAGTAATAATAATTTATAAATTATCAAGGATTTGTGAGCGGGGAGAAGAGAAAAAGTGAGGCGCTGATACCAAGGGCTCAAGTAGAAAGAAAATGTTCTGAGAATGATGATGGCAACAAATGTACAAATGTGCTTGTCACAACAGATGTATTTATGGATTGTGATAAGAGTTGTACAAGCCCCCAATAAAATGATTTTAAAATTTTAAAAAAAGCTCATAGCACAGGGAAGCTGGGACAGATAAACCCCTCAGGACCAATAACGAGAGTAGTGATGCCATGAGGGGAAAGGGAAGGTGTGGGGAGAAAGGGGGAACCAATCACAATGATCTACATATAACGCCCTCCCAGGGGGACAGACAACAGAAAAGTGGGTGGAGACATCGGTCAGTGCAAGACATGATAAAAAATAGTAATTAATAAATGATCAAGGGTTCATGCGGGAGGTAGGGTGGGTGGAGGGGGAAAATGAGCTGATACCAAGGGCTCAAGTAGAAAGAAAATGTTCTGAGAATGATGATGGCAACAAGTGTGCAAATGTCCTGGACGCACTGGATGGCTGTGTGGACTGTGCTAAGAGCTGTATGAGCCCCAATAAAACGGTTTAAAAACAACAACAACAACAAAGCCCAGCTAAAAAAAGATGAAAGGATGCTGCAAATAGGCGACTCCGAGTCCATTATTACCAAACCCACATTTTAATACAAAGGAAATCAGTGGATATTTTCTAGGATCTTATTTTATACCTTACTATATTACTTATAAGGAATTTGCTCTAAATGCCTTTTTAGGTGATCAACGAAGACACTTGGAAATGAAAAAAAAAAGAAAAGAATTGTGAATGTCAAAGGCAGTCCTGGTCAGGGTTCAGAAGGTCAGGAGGGAACCACAAAGAAAGCCTGGAACCTGTTAAGAACACATACCCACAACACTGTGTCGTGATGCATGTGCGTGGTAAATGTGTCTCTGGAAACGCTTTCGAGCAGCTGATTGGATGGCATCAGGAAGGCGATCCTTCTAAAGCAGTGGCAAAGAACTTGTTGGAATTATGTTAAACTGTCTGGTGGAATGTGCAAGTGAGGAGCTTTAATACCGCTCAGAAAAGATTTCTAAGCAGGATCATGGAGAAATTTCACGGTTCCTTCTGTTGCTTATAGAACAAGGTAAGAGGAAAGAAAAGGACTTCGAGAGGAACTGCGCAAAATGAAGACAAAACGTAGAGCAGTGAAATTCTGTTGTGCAAATGTGGGACACGTGTCCTTGAACTTTCACCAAAGACATGGGCACAAGATCTTTTATTGAAGGACCTTCGGTGGGCCAGTGACGGATGAACATGCTGAACGATCACCGCGGGAAGCGTGATAGACTGAAAGGGACAGGGAAAGGAGGGGGATGTGTATCTATCTGCCTCTTAGCGCTTCCCAGTCAGGGATAGGCCAAAGTTCCACATCTGCTTTCTGCCATTAAGAAAACAGACCCTTCCCTAGGGCAACTCAGCGATCAGCAGAACTGTTGAGTGTAGCTAGTAAGTTTTTGTTGTTTTTTGTTTTCTTTTATTTATTTTTGTATATAATTCTCATATCATACAATTCAATGGTTTAAATGCCTTTAAAGGATTTGTGCAATCAATGCCACAATCCATTTGAGAACGTTTTCCTCATTCGTATACCCATTTGTATTAGCTCTCGACTAGCCCTAGCCTCCCTTGTCACAACCCTAGGGAAACTATTAATTTAATCATTATCTCTATGGATTTATCTATCCTGGATTTTTTTATAAAGAAAACGATACACACACACACACACACACCAAAAAAACCAACAGAAACAACAAAGTAAAGCCAATCCAAGTGTGTTAATCTGGGTCGACTAGAGAAACAAATTCATAGTCACTCATATATGCATATATATGAAAGAGCTTTATATACAAGAACAATTGAACATTGAGAAAACATCTCAGCTCAGGCCAGATCAAGTCCATAAGTCTGATATTAGCCCATATGTCCGATACGAATCAATAAATTCCTCTTCAGACTCATGCAATACATGCAATGACTCTGAATGCAGGAAGATCACAGGCCAATGGGTGGAAAGTCTTGTGGATCCAGCGGTGGTGTAAGCATTTCAGCACTGGTGTGGGTCTCCACGTGGCTCCTTCAGCTCCAGGGCTCTAACATAGCTCCATGGGTCTTGTCAGCAGGAATGTCTTATGAGTGACTATGTGCCCTGCCTCTAGTTAGCTATTTATCTCCTTAGAGACTCCAAATGAAGTCATTAAGCTGTGTGACCTGATTGAAAAGCTAACCTCCACCCCTTTACTCTTAATAGTCTCAAGTTG
>NW_022103908.1:1077493-1091428 GCF_000313985.2 Echinops telfairi | reverse complement strand
TATATATAGTATATATAAACCACAAGGCTATTTAAGAGATTTCAGGGAGTTTCAATGAAGAGAGTATTCCCAGAAAATGAAATCCTGTACCTTTTGGGAATTCAGGGTAGTATTTAAGATCGATCTTGATGGACAGATTGCCAGGACAGATTGCTGCTGGAGGAGAAAAGCAAGCCACAGAAGGATAAGTACAGTTTGATGCTATTTATGTTGGAGACACACCCACACACCAAACACCACGGCAGCTTTTCTATAAGGGCGTGTACATATCTGTCCGCGCACAGAGAACGGTATGGAAGGGCCTGGGACGAGATAAGAGGCTACTCCCAGAGAACTTTGGCCTCGTCTGTAATGTGATGCCCTGTGTGGTGGATGCAGTCATGTAATTTAAAAGTGGAACAGCCCAGCGAGATGACACGGTGCGAGTTTTAAGTTGGAACGTAGGGACTGTTTGGCAGTAGCATAGAGCATATAAAGGGGATTCTTTAGAAGCCCTTTCCATAAGGCAGACCAAGATTAGGAAGTACAGGATCTTACCTGCCAAGCTAAGGAACAGACACTTAAGGAAGTGCTGTGTTTTGCGAGCGACACTCGATTCCATTGCTGTCCCTTAGGCTCCCACTCATGGTGACCACTTGTTTGTCAGAGAAGAGTTTCCGATGGTGGATTTTTCCAAAAGGTCACCAGGATTTTCTTCCAAGCCACCACTGGGTGGACTTGAACCTCCAACCTTTTGCTTAGCAGTCAAACACATTCACCTCTGGCACCACCCAGGGACTTCATAGGTATCACTACCATGGGCAGAGCAGTTATGCTCTGGGCTGCCAACCGAAAAGGCAGTAGTTCTAAAGTACCACCTCTCCGAGTGTGTTAGTCCGGGTAGAGTAGATAAATCCGTAGAAACTCATATTGTATAAGAGAGTGTTTTATATAGAGGGTCATTGTACATTAAGAAAACATCCCAACCCAGTCCAGTCCAAGACCATAAGTCCAATATTAGCCCATATTTCTGATACCAGTCTATAAAGTCCTCTTCAGATTCACGAAACACATGCAAGGACACCAAATGCAGGACGGTCACAGGCCAGTGGGTAGAAAGTCTTTGGATCCAGTGGCACTGTAAGCATCTCAGCGCTGGCAGGGGTCTCTATGTGGCTTCTCCGGCTTCAGAGGTCTGGTTGCATCAGGATAGGTCCATGTGGCTTCTCCAGCTCAGGGCTGGAGATTATGTAACTACCACACCAAGGCAGGGAGAATGATGAGGCTTCCTACTCCCGTAAAAAGTCGCTGTCTAGGAAACCCACAGGGGAGTTCTCTTTTGTCCTACAGGGTTGCTATGAGTTGGAAACTCATGAGCAGTGAGGTTGTTTGGGGGCTAACGTTTATAAAATCTATGAGAACCTAGCCCCCCAGGCAAGGCCCATCGAGGCGGCTGGCCCGAGGGCTCACATCTTTACTCACACACACTCTGCTTTCCAAACGCTGAGAGAAATGGCAGAGCATGAAAGTCTCCGTATTAATTGCTCTTCCCCTGTCTTAGAAAGGAGGCCTGGTGGTGTAGTGGGTATCTCGTTAGACCCCGTGTAACCCACTCTGCCACCAGTTCTCCCTTTGAAAACACAAAGGCTCTTCTTCATTTTAACAGTTACAGCGGTAATCAAAACAAGCCAAACTACGTGACCGACTTACTCGGCAATGCATTGTGCTAAGTGCTTTCCAGACAGGACCTCCGGTAGGCCTCACAACAACCTTCTGAGATAAAACAAGCCAGGAGTCGAGGGGAGTCCTGGTAGCATAGTGGGTTACAAGTTGGGCTGCTAGCCACAAGGTCAGCAGTTCAAAGCACTAGCTGCTTCACAGGAGAAAGACGAGGCTTGGTACTATTGTAAAGATTTACGGTCTCAGAAACCCACCTGGGGCGGTTATACTCTGTCCAATTAGGTCAATATAATTCAGAATTGGCGTGATGGTGTGAGTTTGGCTTTTGATTTTTTAGGATCCAGTTGCTTTTGGGTCAGTGCTCACTCTTGGGACCTCGTGTGTGTCAAGTAGAACGGTGCTGCACTTGGTTTTCGGTGGCTACTTTTTAAAAATTGCCAGACCTTTCCTCCTAGGTACTTCTGGGTAGACTTGAACCACCATCCTTTTGGTTAACAGCCAAGTCTGTCAACTCTGTGCATCACCTGTGATGGCTAGGGATGTGTCCACTAGGCACACCTGGGCAAGGGTAGGGATGAAGCCCAACCTATCAGTCAGGAGCCCAATAATACCTCCTCGGGGGTGGCCTTTTGTGTAAGAACAGAGACGGAGCAGAGTCCAATCCTCTTAGGCCCTTTGCCTTTCTCTTGGAGCTGAATCTCCCGTCTGGTTCCTGATCTCCTGTTGCACCTGCCCATCCCAGGAGCCGTCAGCAGACTACCAATGGTGGGTTCATTTTACCCTTGCATCCATCAACCTGTGCCCTCCGATATCTCTGCTTCCTGTTCATCAGCTTCCCCAAGTCAGGAGAAGCCTGACTTGAATTGGACTGAACTCACCTATTTCTATATTGGTAGAAGCCATTTCTTGACACAAATCTCTGTCTATATACAAGGGTCACTGGTTGTTTTTCTCTAGGGAACTCAACCAAAGCCCCTGTCTCAGAACAGCAAGAACTTCTCTTCTCTCCTGCTGAGGGGCTCGGTCAACAAGGGGCCAGCCAAGCCAGTCTGGCTTCAGCTCTCCAGGGCTTGGCAAGGTCAGTGTCACCCTCCTCACGGCCAGAGGGCTGGCCGCCACGTTCCTCTCATGGCCAGGCAACTTGGGCTCCGCATGTTGACACTTCTGCCCACCTGTCATTGGCCAAGGCAAGTCACACGACAAGCCCCTCTGCTCCTGGCAGGGTGAGAAATAACACTCCACCTTTGGCAAAAGGAACCGCAAAGGCATGTGAAAAGGGGTGGAGCAGGAGGACACAGGGGGCATTGGATGGTCAAAAGCTACCACACTTCATGAGCTGTCCTCTACTGTCCAAAGCAGGCTGACTCCAGCTCAGTGGCACCATAGACGCTCTTCTCTCACCTCCATCGAGCTCATGCCAACTCACACCCGACAGAGCTGAGGAGTGCCCCTGTGCCTTTCTGAGCCTGTAACTCTTCGTGGAAGCAGAAAGCCTCAGCTTTCTCCCTCAGAGAGGCTGATAGGTTTGAACTCCTGACCTTGTAGTGAGCAACCCCACCCAGAACCCACGACACCACCCATGTTCTTCTCCCTTGCCTGTCATTCATCCTCACCACAGCCCCAACAGAACCATTTGCTTGGAATCGACTTCCCCTCCAGTTGCCTCTGTCTGTGCGAGCATACCTTCACTCCAGAGTGACTTCTTTCTCAGACTAGATCTCTAGACCTTTCTTCAGGCACTTCTGTGGACTTGAACCTTCAACTTTTCAGTCCAACTGTATTAACCTTCCATAGCACCAAGGGACTTCAGGCTCTTCGGCGTCATTCTTTTAGTGAGGAACCAGGAGGGTCTCAAATCCAAATCTTCTCATCACAGTCCCATGGAAGTTGGGTCTGGGATCTCATACTTGGTCAGATGTGTCTCCTTCATGGGTCTGGGGAAAGGATGCAGCTGACCACACATCTGTTTCAACAGTGATGTCAATTAGGATTGATGTCATCCAGTGTGGGAAACCATAGTGTCACGTGTACACACATCCACTCCAGACCATACAGATCCTTAGGCATGCTATTATCAATTTTAATCACAGCATAATACGTGACGAATATACTTTTTAATTGCTAACATTTCTTCTCACTTATTTATTATTTATTCATTGTAGCATTTATTAATACTATCTATTAATTGTAACATTTCTTCTCACTTATTCACTCATTGCCATCAAGTCAATTCCAACTCATAGTGACCCCATAGGACAGAGTCGAACTGTCCCTGTGGGTTTCTGAGACTGTAACTTTTCATGGGAGTAGAAAGCCTCCTCTTTCTCCCTCAGAGCAGCTGAGGGTTTCAAACTGTTGACCTTGTAGTTGGCAGCTCAATGAATAACCATCACTAACCACATTGGGTTGGTAACCAAAAGGTCAGCCGTTCAAAGCCACCCACTGAACCTCAAGAGGAAGCTGAGACATTTCACTCCCTAAAGAGTTAGTCTCAGAAACCCACAGGGGCACTTCTACTCTGTCCTCTATCAAGGGCCACTGTGAGTCAGAATAGACTGGACAGACAGCCGTTAGCTTAAGTTGTTGTTTGTTGTTTGTTTACTAATAAAATTGTCTTGTAAAATCTTTCCACCTTAAATTTTAACGCTATCAACAACTGAGCAGAAAACTCTTTTATATTTTTCTATCTTTTTGCTTTTATTACTACTTAATTCTCGAGAAGACTTATTGAATGAGTTCACAAGTACCAATTACCACAGCAATGCAACTAAGACACCTCAAATATTGACAAAACTATCAACTATCATAGA
The DNA here is from genome assembly GCF_000313985.2 of Echinops telfairi. Classification (NCBI taxonomy): domain Eukaryota; kingdom Metazoa; phylum Chordata; class Mammalia; order Afrosoricida; family Tenrecidae; genus Echinops; species Echinops telfairi. Next base: position 1,086,959 of record NW_022103908.1, on the reverse strand, counting down.
AAACACATACACGCACAAACCATGGTGAGAATGACATCATGGGTGGTGGGAATCACGTGATTGGAGGCATCATTGAATTGGGTAAGCGTGACGGCTCTGAAGGGCGCTCGATGTTAGGATAGGGGCCATCGAGGCAGTTCTTACATCACCTGATACTGCGCCAGCCTCACAGCTGTTCTTAAGTTTAGCCCATTGTTGCAGCCGCTGTGTCAATCCATGTTAGCAACGGCCTTCCTCTTTACCTCTGCCCCTCACTTTACCAAACACGATGTCCTTCTCCAGGGACTGCTCTCTCCTGACAAGATGTCCAAAGTACATGAGAGGAAGTCTCACCATCCTTGCCTCTAAGGAGCAAAGCTGGCTGTACGTCTTCCAAGACAGGCTTGTTTGTCTTTCTGGCGGTCTGTGGTTTTGTCAATATTCTTCACCAGCATTGTAATTCAAATGCATCAATTATTCTTTTTTGATTCCTGATTCAATATCCAACTTTCACATGCCTTTAAATGTAAGGCAATTGAAAACTAGTGGGCTTGGGTCAGGGGCACCTCCGTCCTCAAAGCACCATCCTCACTTTGCAACACTTTTGCAGCACATTGAAAAAAAATCACTGCCATCAAGTGGATGCCACCTCAGAGCCTACCCTATTAGGCAGGGTAGAATTGTCACCTTGGGTTTCTCAGACTATTACTGTTGTAGTAGAAAGCCTCCTCTTTCTCCTGAGGAGCAGCTGGTGGTTTCGAACTTTGGACCTTGAAGTTAGTAGCCCAACATGTAACCACTACTCCGCCAAGGCTCCTCCTTGCAGCATGCGACCGTTCAAAAAGTAAGTTAGCACAGAGTGTTAGTGTTCACATATGTATGCAAGGAAGATACACTTATAGGAAAGTGGTTTGTTGTAATAACTAACTGCAGGGATATTTTTTTTTTAAATAATAAATTTCTGCTGAAATACTGCTCAAAAATTTTATAGACCGTCATTGTGGTGCCACCCCATCCCCCCACCCATCCACCCCCAGAGTGTCACCAACAACAACACACAACCCACTAGTGACACCATTGGACCTGGATTCCATTATGCTTGGAGCCAAATTTAGTCTCAATCAAGGTAAATTACATCCAATTAGCATATCCATAGACTCATTTGATTTGGCTTAATTTCTCATTTCTGTTTCATTCAAGTTCACTGTCATGTCCTTTTCTTTAGGCTCCCTTAGTTTTTTCCCTTTCTTTTAATTAAAGCCTGGAGGCAAAATTGATTTACATGTTAAGAGTGTCAGAACCTCCTGACTGAATCTTCAAGGAACTGAGCCTTGGTGTCTGTGGACACAGTGACAGCAAGCAGGACTCTGTCCTCACACCTGGGACCCTCCTGAAGCCTGGTCTCCGGGGGCTAGCCTGTCACATCCTGCCACCAAACGACAGGGAAAGAAGAGAGGATGCTCCAAGGAACCCATTTCCCTAGTCATCCACTATGCACGCTCCCAGAAACAGAACCGAGGCAGACCCCGATCTACGGGGCTCCTCCCTGCTTACCCAGCCAGAGAAGACCCAGAGTCCTACACGCCACCGGGCAGGCACTCCCTAGTGCCTACGGATGCATGACTACATATTTTCCACGAAGAAGTGGACAGAACACTCCCAGCAGAGAACCCTGTCTGGAAACGTTCAGGCTTACCTTTGGAACTTCTATTTTTAAAAGCAGTTTCCATGTAAGGACAACTGTCCACCTCTGAAAGAAGGCCCGGTGGTATAGGGGGTTGCCCATCGGGCTGCTAACCACAAGGTCAGCAGTTCAAACCCACCAGCTGGAAGAAGATGGGTTTTCTGCTCTCATAAAGATTTGCCCCCTCAGGATCCCCCAGAGGCTACCCTGCTCTGGCCTATGAGTCCGAATGGACTCAACAACAGGGAACTGGGGTGTGAGATTTTCCATACAAGCAGCACCTGGGATGACATTATCATTATAGCAAAAGATATTACCTGGGACGTGTGTTGTATGACGATGGTTTGCATGTTGCTCTCATGCGGGAAGTTTCTTCACTGGTGTTTCCAAGACTGACAGAGTTACCTGAGGGTTAGAGGCTCCCGTGGAGCTTCCAGACTAAGACAGACCAGAAGAAAGGCCCAGAGAGCTGCTACTGAAAACTGCCTCGTGAAAATGCTATGGGTCACCACAGAACGTTGCCCCAGAGGGTGATGGAAGATTGCCCCGTGGGTTAGAAGACCCCAAAATGATGGTGGTTGCAACAATGGGCTTAGACATGCCAACTGTTGTGAAGATAGGCCAGGACCCAGCAAAGTTTGGCTCTGGAGCACATGGGCATGATGAGTCAGTCCCACAGGACAGCAAGCAGTAACAACAACATAGAAAAGGAGAAGGCCTGTCACTTGCACACTCTCACTGCCACGGAACAATGCTGACTCCAAGCCAACTCCTGGACTAGAGAAACAAATCCAGAAATACTCATATATATGTAAGAAAGAGCTTTCTATCAAGGAATACATATACAGTGTGGAAACATCCCCATCTAGTCCAACTCAACTCCCTAAGTCTGCTACTAGTCCCTAAGTCCCTCTTCAGACCCACACAGCCACATGCCCTGATGCAGAATGCAGGAAGATCACAGGCTGGTGGGAGCAAAGTCTTATGGATCCAATGGCGATGGATGCATCTCTAGGGCTCTGGCATCAACCAGGGTGAGCCAGCAGGAAGTTGAAGGCAGAGAGAAATGGGGAGGTTCCCAGGGTCCTCCTTATGGAAAGGCCACACCCAGAAGGTGGTATCATCAGGCTGTGATCTGACATGAAATTATGTAAGTACAACACAACTCTATAGAACAGAGTAGAACCGCCCCTATGAGTGTCCAAGGCTGTAAATCTTGACTGGAACAGAAAGCCTCACCTTTTTTCCACAGAATGATTAGTGGGTACAAACTGTTGACCTTGCCATTGAGAACCCAACACATAACCCATTTTACTAACGGGGCTCCTTGAGAGGACCCAAGTAGTAGGTTTGTAGAGTCAAATTCCTTCATATGCCTCTTCTCCCTGAGACCAGTCGCTGGAGAAGGATATGGTGCTTGGTAAAGTGGAGGGCCAGCGAAAAGGAGGAGGAAGGTCCTCAACAAGATAGATTGAGACAGTGGCTGTAACATGGGCTCAGGCACAGGGACCATTGTGCTGACAACGCAGGGCTAGGCAGTGTTTCATTCTGTTAGGCATGAGATTGCTGTGGGTTGGAACCAAATCGATGGTCCCTAACAACAACAACAACAACACCCAAGTCTTTGAAACTTCCAGGTCTGGGTGGGGCTATACCAACAGAGCATGTGTGACACTAATAGAGGGCATTGATGAGTTTTTACCAACCCACTGCCTATCCATACAATGAGCCATCTTTGAAGCAGAGAGAAGCCCCAAAGACCTTGCAAAGAGCACTTGCAAGTGGTTGAGGCCGCCAAGACCAGAAGCATCCGAGACTGTGGCACCGAGATGCAGAGAAGCAGCGCTGAAACAATGGGGCACTGTCTCCACATCTGGTCCAGGACTATAGAACTGTGAGACAGAGTGGCAGTACACTGGCCTCCTGGCCCACGGAGGCAAAGGGCAAGGGACCATGTGGCTAAGAGACTGTGGACCAGAGAGAGACTTGCCAGTTGACTGAGGAGACCAGTGACGCTATCTTTATGGTTTGTTGATCTTGACTTATGGTAACCTATCGACTTCTCTAATACACCCTTTCAATTAGTTGGAGAGTGCCATGGGAGGGGTGGTTGGTGTCAGAAGAGGCAACAAAGAATGGACCATGGAGGCATATCTGGCCCTTCTCTCGAAGCAACAGGGAAGCCAGCAGAAGTCAGATATATCCGTCTCTATGGTTGTTTACTGCAGCTGGTATTGTGGGCGGATCTATGGTTTGAGTTTCTATCTATCGAGATGTGGAACTCGTTTTAAGCAAAGCACGTAAAGCTGATTCCTCATCAGAAAGATCTCCCTAAGTTTGTAAAATAGAGAGAAAAAAAGAATCACCTTGCTCTACTCCGGTTAATATCAAATCTAGGCCCTGCCTCATGAGAGGAACCCAGGTAGCATAGCGGGGTATGCATTGGGCTGCTAACCACAAGGTCAGCAGTTCAAAACCATCAGCTGCTCCGTGGGAGAAAGGTGAGACTTTCTAATGCTGTAAAGAATTACAGTCTTGGAAACCCACGGGGGCAGTTCCACCCTGCCCGATAGGGTTGATGTGAGAATGAACTTGATGGCAGTGAACTTGAACCTGCCTCAAGAGAAGGAAAGAAGAGCCCATGAGAAGGGTGACCTGCAGTGGAGGGAGATCTCTCATCTGAAAGAGCAAGTTGATGGACCGCCTGGAGGTTTCCCATCCATCCCACCTGAATCAACGCATCCCACCCATCCCTCTGTTTGCCCATGAATTTTCCTCCATTCCTGAGGTTCCACGTGGCTAACCACGTGGGGAGGATGGGTCAGAGGGAGCACATAGGAGATCCCAGAGCTTGTGGATACTGCCCACACCTTCCGTGCACGTGGGCACACGTGACCTTGGAAGGGAAGTCAAGAAAACAATAACTCTATTACAGATAAAAGAATTTAAAATATGCAAAATTAATTATGCAAAATTATGATAGGCTACCTGCTCTCTGAAGTGCTCAAGAGCCTTCAGGGCCACCCTGACCCATCAATTCACCTGTTCTTGAGTTCAGGGCCATTCTCAGCACACTAATGAGGCGGGAAATGCTTCATGAGCACTTTGCGAGAACACAAGAGTCAGAGCATGCGCCGATCAGGCAATAAACTCTTTCTTTGTCTGTGTTCCCAATTAAAGCTATGTGGAGAGTGAGATTACCGCTCCTAGAGCGACAGTAGGGATATACGGCTGGCCTTGGACGCCCCAAGCCTGATGGGAGTGAGACAAAACAAAAAACCAGCCAACCAACCAGCCCACAGTTGCTGTCAAGCTGAGACTGACTCGTGGGAATCTCGTGTGTGTTTGAGCAGGACTGTGCTCCACAAGGGTTTCAATGAGGGATTTTGGGGTGGGGGGAGTAGGTTTCAGGACTTTCTTCTGAGGGGACTCAGGTAGACTCAGACCTTCTTGTGCCACCCCACAGGCTCCTGGACAGAGACAGAGTGTAGATACAAACACACCAGCCATTGGTCCCGGGAAAGCCCGAACCTCGGGGAGGTGACCTCAGCAAAGTGAGAGAACCAGCCCCTGACTGTAAGGTGAGAGAAGGGTTACCACGCACCATTCCCCTGGACCGGCAGGGCCACGCCTTCCAGAAGGAGAAAGCTTCCGCCGTAGTATCCATGTGCTGTTCCAACACATTGGAAAGCAGAGCTGAGGCGGGATCTGGCAGAGCCTGGACTGGGCAGCCTGGAACTGCAGGAACAGTGTTGGCAAGGCCCGGTGTTCAGACCAGACCTCCCACTGCATTTTAATCTCTTACTCCTCCTCACGAGGAACTGTTTGGAAGGTCGGGGGGATACCTGAGCAATATCAGACTGGCACGTAGGCGAAATCTGCTAGCAATGCACAAAGGGGTTTGGACAAGGGAAGCTCCGGTTGGTGAAAAGGCTGTGTAGGAAGCAGAGATTCCTGAAAGGAAAACGGTCCAGGGAGCAGCTAAGGAGTCCCTGGACCAAAGTAAGAGCTGGGAGACCATGCTGAAGTAGAATCGTATCCCAACTCTAAAGTGAACACCTAAGCATAGGGCTCCAGCCATGTGGTAGTTACATCGTCTGGTGTCAACTTGAGACTATTAAGAGGGAAAGGGTGGGGTTTAGCCTGTCAACCAGGTCGGCCGCTTGATGACCTCGTTTGGAGGTGCTCCAGAGATGAGCAGCTCACTGGAGGCCAGACCCACACTCTCTGCTACACATTCCTGTTGACAAGCCACATGGAGCAATGCTGATGCCAGAAAGAGGTTTGCTGGGTGGTTCATAGAAACAATTGGCGACACTATGAAGAACGGGAATTCCAGACACTTCCTTGTGTTCACAGAGAGCCTGCACATCAAGACGCAATCCTTTGCAAAGAACGAACGGGCACTGCCCGGTTTAAAATCAGAAAAGTGTGTATCCTTTCACTACACAACTCAACTGGTGTCCTGAGAAAATCATTGGAGAAACTGTGTGAAGAAGAACGCAGCATCAGGCTTGGGGGAGGTTCGCTAACATAGGACATAACCTTGCTTCCTGAACGTGAAGAGGATTTGAAGCACTTAATGATAACGAAAGGGCGTGGACTGCCAAAAGAACAAAGAAAGCTGTCTTGGAAGAAGCATGGCCAGAGAGCTCCTTAGAGGCCAGGATGGCGAGACTTTGTCCTACATACTTTGAACATCTTGTCCGGAGAGACCAGTCCCTGGAGAAGGACGTCATGCTTGGTGAAGTGGAGGAGCCGTGAAAGGGAAGAAGACCCTGGATGGGGTGGATGGGCCCAGTCACTGCAACCAGCGGCTCGAGCACAGGCACAAATGCGGGGTGCTGCAGCACCGGGCAGTGTTGCGTTCTGCTGTGCATGGGGTCGCTGTGGGTTGGAACTGACTCAAGGGCACCTAATGATGATGACAATTAAAGACGAAGACAAGGGTGAGGAAAACAGAAATCTTCACCGTGGACTTCACGGTAAACGGAGGCAATATGGGCATTGTCAAGGGCTTCAGCAACCAGCATCGGTGGAACAGCAGTCAAGAACTCAGTACACCGATTGTGTTGGGTCCATCTGTGAAATACTTCCTGGAAGTGGTTAAAAAAATAGCAAAGATGTCAACTTGGGGACCTGACCCCAGGCCACGGTATTTTCAATCATCTCGTATGTTTTGGAAAGCTGGACCATGAGTAAGGAAGGCTGCAGAATCGGTGTCTGTGAGTCATGGTTTGGGTGGAGCACATCCAATATAGCATGCACTGACAGAAGATTGGGCAAGCCTGTCTTGGAAGAGCTGTAGCCCGGATGCTCCTTAGAAGCAATGATGGAGAGAATGTCTCTTGTACTACGGTCAGGTTGACCAGGGGCACCAGATGCCGGAGAAGGACACTGTACTCAACACAGTAGGAAGCCAGCCCAAAGAGAAAGAGCCTCATGCAGCAAGGTAGCTGTAACAACAGGCTCTAGCTTGGCGATTGTTGTGAAAACATCAGGGGGTGGTTTCTGTGGGGCGTAGGGCTGTTACGAGTTGGCACAAGGAAATGGAAACTTAGACCCTTAGACCGAGGGACTGTCCTAACATGGAATCCCAGTCCTAATGGGAACACAGTACCACAGACAACATAGTTCTTGGATGGCACAAGCAGCTAATGTGCTTAGCTGGTAACTGTGAGGTTGGAGGTTGGAGTCTACCCCAAGAAACCTCAGAGGAAAGGCCTGGTGATCGACCAAAAAGTCAGCCATTGAATATGCCCCGCAACTCCGTGCTCCGCTAACCCAGGGCACCCCACAAATCAGAATCGCCACAGGGGCATTGTCTGGGTTTGTTCGTTAATGCAAAGAGCAAATGGCCCTAAACACAAGTCTGGCAAGTCAGCTCAGCCACTTATGGCTGGGTGGTGCTGGCGAAATGACGGTGTCTCCCCGTAGTTCTGTTCCTCATCTGTAAAATGGGTAAGAAAAGGGTGCTTGCTCCCCCCAGGCTGGCAGCAGTGTCGAGTGGGCCCACAGAGTGTGCGGACTATTGCCCGGTTGCAACAGCTTCTGCCATGCGGCGCATTTGACTCTCACAGGCTTATGCTAAACATGTTTTCTTTTGAGTGATTCCGGAACTGATTATGTGAAAGAAGTATTTTATTATACTACCCCTCGCCCCCTTAGGGCTGAGTCAGCCAGGTCTAGAGGGGGCTGGCCTTGTGCTCTGTCAAACACAGTTCATCATCTTTATTTCTTTGAAAAGCCAATTCGCTTCCTCTCCTCCTTCCCATCAAGGCTCTTTGGAAAGTTTTGCTTTATGGCTAATGGTTTTCTTTATAACCGGATGATCAATTCAGCCGAGATTAATTGAGCATAAGCTGGCAGCATCTGGGCAGCCATTTGTCAGGCAAAGAGGACCGCCTCGCCTGGGAGCCCACCTGCTGCCATCAGCAGAGTTGGCCTCCCCCCAGCAGCCGCTGGCACACCTGAGCCTCAGGTGGCCGCCATACGCTCCTGGAATGAGACCCCGGGCAGGAGGCTGCGAGGATGCAGGTGAGCCTCCGCAGCATGCCGGACATGCTGCGTTTCCTGCAGCGTGGTGCCAGCCTCTTGCTAGCACACGATTTACTAAAAGAATCATAATAACAATACTTTGATTTAAACGGAGAAGATCCAGATCCTGCCCATGGGGATTTTTTTAAGGCCGTTCCAAAGCATGTCTCATGGAGGAGCGTCCGGCTTCGGTTCTGTGACCATGCATGAGTAAGTCAGAAAGGATGGCTTCGAAGCCACCGTCATCTTTACTAAGAACAGAGTGGAGCCATGGGTCCTTGATGGGGCTTTCATCTACTTCGAAACACTTTCGAGGGCACTGCTTCCATCTCTCCAACCTTTCTCTCAGAGATCCCTGGCAGTGTCATGAATTGCCTGTTGGGCTACTAACAGCAAGGTCAGCAGATGGAGCCCACTAGCCACTCCACAAAAGAAAGCTGAGGCTTGCTCCTCCCATCGAGAGTTACTTTCTGGGAAATGCACAGGGGCGGTTCTACCCCGCCCTATCAGGTCTCTCTGAGTCAGACTGACTCAGTAGCAGTGAGTCTTTCGGGAACCCTTCATGGAAGAATTCTGCACTCTTCGATCAAAGGTCCAAATGGCAGTTTTTGGCCTCCCCAGGGACTAACAGGGAATTTCTTTTCAATGGTCTTGGCCTTGGAAGAACCAAAAAGAAGCCCAGAGGAGCAGGAGCAGGGCTGTAGGGTAGAGGAGGTGAGGATTCCCAGTGCGGGTCTCATAGGACGCCCTGGCTCCCCTCAGAGAATGAGCAGGTGCGTTGGCGTAATGGGGAAATTCTTTTTTCTCATCAATGTAGCTTTCCATTTTCTTGGAACATCTTCCTAAGAAGCCCCTGTGATTGCCCTGTGGCCTTCAAGAAATGCTATCCAGATGAGCCCTTTGGGGTTCCAAACAACAGACCCCAGCAGCCTCTGCACTGGCCTCTCTGCCTGGAATGTAACTGGCCTGGCAGACCCCCAGAAAGCCACTGTTTAGATTGGGTTGTTTTTTAAGACACGCTAAGAAGACTAAGATGAATGAGATGAGTGTATTTCTGAGGGTCCCTGATTTGATGAGCTGAGCTGTGCCACTACACACCTGTATTAGTCTGGGTACTTTGGAGAAACAAATCCACAGCAACTCATGTATAAGAGAGAGTTTTATGCAAAGAAAATGTGCATCATGAAAACATCCCAACCCAATGCTGCCCAAGCCCACAAGTCCAACATTAACCCATACCCAACACCAGTCCACAAAGTCCTTCAC
>NW_022103908.1:1075931-1077217 GCF_000313985.2 Echinops telfairi | reverse complement strand
CGAGAACTAGAAAGGCGAGGCTTCACCACCCATTTATCCCTCCACCTTTCAACCAGACCCACATGTGATTATCGGCCAGGCTGGCACAATTAACTAACTCAACACCCAAACCAAACGCATTGCCACCACGCGGATTCCAACTCGTAGCCAGACTGTAACTCCTGATGGGAGCAGACAGCCTCATCTTTCTCCCATGAAGTGGCTGATGGTTTTGAACTGGTGACCTTGTGATGAGCAGCCCAAATGCATAACCACTACCCCACCAGGACTCCGTGCAACTACATAGACTAGGTTGTTCTTTGTATGGTGTGTTTCTGAGATTGTTCATTCTTTATGGGAATAGAAAGTCTCCTCTTTCTCCCTTGGAGCTGACTGGTGGCTTTGAACCACGGACCTTGCTGTTAGCAGCCCAAGGTGTAAGCACTGGAAGGAGAGCCACAGCCTTAGAAACCCTCCCGGTTTCTTCCGCATCAGATCTAAACATTGGTCTGAGCTGGTCTAACAAGAGAAAATGCAAAACTGAAAGTGACGTGGATTCTTGTGTGACAGACACGTTCGCTTCCCCCCAAAATAGGTGTTGTGCTAAGAGAACTTGTCATCGGCAGCCATCCACTAATCCCAGAGACATGTTCAAACACGCTTGTGTTTGCAATAAGCCTGTGCTTGTTCCAACTACCGACTCTCATATTAGTAGGAATCTAGTAGAAGTTTCTCACTAATATTCCTCTCTCCAAAGTGTGGCTCCCCTTTTCTTCTAAGGAGTTGTGTGAGACAGTGTGTGTGAGTAACCTGGAAGCGTGGTGATGATCCTAACAGGCACCATCGGCTCGTCCGTCCGTATGTCCCCCACCCAGCCCTCCACGTCCACATTGTGGTGCCTTGCGTGTCACTTTGATGCCTGAATCTGTTTCACCTGTATTGCAAACCCCAGCAGTCACCCAGGGTGGACACGGTTCAACAGCGCTTCCAGAGTCACAGCAGCCCAGGGAGAAAGGCTGGCAGTCTACTTGTAAAAATTAGCCAAGGAAACTCCTGGGAGTCAGACTCTGCTAGGAGCAGAGTCCCTGAGGATGGAGGCCCTCAGAAAGCAGTCACCACGACTGTGGGTTGGAGCGTTTCATGATCATGATCTTGGCAGGAAGACAGGGTCACGTTTCTTTCTTGTGAAGAGGGGACACCATAGGTCAGTCCGACTCGACAGTAAATAGCTTGTCTGTGCCAGGCACTCTTACAAGCGCTTGACTTCACTTCCTCCTCTCAGTCTATGAAGTGTGTTGCGGGGGTGG
>NW_022103908.1:1072091-1074058 GCF_000313985.2 Echinops telfairi | reverse complement strand
GACAACAAGTAGAAGAAGAGATCCTGGGGTTTACTGTGGAGGAAGGTGGGTAAAGGGGAGCTGATATCAAGGAGTTTGAGAAGGAAGAGAATATTTTGAAACAGATTGTGGTAGCAATTGTACAATACTGCTTGATGTAATTGAACTATAGAATATGATATCAGTATTAGCTTCCAGTAACATGGTTTGGGGGGTGGTGGAAGGTCGGCCTATGGAGAGGAAGGGCCAACATTTAAAGGGGCAGACTGTGCAAACACCCAGCCCCACAGAAGAAGGAAGTCCAGGGGCCCGCCCCTGCAAGGGGCCTTTTAAATTCTGAATCAGGAACTCACAGAGGGAGAGAGATTCATGTCCTTCCCCCACCTCAGTGTTTTTCCCCCTTGAGCAGAAAAATAACAATGACCAAAGGAAATCCTTTGTGGGAGACTTCCTACCATTCCACTGCTACCATTCAAAAAAAAAAAGGTCGTGGAATTAGGCCTCCTCTCCTGGCGAAGGGCCCGAGGAGAGCTTGTTTGAGGGAGAGGGCCATTTGGCTCTTCCTGTTAAGGTTCTGTAAGGAGCCAGGGCCATGGCTGCCCAGCACTTGGGGAGGAGGGCCTGTAATAGTCCTACCTTTCAGTGCTCCTTTGCCCAGGTGGGGTGGGGGTAGAGAGAGGCTGCCACCCGCACAGGGACACTGAGCCTGTGACCACAATTATGAAGATATGTGACAGTGAGGGCCTGGTCTTCAAAGCAACTCTGCACATTCCAACAGTGGCATAGTGGGTTATGCATTGGGCTGCTGATCACACGGTTAACAGTTCGAAACCACCAGCTGATCCTCAGGAGAACAATGAGGCTGTCTGCTCCCATAAAAATATACAGCCTCAGAAGCCCACAGGGGCAGTTTTACCTGGCCTATAGGGTCACTATGAGTCAAAATTAACTCAAGGACAGTGGGTCAGTTCTCATCTTCCAGCCAGAATAAAAATTAAAAACAAAAAACCCATTACTATGCTGTCTAGTCCCACACTAGTGGTGACTCCATGGATGTCAGGGTACAATTGTGCATCATTAGGTTCTCTGCGGGGTTTTGTTTCTATAGATTGCCAGGCCTTTCTTCTGAGGGGCTCCGGGTGAACTCACACCTCTAATGCTTCAGTCAGCAGCCAGTCTGTTGGGGGTGCCCACCATCCCGCTGCTCCTAACTAACTGCCACCAAGACCACTGTGTTGAAAACCAACCTCTGCACACACACATTAACCAGGAGCCTGTTTCCCATTACTTTACTCAGAAAAAAAAATTTAAAAAAAAAAAAATATATATATATAATGCATTCCACAACAAAACCAACACCCATATTTTAAAAATTAAAGATAAAAAATTCACTGCCATTGAGTTGATTCTGATTCATAGAGACCCTATAGAACTGCTTCTGTGGGTTTCTGAGACAGTAACTCTTGCAAGAGCAGAGAGCCTCCTCTTTCTCCTGTGGAGCAGCTGATGGTTTCTAACTGCTGACTGTGGTTATCAGCCCAATGCGTACCACCCTATGCCACTAACAGGACCGCTCACACCTAGATATCTATATATAAAATTAAAATCACTGCCATTGAGTTTGTTCTGACTCATAGTAACCCTATATCGACTTTCTGAGAGTACAAATCTTTACAGGAGTAGAAGCCTCATCTCTCTCCTACAGAGCAGTTTGTGGATTTGAACCATAGACCTCGTGGTTAGCAGTTGAACACTATCAGCAGTGCCACCAGGGCACTGTAGATATCCCTCTATATGAGTAATAATTCACATGCTAGAGTGCAAAATGCTTAAAGCATTGCTTCTCAATGGCCCGTAAAAATTAAAGTTATTGTGGTGAAGAAAGCTGATGGTGCCCAGCTATCAAAAGATACAGCGTCTGGGGTCTTAAAAGCTTGAAGGTAAACAAGCAGCCATCTAGCTCAGAAGCAACAAAGCCCACATAGAAC
>NW_022103908.1:1060234-1071240 GCF_000313985.2 Echinops telfairi | reverse complement strand
GCTTTACACAGTTGATGTGTGTATGGATTGTGATGAGTTGTATGAGCCCCTAATAAAATGATTTTAAAAATTAAAGTTATATTAGGAATTGATGCATTCAGACTGTGGTCCCGGTGAAGCATATGGACGGAATCTGCCATGGACTGCCAAGGAGCCCTGGTGGTGCGATGGGTTAAGCGATGGGCTGCTAACTTAAAGGTGGGCAGCTTGAACTCACCAGCTGCTCTCAGGGAGAAAGATGAGACTGGTCCCATAAAGATTCACAGCCTTGGCCAGTGGGTGAGCTAGACGGCCCCCAGGTACGCGCCTGCGTTCTCACGGGAACACATTCCCTTATCCAGTGGGAATGCTTAGCAGGCTTTCTAATGCACACACAATGGGAGGGGGGGCGGGGGAAGGAGGGAAAAGAGGTCCACAGTTTTTCCTGGAAGAGAGTAGGAAGCAATGGAGAAAGACAGCAAAGGATTTGGTTTCTAAATTGAAGCTTCACTTCGCCCCTCCCTCCAGGGGTCCCCCTTTTTCTACATAGCACTAAAAACCAGACCCCAGACCGGAAGAGTCACACAATGCCAGCATTTGCTATCCAGCATTCCTGCCCTGCAGAAAACACCAAGGTCAGGCTTCCCAGCAGGAGTCCACACGCTGGGGTTTCCTGAGGTATCACACAGGCCGCCAGCAGGGCTGGCTTCCTGTGGGTGTGTCCCCACCATGGCTCCCCAGGGAGCAAATCCAATCCCAGACCAGAAGGGAAACAAGGCGGAGGCGGGGCCCTCAGCTTCTGGTGCAGGGGAAGGGCCCCCAGCAGAGCCCAGACCATGACACTGGGGAGGGCCCCACCAGCCTGCCCTCCAGATAGGGCAACTGACAAAAGCAAGTCCTTCTGAAGTCCAAAGGAGCATTCGGCGGGCCTGGGACTTGGCTCTTTGCTGCACAGGGTTGCATTTAATGTTTTAAAGCAACCGTAGGACGTAGGCCCCAATGCTGCAGATGGAGAACAAGAGAGTCAGAGACTTGCTGCCCTTCACAAGCCAGCCAAGGGAAAAGGCTGGGCGAAACCCAGGAGGCTTTGAATCCAGAGCCCCTGTCTTTCAGCACCACGTATATTAGAATGAGGCGTGGGCTTGTGGAAATGCCAGACGGACCTTCAGTTATCCCTCCTCAAACTCAAGGCTGAGCCATAGACCAGGAATCCACCCCAGTCACCAGTCACCGTAGCATTGGCACCAGCTTCTAAGGAACCCACATGTCAGAGGAGAAATGTGTTCCATGGGGTTTTCACCAGCCGGTTCTTCTTCAGTGCCTCTGGGTGGGCTCGAACATCCAACCTCCCAGTTAGCACCTGAACATCATCAGTCTTTGTACCAACCAGGGACTCGGATCAATACTTCAAACTCACTCTTAAAAGCAGTGCTATCGAGTCCATTCCAACTCACAGCAGCCCCATCATACGGTACAACTGCCCCTGTGGGTTTCCTCAACTGTAGCTCTTCACAGGAGTAAGAAGCCTCATCTTTCTCCAGCAGAGTGCCTGGTGGTTTTGAACTGCTGACCATGAGGATAGCAGCACAAGTGTTGAGTATTCCTTCCTTACCACCTCCCCTCCTCAGAAAATGCAAGCTTTGTAGGGCCCAGCTGTGTTTACTTCTCTGCTTCCTTTTTCTTGAACACTCCAGCCTTTCTGAACGATTGACTCCTCCTCACCTCTTGCTGCACAGCCATTGTCCCCTCATTCAGCCTGGCTCACACCCACTCCTCCCTCAGATCTTCCTGCAATACAACTCCCTTCAGGATTCATCTGCCCACCATGCTTCCCCCATCAGAGTACCCATTATATCCGGTGGTAATCACCTTCTCCTTTTCTCCGCCCACCCCCTCCATTCCACGAGACTAGATTTCTACTACATCTGTAGAAAGAGATGTTGGGACAAGATCATCATCCAAATTAAGGCCAGGGGCCAACTGTGGAACAAGCTATCAAGGGCCCATAGGGAACCTCAGGGTGAAATGGAAGAAAAGGAAAACAAGTCCGTGAGAGCCCAAAGATGACCTTGAATCTATCACTCTTGGATTTACAGATTATCTCAAGACCAAAGTTGAGACACTGGACAATGAAAGGTGGAAGACCAGACGAGCTTTGGGATAACACCAAGAACATCACACCTGAAAAACCCACAAGGTCATTAACAGACAGGAGAGGAAAAAGACCACCGTGGATGTCCGAGGAGACTGAAACATGCTCTTGAATGTAACGTGTCATTGTTATGGTTGGTTCCCACTCATAGTGACCCCATGTACAGCAAAACAAAGCACTGTCCAGTCCTGTGCCACCCCCACAATTGCTCTTCTATTTGAGCCCATTGATGCAGCCACTGTGCCAATCCATCTTGTTGAATGTCTTCCTCTTTTTCGCTGTCTCTCCACTTTCCCAAACATGATGTCCTTCTCCGGGGATTGGTCTCTCCTGCTAACATGTCCAAAGCACATGAGATAAAGTCTCTCCATCCTTGCACCTAAGGAGCATTATGGCTGTACTTCTTCCAAGGTAGATTGGTTGGTTCTTTTAATTTTTCCAAATCATACATCTATTTTTAAATTATTATTACTTGGAATTTAATACATATATCATTCCATATTTCAATCATATCAAGTAGAATTGCACATTGCTACCATAATCAGTTTCCAACCATTCTTTTTTCTACATGGGCGGTTTGTTCTTTTAGCAGTTCATAGTGCTATCAGTATTCTTTGCCGGCACCATCATTCAAATGCATTGATTCATCTTCGGTCTTCCTTATTCAACGGCCAACTTCACATGCCTGTGAGGCCATTGAAAATACTATGATTTGGGTTCAAGGTACCTTAGCCCTCAAAATAACAACCTTGCTTTTCAATTCTCTAAAGAGGTCTTGTGCAGCACACCTCCCGGTACAACTCATCTTTTGATCTCTTGATTGCTGCTTCCAGGAGCACTGATTGTAGAACCAAGCAAGGCAAAATCCTTGACAGCTTCAACCTTTTCTCTGTCTGTGAGGATGTTACCTCCTGGTCCAGTGGTGAGGACTTCGGTCTTCTTTTCATTGAGTTGTAATCCATACTGAAGGCTCCAATCTCTGATCTTCATCAGAAAATGCTTCCGTCCTCGTTACTGTCAGCAAGCAAGGTTGTGATCTCCATATCACAGCCTTCCTCCAAGCCACATTCTTCTTCATAGAAGCCAGCTTCTCTGAATAGTTGCTCAACATACAGATTGAATAAGTATGGTGAGAGGATATTACCCTGACATGCCTTTCATGATTGTGAATCATGCAGGCTGCCCTTGTTCTGTTCACACAACTCTGTCTTAATCCATGTACAGGTTCCACAGGAGCACGATGTGGTGTTCTGGGATTCCCATTCTTATTGAGATTATGCATAGGTTGTTGTGGTCCACACAGTTGAATACCTCAGCATCGTCAATAAACACAAGTAAAAATCTTTCTGGTATTCTCTGCTTTCAGCCAATATCCATCTGACATTAGTAATGATATCCTTTATTCTATGTCCTCTTCTGAATCCAGCCTGAACCTCAGGTAGTTCCCTGTCAATATAATGCTACAACCATTGTTGGATGATCAGCCACAAAATTTTCCTTGAATGTGATATCGATGATATAGTTCTATAATTTGAGCATGCTGTTGGGTCACCTTTCTTTGGAATGAGCATAAATATGGATCTCTTACAGTTAATTGGCCAAGTAGCTGTCTTCCAAATTTACTGCCAGAGATAAGTGGGTGCTTCCTGTGCTTCATCAGCTTGTTAAGGCATTTCAGTGGATATTCCGTCAATTCCTGGAGCCTTAATTTTGGCTAATGCTTTCTGTGCAGCTTGAACTTCAACCTTCAGTACCATTGGTTCCTTATCATATACTGCCTCTTAAAATGGCTGAATGCCAACTAGTTCTTTTTGGTTCAGTGACTCTGTATTCTTTCAATCTTCTTTTGATGTTTCTTGCATCATTAAATATTTTGCCCATAGACTATCTCAATATTGCAACTTGAGGCTTGAATCTTGTCCTTTTCTTTTCTTTCTTCAGTTTAATATATACTGACTGTGTTCTTCCCTTTCAGTTTTCTAATGCTGGGTCTTTGTACCTTTCACATAGTATCTTTTCTTTCACTCTAGTATCTTACAGTCTTGTGGAGCTGCCCTTTGGAATTTTCTGTTCACTCTTTGACGTCATCATTCCTTCCATTTGCTTTAGCTACTCTATGATTAAGAGACGTTTCAGAGTCTCTCCTGACAACCACTTAGATACTTTCCTTTTTTCCTGTCTTTCTGATAACCTTTTGCTTTCCTCGTGTACGATGCTCTTGATGTCTTCCCACAGCTCCTCAGGTATTGTCACTAGTGGTCAATGCGTCACCTCTGCTCTTGAGCTGTCCTTGGAAATCTGGTGGGATAGACTCAAGGTCATAGTTTGGCTCTTGTGGACTTGTTTTCATTCTCTTCAGCTTCAACCTGAATTTGCCTATGAGCCATTGGTGATCTGTTCCATAGCCAGCGCCTGGAATGGTTGTAGCTGCCATTTTTTAGCTTCTCCATTTCTCTTCCCACAGATTTCTATTTGATTTCTGTGTATTCTAGATGAAGAAGTCCATGGGTATAGTCATCTTTTTGTGTTGTTGGAAGGGTTTTTTTCTATGAAGAAATCATTGGTTTTGGAAAATTCTATCATGTTGTGAGGGACTAGCCTCCACAACCCAACAGGTCCTAAGGGGTGTTTGTGTAACTGGAGGGTAAATTAGAGAAACAACCGACAAGGTGTGCAAGTGCTCACCTCTTCAATGGAGAACGGAACCAGAGAGGGTAGGGAATGTGTTCCCTTAAGAGGCATACATAGTCTTCAGCTAGCAAGCCACAACATACACGTATGTAACAGGAAGGGGTTGTATTAGAGAAGCGGTTCTCAACCTGTGGGTCATGACCCCTTTGGAAGTTCAATGACCATTTCACAGGGGCTGCCCAATTCATAACAGTAGCAAAATTACAGTTATGAAGTAGCAACGAAAATGCTTGTATGGTTGGGAGATCACCACAACATGAGGAACTATAGTGAAGGGTCGCGGCATTAGGAAGGTTGAGAACCACTGTGTTAGAGGCATACACATTAACAGGAAGGGGACGTGCTAGGGGCATACTTATAACAGGAAGGAGCATACATCACAAGATGGGCAGGTTCTAGAGTTAAGATGGCAGCTTAACCTTTGTCTTCTTTGAGCTGGCTTGATCTTCAGTGTCCCTGAGCGCTTCTCCAGGGGAGCAATCTATGATCCTTGTCAGAAGGGAGTGGGCCTGTACTTAGGGTGAGACAGACCATAGGGTCTGATTGCCCTTGATAGTAGACAAACTTCAGGCAAATAAACTTCAAGCAGTTAACCTTCAAGGTGAAGTAGCAATCAGGTGCTTGCAAGCAGTACCTTAAAACTGGCATTATGATGGGGGGCAATTTGGGGAACAACTTTAGTTAGGAGAATGTGACTGAGGGTATCTTCAACTCACAAATGTGAAGGCCTCCCTCCACGAGAGTCTCAGCCTGCCAGATTCCTTAAAATATGAGCGTAGAGAATATGTCCACCTACCCTCTGTTCCCTGTTCTCAGTTTCCCATGTCATGTGATCTCCCTGAATGTAGCATAGCTAAAGCTAATGGAAGACCTGATGAAGCAAAATGGCTTATTTCAAAGGATAGCTCAAGAAGACAGAGTATTACACTGTTTCCCTGAAAATAAGATATCCCCTGAAAATAAGACCTGCTTATAGTTTTGTCTCTCGCTGAAATTATAAGGCATCTCCCCGAAAATAAGGCCCCCTAAAGCTACTGTAACTCTGGACTCTGGACCATAGCGGGTGCTGCGCAGCGCAGCTGGTGCAGACAGGAAGTGCAAGGTCTTTTTTAATAAAACAATAAGCAATAAATCTGTACCGTATTCTTCTTCATGGAAAAATAAGACACCCCCTGAAAATAAGACCTAGCACATCTTTGGGAGCAAAAATTAATATAAGATACTATCTTATTTTGGGGGAAACAGGGTATAATGAAATGTGAAAAAGCCTGAAGTTGAAAATCCAGGAGGGAAGAGCATGCTGGGTATTCCCCAAATTAAAGAATTAAAGAAAAAAAGCCAAGCATCCATACAGGAGGCATCAAAAAAAGATGGAATTAATACACAGAGTTACTACACCAGAGAAATTTGGTCAACAGCCAACCATTGTAGGAGGTAGCATATGATCAAGAACTGATGATATTGGAGGTAAAAGATCCAAGCTGTACTTAAGGCCCTGATTTTTTTAAAAAGCAAAGCTCTAGGAATTGATGGCATACCAAAGAGATATTTCAACAAATAGATTCAACACTGGAGATGCACATTCATCTATGTCAAGAAATTTAGACAGCAGCTACCTGACCGACTAACTGGAAGAGATTCATATTTGTGCTCATCCAAAGAAAGGGGACCTGAGAGAGAGAGGGGAGATTATTGAACAATATCAAGATCACAGGCAAGTAGAATGTTTCTGGAAATCATTTTTCAATGATTTAAGCAATACCTCAACAAGATGCTGCCAGAAATTCAAGCCAGAATCAGAAGAGGAGGTAGAACAAGGGTTACCTCCGATGACACCAGATGGATCGGATCGTGACAGAAAGATGTGATAGATAAGGTTTTGTGTCAGCTCAGCTGGGCCAGGATTCTCCGTGGTTTGGCAACTAACACCGATAATCCCTCACAACCTAACCTAGCAAAATGTAAGCCTCCATACTGGAATAAGATGAGGGTGGAATTCAAGTGATAGCCCTAATTCCCTCAAGGATGTGGCCTGCTTCCAATAGAAGTAGACGGTGTGATGGTTAGGTCCTGTGTCAACTTGGACCCCAGTGGTCTTCCAGTTAGGGTCTGGTAATCCCCTGTGATAGGACATAATACAGTGTAATCAACTCCATAATGGGTGTGCTGTGAGCAGCCAAGCAGGTTTTAGGGGTGGGCTGGGAGCAGTGTAACTGAAGAGCAGTTCCCTGAGGCATGTGGACTAATCCTATGTGAATAGACACTGTGAAACGTCTCTTACTTCTTACTGTAAGCTTTGATGGTATTACTCCTCTCTCTATGAGCATGACTGGCTTTATCACTGACTTTGTTTTTCTAGAGAACCCAGCCTGACATGGATGCACTGGGAGAGCTGGCTTGCTTTCTACTGGTTCTGCATCCTACATCTGGCTAATTGACCTCCAGTTCTCTAGACTTGAACCAATGGCCTGTCTCCAGGTCTGTCTTCCCAGTTTCCTCTGGGTGGGTTTAAACCTCTAACTTTGGGGTCTGTCGGTGAGCATTGAATCATTTGTGGCGTTCAGAGTCTCAGTCAGTGGCAAGAAAGAGAAGAGGGAGCCACTGTGGACTGAAGAACAGCCGGAGAGCTACTTCACAGACTCGGCCTGTCCAGTGCATCTTAGATAAGGTCCCTTGAGTCTGAGCTGGCTGGGCAGCAGCCAATGACGACAACCGCGTGCAAGTATGACAAACTTCATTAATTAGTGGGAATTCAATTGTCATCTCATAGTCTCTTGTCAATGTTGGCTGCCATCTAGCCAGGTCCAACTCAGTAAGATCCTATGTGCGGCAGAAGAAAACACTGCCCGGTCCTGTGCCATCCTCACAATTGTTGCTGCGGTTGAACCCCTTGTTGCAGCCACTGTGCCCATCCGTCTCATTGAGGGTCTTCCTCTTTTATTGTTGCCCGTCTACTTTACCAAGCATGATGTCCTTCTCCAGGAAATGGTGTCTCCTGAAACCGTGAACAAAGTACCCGAGACAGTCTTTTGATCTTTCCTTCGAAGGAGCCTTCCTGCTGTACTTCTTCCAAGACGTCTTCCAAATCTTCCAAGATCTGTTCATCCTTTTGGCAGCCTGTGGTAGCCTCAATGGTCTTGGTCCACGCCGTAATTCAAATACATCAATTCTTCTTCATTCTTCTGTAGTCATTGTCTTGTTTGTGCGTGCAGATGAGGTGACTGAAAATGCCAGAGCTTGTGTCAGGCTTATGTCACCTTAGTCCTCAAGGTGACTGTGGTAGTTACATAATCTGCTGTCAATCTGAGACCGACTGAAGGGGTGGAGTTTAGCCTGTCAATCAGGTAGAAGCTTCATGACATCATCTGGAGGTGCTAAGGAGATAAATAGCTCGCTGGAGGCCAGACATATGCTCACTCCCTGGGGGACACTGCAGGTGACAAGATACTTGGAGCTATGCTAGTTCCCTGAGCTGGAGATGCCATGTGGAGAGTCCTTCCAGCACTGAGATGCTTACAACACCTCTGGATGCACAAGTCTTCACACCCGCTGGCCTGCAATCTTCCTGAACTTGGTGTCATTGCATGTGTTTCATGAGTCTGAAAAGGACTTTATAGATTGGTAGCGAACATATGGGCTAATCCCAGACGTAAGGACTTGATCTGACTGGGCTGGGATGTTTTCTCAACATTCAATTGCTCTTGTATATAAAGCTCTTTCTTATACACATCTGAGTCTCTATGCATTTGTTTCTCTAGTCTACCCAGACGGACACAGTGACCTTTTTGCTTTTTAACACTTGGAGGAGGTTTGTTTTGGGTTTTGTTTACCTAATGAAACATGCTGCTTGATTTCTCAATTGCCGATTTTCCCAATGAAATACATTGTTTGGTTTCTTGACTGCTGCTTCCATGAACATTGCTTGTGGGTCCAAGTAAAATGAAACCCTTGAAAATGTCAATATTTTCTCCATTTCTCATGATGTTGCTTATGGGTCCCGTTGTTAAGATTTTTGTTTTCTTTACAGGGAGGTGTAATCCATACTGAAGGCTGGAGTCTTTAATATTCATTAGTAAGTGCTTCTGTGTCCTTTGCATAATTCTCTGTTAATGAATCCTCTTTAATCCTGATGCTACGTTCTTTTATTTTCCTCCCCAAACCATTTTATTGGGAGCTAATACAGATAGTATATTGCTCCACAGTTCAATCACATCAAGAAATATTTTACAGTTACCACCACAATCAGTTTCAAAACCTTCTATCTCTTCTTGAACTCCTTGTCATCAGCACCCACCCCACCACCACCACCACTGCCCCTCTCCCACTGAAGCCCTTACTCCACTTGCTGTCTTGATGGGTTCATCACTCGTGGGTTTTATATACTGAAAAACACGTAAAAAAAAGTCAAGAGTCACCCCAATGACAAAATACATCTGAGATAAACCCCAATATGAACAAACAAAAAACAAAGAAATAGAGAAAATGTTGCAAACCAGATCAGGCCCAAAGTGCCTCAGAGGGGGTATCGACTGACAAGGTCAAGTCACAGTTATCATTTCGGTCTTCTGTAATCATCCCTCCAATGCTTTCTGTTGGCAGCTAGTTTCTGCCCATCCCTCTATTATGAATACAATACAAATGTATTGTATTGGCTCCCACTGCCATCCATAGCCTTCTGCAAACCGGGACCTCCCCATTTAGGCTCTGATACTATTCCCGCCTTCAGCTTTGGATGATATGATTTATGCTATGTTCTTATGGTCCATGCTCTTGGATTATTTGCTTAGCATGTAGATCAAATATGTATGGTGCAATGATGCACTCCTAATGCATAGCTCTCCTGATTGTAAATCATACACTATCCCCTTGTTCTGTTGAAATGACTGCCTCTTAGTCTACAGACATACAGGTTCCACATGATCATCATTAAGTGTTCTGGAATTCGCGTTCTTTGCAATGGTATCTATAACTTGTCATGATCCACACAGTCAAATTCCTCTACATAGTTAGACACAGGTAAACATCCGTGTAGCCTGGATTCTCTAGAGAAGCAAAACCAGTGAAGTTCACATAAACATAACAAAGAGATTTCTCTCCAAAAATGGCTCACCTGGATGTAGACGCTGGCAAGTCCAAGTGTGAGCAGGCTCCAAGTCCATGGCGCAGATGGTAGCTGTGGAAGCTAATGAAGCATCCAGGCTGGGCAGGGAGGTGACAGGCTGGTGGCTGCAGAGGCAACTGAATCCAAGGTCAGGATTGTCAGGCAGGATGACATATGGTAGGCAATGTGAGAGGAATCTTTCATACACTGACCCTCGAAGTTCAGTTGCCTTTCCCAAGACTGTAGCCCCTGAAGAGGCATTCTGGGTGCAATTATCATTCAGAGATAGAGAGCCTGTCTAGTGCTCATGAAACATATATCACCCCCTCTGGCTGTACACCTTAAAAAACACTTCAACAGAAGAAACCTCACCTCAGTGGCTGCCATACAAAACTGTGCTGAGGTCACCCCAAGCCAACAGACACTCCCTACCAGAGTGATAAAGAAACCTTAGCGGACACTGAAGTCAAGACAGAGGGAAGGGTTACAGTCCTGTTGGTAGGGAAATGGGGAGGAGCAGCCTCCCACTGGGAGGTGGGGGCACGCTTAACAATACCTATATAGAGCCCCAGGGGAGGATGTGCCTGATATTATGTTCCTAGGAGGACACTTTTGACCTAGTTTCTATCCAGCCCTTGGTGGCCCAGGCCATTCACTATAGACCACTGAGACTAGGCTCTGTTCTTTGGAGGTGCACAACATCCTTCTTGGGCCACCCCAGAGGGACTCGATCTTGAAACCCTCCAACTCATCTGGAGCCCTTGGACTTAAGGCTGAAATTCCCTAGGGCAGTGGCTCTCAACCAGTTGGTCTCAACCCCTTTGGGGGTCGAACGACCCTTTCACAAGGGTCGCCCGATTCATAACAGTAGCAGAATGACAGTGATGAAGTAGCCACAAAAGTAATTTTATGGATGGGGGTCACCACCACATGAGGAACTGTATTAATGGGTTGTGTCATTAGCAAGGCTGAGAACCACTGCCCTAGTGTGACAAGAAGCAGATAGAACGGACAGACAGTGGACTTTGGTTTGGACCTCATGCCTTGAGGGTGCCTAATGGATGGTGGGCCGGAACTACCATA
>NW_022103908.1:1058121-1059676 GCF_000313985.2 Echinops telfairi | reverse complement strand
AAAAAAAAGAGATGGCCCTGCTGATCCTCACCCTCATGAAGAGATCACTGAAGAGATGGTGCTATAACAAAGTGTGGTAAAGAAAGCAGATGTGCTCAGCTACCAGAAGGAATAGCATCTGACGTCTAAAAGGCTTGTCTTCAAACAAGCAGCCAATTTAAGTGATGAGAGAACCAAGCTACTTGACAGAAGCACACCAGCCTGGGTGATCCAAGGACTCTAAATCATAAACTCAAATCCAATGGAGGGCCTGGTAGTAGAGTTAAAATGTAAATACCTGGTTTGCAGAAGGCTATGTATGACAGTGGAAGCCCAAAATCCATTTGCAGAATCCCCACATGAATTAAGTCTCTGGGAAATCCCCTCTGACCATAGTTAAGGGAAACGAGTAGCCTTTTCATCAACAGAGAGCACTGTACAGTCAATTATAGCAGGTGAAGTTAGGTTAAAATGCAATACTTTATTTTTGTTGTTGTTAGGTTGTGTTGTTGTTGTTGTTGTTGTCTCTTTTTTTCCTACCTGTTGGTTTGTTTTTCTGTATATGAAATCCAGGATAGGTAAATCTGTAGAAACAGTCACTGGATTCATGGTTCTGTGGGACTATGGGAGAGGGTCTTGGGAGGCCATAGGGAGCTACTAACAATGAGTGCAAGAATGAAGACAATGTTCTAAGATTGATGGTGGTGATGATTGCCCAACTCTTCCTTCTATGATTGCGTTATTGGATGGTAGGATTTGTGATTTATGTACCAATAAAACTGTACAAAACGAAGCAGTTCACTGGACAGAGAAGATGGTAATGAAATCAGTCAGGGGGGAAACCATTTGTGTTTGTTTGTCTGTTTACATTGATTCCTGCACTAGTTTATACTTGAAACACAGCTGGTTGATGTGTGACCACGTTGAAAGTGCTATACCTCAAGATACAAACTCGCTGTCAGCTAGTTGACTCCAACTCGTGGCAACCTACAGGGTGAAGCAGTACTGCCCCTGTGGCTTCCTAAGACTGTGGCTCTTCATGCATGTGGAAGCCTCATCGTTCTCCTGAGGAGCTGGCTGGCGATTTCAAATTTCTGACCTTGAGGTGAACAGGTAACCACTGGTAACCTCTCTGGTAATCACTATGCCACCCGTGCTCTCTTGAAAGCTCTAAGGCAAAGAAATGTTTAGTCAAAGGTGTTATTTGATGGAATGCTGTATTATTATCATGGATAGTTCGCCCCTCTGCTTAAAATCCCAGTAGTTTGATTCATCGGGCCTTGTCCAACTATGTCAGAATTAACTTGATAAGCCATGCAAGAGGAGTCCACTGCCATCAGTATTGTAAATCGACTCAATAGATAGACAATTGATAGAAATAAATTCTCTTATAGAGGCAGAAAAACTCTCGTGTAGCAACACAATTTGTTGGTTTTCATAATCTCTGCTGACCCCTAGCAATTCTGAGTCCTATTGGAATCACCCAAATCCATTATGTCTCATAAATCTCTTTTGTTTGGGGCCAAATCTGAAGTCACCCTCACCTCTTGTTTGCTTAAAAGTACGCAGAGAACAC
>NW_022103908.1:1055103-1057157 GCF_000313985.2 Echinops telfairi | reverse complement strand
GCCTTTCTGTTCTCAAAGTGACGTCTTTGCTTTTAAAATTTTCAAAAGGTCTTTGGCCATAGATTTGACCCATGCAATATGCCTTTTGATTTTTTGGCTGCTGCCTCAATGGATGTTGATTGAGGGTCCAAGTAAACTAAAACCCTTAACGATTTCAGTTTATTGTTTCCATTTAGGTTGGAAAATTCATTCGTCATGATGTTGCTTTATTGCTTTGGTCATGAAGATTTCTGAAGGCTCCAGGCTTCGATTTTCATCAGTACGTGCTTCTAGTCCTCTTCGCTTTAGGCAAAAGCAAAGTTGTGTCACCTGCAGATTGCAGTTGTCAATGAGCCACCCTTCAATTCTGATGTTGTGTTCCTCTTTATATAGCCCAGCTTCTCCGATGTTTGCTCAGCACGCAAACAGAATAAAAATGGATAAAGGGTAAAGTCCTGATGCACACCTTTCTTGATTTTAAATCACACAATCTCATCCTGTTCTGTTCAAATAACTTTCTTTTACTCTATGGGTACAATGAAGGATTCTAGAATTCCCATTCTTCACAGTATAATCCATCCTGTTACGATCCACAGATTCAAATGCTTTTCACAGTCAATAAGCACAGGTAAATGCTTGTCTTCTATTCTCTCCTTTCAGGCAAGATCCAGTTGAAATCAGCAATTGTGTCCCTCACACCACAGCCACGTCTGAGTCTCGCTTGATGTACAACCATTTTCGTGTCATCTTCAGCAACATTTTACTTGCGTATGTTATTAATGATATTGTTTGATAATTTCTGCAGTCCTGAGCCCACTGCACCAAAGCCAGCCACTGGGGGCATACAGCAGAGCAGTGTGGGAAGCAGAGCAATGAAGTCCCCAGGGAAGGCCAGGGATAGATGTGGGGCCAGAGCATGGCACCCCATCAGACTCGACTGGAAAGCACTCATGAAGGACAACAAATAGACCTTGAACTATTTATAGGGTTTTGCTGTTTTTGTTGTTGTTGCCTTTTTGTTGTTGTAGCTATTGTTTTATTTTCTATTGTTGCTCCATTGCACTCAGTCTTGTGTTGGTGCATATTATTGTCACTGCGTGTCTACCTGGAAGGGATAGGTGGGATAAACAAGCTGGAAGAGAGAACAATGGTATAACAGTTCCCAGAGGGGACATGGGAGAGGGGGAGGGGGAGGAAAGGAAGTGGGCGTTAACAAACCCAGGGACAAGGGAACAACAAATGATCCAAAATCAGTGGCAAGGAGGGTGTAGGAGGTCGGGCAGGGCTGCATCAAGGACAATGTAACCGAGAGGAATTCCTGAAACCCAAATGAAGGCTGAGCATGATAGTAGGACAAGAGGAAAGTACAAAGAAATCGAAGAAAAAAGTAGGAGGCAAAGGGCGTTTATAGAGCTCTAAATACAGGCATATACAGATGTAAATATATTTATATATGAACATGTGGACGATGGCAGCAATACCGACAAACTAACAAACAAAAGAGCCACTGACATACAAAATTTAAAAGAAGAGAAAAAAACCAAAAAGAAAGAAAGAAAAGCCTGTTAATAGTTCAAGGTCTGTTTGTTGACCTTTAGGAGTGTTTTCCAGACGAGTCTGATGGGGTGCCACGTCCTGACCCCAAAGTCCATCATTTGTACTCCCTCGGGACCTCCTTGCTCTGCTTCCCTGCTGCTCCATTGCACGCCCCAGTGTTTTGCCTCAGCGTGGTGGGGTCAGCTCAGTCGCACATCCCACACTGTGTCTCCGGTGCTGTCCCGTGTAGGGCCATGGGTCAGTGCAGGATGTCACATCTTGCTGTGGGGGCAGCTATATGGTCCTCTCTGTACATTGGGCCCTCCGAGCCAGGCTATCGTCCTCTGAGCTTGGTGGGCCCAGGTGTGCCCCGCTCCGTTCTTCCTCCTTCCTTTGCTTCAGCTTCCTTCTGGGTGTGGTGTGGTAGGTCAGTTCCTTTCCCACACCAGACGATCTATCTTCATTTTCTGTAGCACTCCCTTCCATGGTGGGGGTTGGGCTGATACTCGTTGGGGTTGGGAGTATGGTCCAGTCTTTTT
>NW_022103908.1:1052071-1053896 GCF_000313985.2 Echinops telfairi | reverse complement strand
TCTACATATAACCTCCTCCCTGGGGGACGGACAGTGAAGAAGTGGGTGAAGGGAGATGTTAGATGGTGTAAGATATGACAAGATAATAATAATTTATAAATCATCAAGGGTTCTTGGGGGAGGGGAAAAATGAGGAACTGATATCAAGGACTCAAGTAGAAAACAAATGTTTTGAGAATGATGAGGGAAACAAATGTACAAAAGTGCTTGACACAATGGATGGATTGTGATAAGAGTTGTACAGCCCCCAACAAAATTATTTAATTATTAAAAAACAAAAACTCAAATTCCTAAAACAGTTCAGAGTTAGAGACTAGATGAACACCTGAAAGTATCACCCTAAAAAATCTTTGAACTTGGAACTAAAGCCCTTTCAGGTTGTCCCCTTTCATAGCTTAACTTATGAAACCAACCATATCGCATGGGTACGATGCTCCCTAAAATAATCCACTCTCTGAGACCAAACAGTGAACATTGGTCCTAAGATAAGATGAGAAGGTATGGATGGGCTGAGACGGCAAATCAATGGACTGGAACAAACAGAATAAAAACAGCAAAAATGCTGTCATGTTATGAAAAAGGTAACAAATGTCCCGGAACATATTGTATTTTAAAACTGCTAGATGGACCCCTAATTTGTTGTGTAAACTTTCCCCTAAAACACTTTTTAAAAAATCCTATGGAATGACTTTCTTAACTCACATCCTAATCTCTGCATTCCTTTCTTCTCCCTGCTAATCAGGAAGATTTCTGAAGATGGTCGGGCAGGGCACTATGCATTGTGTTCCTGTTACGCTGAGCGTGAAAGTCACGTCGGTCTTGTTTTGTTTCTTCTTCTCCCTGAGAGTTAGAGACAGAGATCTTAGTAGCCTGCGGAACATTAATAGGATAATCCCTAAAAATGTGAATGTCTTAATAACGCTGGAAATAGCTAAACTTTAAAACAAGATCTTTCAGTTCCCGGAAGGCCCAAGTCATGGACCAGACGTAACGGGAAGATCAGGACACAGGGCTAATTGACACACTGTCAACTCCTGGGACATCTCTGAAGACTGAATAAATATAAGCCAGTAATCATTTATCACCAAACAGCACTGTTGACTGAGAAGGTCTGAGTTTGGGGGTGGGAGCCGGGGGAAGGAAATTACCCTTCCTCCAGGAAGTTTCCTTCTTATAATGTAACAGCCTTTGTACCCCAAACACCCAAGCGAGGAATCTGATGGAAACAAAGAATCAATTTGCTCTTAAAAAGTGATGTGTTGGGCTCTGCCTTAATTACTGATTGCTGCCAGGACGGACACGCCACAATTTGGGTGGTTTGAATGAACAGAAACATTTTCCCTCAAAATTCAAGAGACCAGAAGCTTAAATTCAGAGTCTGGAACCAGAATGAAACCCTTTCTTTCTATTCATTTTCTAGTAGCTGCCAGGCCCCCACCCCCTGGCATGGTGAGACTGTCCCCACGGTCTGTCCTCCTCTGCCCTCCGCCTGTCACTCTGCCACTGGTCCTCTTTGGATTACTGGCAAGTGATTAGGATAAGGACCCAGCCTTCTCTGATTTGGCTTCGTTACCGCACCGAAAGAAACCCCCAATTTCTCAAAAAAGAGCATTGTACGTTTCGGTACAAGGGTTAAGATTTCAACACCTATCTGGGAGAGAAACAATTCAATCCACAATAGATCTCATACCTATTTCCTCTTCGGAGCAGTGTTGACCCAGGGAGGTGTACCCTTGAATGGCCCGTAGCATCATTGTCACAGAAAGAAAACTGGGGGGCAAGACCGTAAAATGCCAAGTCAGACAGTGGATGTCCAAGCCCTTGT
>NW_022103908.1:1046022-1050592 GCF_000313985.2 Echinops telfairi | reverse complement strand
TCATCATATATAAATATATTTACATATGTACATACCTGTATTTAGACCTCTATAAATGCCCTTTGCCTCATGGTTCTTTCCTCTATTTCCCAAACGTGACTTTTGCCTGCGCTGATATGACTTTGTGTGTGTGTGTGTGTGTGTGTGTGTGTGTGTGTGTGACTCTTATTCACTCAATATAATATTTGGAAGTTTCATCCATGTTGTTGCATATGATTCTAGTGGATTCTCACTTCTGTTTTAGATCCCATTGCATTTATCACAGTTAATTTATGCATTCTATTGTGGATAGATATTTGAGCAGTCTCCAGATAAGGCTACAACTAGTTGTGTGAGTTTGTGTAGCCTTGTACCTGTCCTTTGTTGAACAGGTCTACTCTTCTTTGTGAGTATAAACCTGGGAAAGGAATTGCTGAATTATAAGATAAGCATATATTCAACTTTAGGAGATGCTGCCAAAGACGTTTACAGAATGGACGTGTGAATTTACCTCCCCAACGGAAGTGTATGATAGTTCTACTTACTCCACATCAGAATGTGCTTATGTTTCATATAGAAAAATTGACAGCAAACATCGCATAATAAATTAGTTCAATAAGCCATGCTTTTTTCATGCAAAGCACTAGAAAACTATCATTAACAATATTATTCTCAAAGCATATTTATTGACATGAGGAAATCATGAGAACTCATTAAATGAAAAAAGAGAGCATTACACAACATTGGCACAACTTGTGCCTGATGTTGTAAAAAATAAATAAAATAAAAAGTAAGTGTATATACTATTCAGGCATAAAAGGAAACCAAATGTTAACCATTATTTCCTTTGCGAGATTGGCTCACAAATGATATTTGCGTTCTTGTCTTTCATGCTTTTCTGTAAAGCGCTCTTAAATGACCGTTGACCGCGTCTGAAATTCATTAGGAGAAATTTTTAATGTGATAAGTGATTCCATCATCCCTGTTTCTCAGATTATCTATGAAATGTAATGAGATAATGCCCGTGAATGCCATGTATGAAGGGACAAGCACCAGTTGACTGCTAATTACTATAATTATCATAATCAGTTCTGCCTGAATGCATTCTAAAACAGAACGTTGTAGATGCAGAGAATGAGCCGGGGGACGCGGTGGCCTCAGAGGTGAGCAGATGATGGAGAGGGTCCAGGTACTATTTCGGTGATCTCAGCTCTAGCCGCACAATAGAATCACCTGGAGAGTTGTAAAATTACAGATCAAGTGATTCCCAACTTCTAGAGATGTGACCCTGGCACCGACTTTTTTACACAAGCTCTCCAGTAAATTCCAACGCACTGCCAGGGTTGATAAAAACAAGACTTGAGTACTTTAAGCCACTTAAAAAAAAATTTTTTTTTTTCTTTTTTTGTCTGTTGGGAGTGAGAGGCAGGAGAGAGGAGGCCGGGATATGGTCCGGGCTTGAGATGAAATACTGTGAAGGTCTGCATGTCCTAGCCTGCACCCAGGCCACTGCCCAGCGATGTGTGTCATCATTTCCATTTGAGATTTTCCACTGGGTGGGGTTGGGAAAACTAAGGTCTGAAGCTGCCTAAAAAACCGTGTCTAGCTCGCCGACAGGAAGCAGCCCTGGTCTACGTGGCACAGATAATCATTAAAGGCACCGTGTATCGATTATGACTATCAAATGTAGCTTTCTGGGCATTACCTCATGGAGGGCTTGTCCCCCCCACGCCCTTTCTGAATAGTTATTCTAACACTTCCTTGTTTTTAGCAGCTTTGTCGAGTTGTAATTAATATACAATTAGGGGCTCGTAGTTCAGTGTGCAGTTTGATGAGTTTTGATATATGTTTACACCCATGAAACCGTCGCCAGGACCAAGAAACTGAGCCTTTCTATTTCTTCCACAGACCGGACTCCTGGCCCTTCGGGATCTCTCCAACTCTTCCCCATGTCCCATGTCATGCAACCAGGGATCTGCTTTTTGCTACAATGACTAAGCTGAAATATTTTGGGGAGTTTTAGGAACATGAATGCATACAGTAGTACTCATTTTGCCTTTCTCCTTTTACTCACCATAATGATTTCGAGATTCCTCCACCACATTGTTGTGTCTTTTAGGATTTCATTCCCTTCTTTGGCTGATTAAAATTCCATAGTATGGCTGCACTCCAATTTCTTCACCCATTCTCCTAGTTTGGGCTATTTCCATTTGGGGACTTTTACAAATACAGTAGCAATTATATGCAAGTACAGTTCTTTGTAGGGACATATACTAGAATAGATTGAAGAGTGTTGTTACTGGGCATCCAGTCCCTACAGGCATGGGGTTATTCCAAACAACATATATTTCAACAGGTCACTGTGGTCGGCGGATGGCTGACGACAAGGGATTTCAGCAACACACTTGCCTTCATCTCTTTCCGGTGCCTTCCAACACGGGATACTTTTTCTACCATGGAAACAAACAAATAACTGTGAGATCAGGACTAATAGCAAATTCTTAGCAAAACTCATGTGGCCATCTCCCCACATCATTGAACTTTTGCACCATGTTTATAGCAATGCTGTCCGACACAAAACCACCGTTCTGAGTCAAGCATTTTAAGGAAGGTTGGGGCAGACCTCAACGGCGAACCAAGAGAAAAAAGACCATCAACCTCAATGACTGAAGAAATTGTGACTGAGGTCCAGCAACTGGTGGAAGAAGACTGCAGAATGACTCCTGAGGTGACAGCTACCGGAGCTGGCACCTCACGGCTCAGCATGTCCCATTGTTGAGCGAGCATCTTGGACACGGCGAGTTTGGTGCTGCCTGGAGGCGTGAAGCTTATTTCGCTCAAAGAGATGACCTTTCATTGGTCTTTTAAGCAAGATGGTTGTCTGGAACAAGTGGGGCCAGAGGGGGAGTTTTGCATGTGCTGCCACCATCCAGAAGGCAAGCTTCAAGCAGGGTGGTGGCTTCCGGGAGGCTCTGCTGGGCCACCTACATCCAAAGCGGAGAGGTCACGTCCAATGGTTATGGTTGGCTGTGTTTTGGGAATTCCAATTTGATAGGTTTTCTCTATCACAGGACAATCACCGGGAGGTCATTATGAACACATTTGAAGAAAACTGAAAATTGCATCGGTGAGAAAAGACCAAGAAAGAGGCACCAAGGATTTTTCCATCTGCCAACAGGACAGGGCACTTGCTCGATTTTGAAGAATAACAGGGAGTAGCCTCCGAGAATTTCACTGGTAACCCTTACCCCACCCACCCTATGCCCCTGACCTTAGTCCTGCAGGCTGCCTTTCGTTCCCAAAATGCGAAGAACCTCGGAAAGGAACATGGTTGGGGTCCTTTAAGGTTGCACCCACTGCTGTTTGATGCGGTGTAAATGGGAGAATCCAGAATCATTCTAGAAAGGGTAAGCGAGAAGGGAACACCACCTTCAGAAGTGGATAGACCTAGCAAGAGAATATGCCCAGAAACAAGAGCGTCGCATGTTGATAATTTTGTTTCCTAAGGGCTCCTATGAATTTTGTAGCAATACTTTTTTTACTTGCCCTCATCCTTGCGGTACCTGACAGTGCTTCGAAGCAATGCATAAGGTTTTTCAGGGGCATCTTCCTCCAAAGTGGGGTGCGAGCCGAAGTCCACCTTTATTGTCCGCTTGTAGTCTGCAAACTCTGCTGAAACCTGGTCAGTGTGAGTGTCCCTGCTGGCATTGGAAATACCAGTGACACAGCTTCTAGCCACCACAGTGCGACAAACTGACAGACAAGTGGTGCTAACTCTCCGTTATCTGGCGCAGATGTCTAGAAATGTAATGGCTTTATACTATGGCAAGTGAATATTCGCCTTTTTCAGAAACCACCGGATTGGTCTTCAATGTGGTGGGACCATTTTCCATTTCTACCAGGTGTGCCCAAGGTCCCAGCTCCTCAAAGTCTTCATCAACACTAGATACGGCCAGTCTTCCTCATTCCATCCCTTCTCATGGGTGTGTAAGGAG
Source organism: Echinops telfairi (assembly GCF_000313985.2). NCBI lineage: Eukaryota > Metazoa > Chordata > Mammalia > Afrosoricida > Tenrecidae > Echinops > Echinops telfairi. The sequence continues at coordinate 1,046,618 of NW_022103908.1, read as the reverse complement.
ACGCAGTCATACAGGTGGGCAAGGCTGCGAACCAGTTGGCTGTTTGCACCCCCAGCCACCCCACATGAGAAAATGAGGTAGTCTGAATCTATAAAGACTTACAGCCCCCCAAACACCGAGGAGCCATGTCTGTCTACCGCTCCCGATAGGGTTCAGGTGAGTTGGAAACAGCTCAATGGCAGTAGAGTTGATAGGTGTGTCATGATATGCTGTCATGGTTATTACCAGCTCGTGGTAAGCTTCAGGCGAGTCTCACATACTATATAAAAAGTAACTCAAGTGTAAAAACTTCTGGAAGAGAACAAAGGCAAAACTGTTTGCAAACTTGAGTAGGCAAAGCTTTCGTAGACTGAACACAAACAGTAAAATAATAGCATGGATAAACTGATCAATTCAGCTTCATCAGAAAGTTAAATTTCGGCTCTTCTGAAGTGCATGAAAAGAAGGAAAAGTGAGCTTCTGAACTGGGAGACACGTCTGCCAAGGCGGACACCCGGCACAGGCACAGGACGGCATGCACACTACATACAAAAGCCTTAACAAAAACAATGTTTTAAGTTTTTTTAATGGATATAAGATTTCACCATAAAAAATAC
>NW_022103908.1:1043259-1045319 GCF_000313985.2 Echinops telfairi | reverse complement strand
AAGAAAGAACTCCCCAGACAGGACCATCAAAGGCATTTCAGGCGGACAGGGTGGGGACAGTAACTGGACGGTGTGCAATCCACCCTTACGGGGAGGGGCACTTCAAAGGAGGCATCAGCAGTCACTGGTAGGAATTGGGGGGTCAACATGTGCTTCCATGTGATTTCAAGGTTTGTTTTCAATTTCTCTGCTTTTTCAGGCGATCTTGATGGCATGGTCTCAAAATCAATACCTGAACTTTTTTTTTTTTTAATCTTAGTCATCTGACTGCCTTCAGTCATATCCCTCTTCTTACTAATCAATAGTCAGATGTTATTGTCCTACAGATCCCAGGGTAATGCTAGAACCAACAGAAAACCCCAGGCCAGCTCAACAGTTGGGTGGCCTCTCACCCTGGAACAGCAATCTCTCTGCCTGCTGTTCTTCCATGAAAAAGTTGGCATTGCCTGTAGGACAAGGTTGGTGTAGTGGTTACACCCTGGGTTGTGATCCGCATGGTCAGCAGTTTGAAACCACCACCAACTCCTCCAAGGGACAAAAACTAGGCTTTCTACTCCTGTAAACAGTGACAGTCTCAGAAACCCACCGCGGGTCCCTTGACTTGATGGCAGTGAGCTTAGTTTTGGGGGTGGCTGGGGAGAGGGGTTATTTTAGCTATAGAGAGACAATTGCAGGGTGGGAAGCATGGTGAAGGGGATTTCTAAAATGCAATTACCCAAATTAATTATACCAGGGGCAGTGCCTATCCTAATGTCTGCATCGACCTCCATGTCCTCTGACATACAATCAGAGGGTCATTTGACTCATCACAGATTCGAATACTCCCGCCTCCAAACAGACACCCTTTGTGTTGGAAAGCGTCGCTTCTCGCAACATCTGGGTATGATTTACGTTTTGAAATGTTCAGAAGTTTTCCTTGACATGTTCACTTTCGTTGGCAATCTCCCTTTACAAGTCGGACATCGGATACAATGAAGGGAAGCCCGCAGGTCTCCGGGGACTGCAGGAGTCCCTTCCCAGGGCTTCATGGAGTTGGGTTTTATCGGTTTCCATGGGAGGATCCTTGCCTTCCATTGCAGAAACCAGGTTGGATGGCCAGCCTGTCCACCTCGTGACTGGCCATCAGCCACCTGTCAGAGGAGGCTTGCATCATGCTTTGAAGCCAAACAGGTTTCAGCAAAGCTTCTGGACTAAGCCCATCTAGGAAGAAGAGTCCTGGGGATGCCCTTCAAGAAATTGGCCAGGGGAACACTGTGGACCATCACAGTCTAATTGACAAGGGATCCTGGGTTTGGTGCAGGACCAGTGCTTCATTTCATAGCGCCTTGGTGTATCAGAGCTTGACTTCCAAGCACTTGGGTTTGCAGAAGGCTGCGATGTTCAAGTGGGAACCTTGAGTCCACTTTGAGTCATCACAGAAAGGTTTGCAAGGAGTTCCTCTTGACCATTCACCGGCGCTGTAAAACGCTTTGTCCTTGGGCAGAGCGTGTCTGAAAGTGGCTCCCTAGGACTCCCCCAGTCATCTCGCCCTCATGGACTTGTCTGGGTGTGTCCTTGGTGGACATTGGCGTCTTAGGGTAACACAATCACGAGTCACACTCCAACCAAGATTGGTTGCAGGGCCCCAGAAACCATCCCGTAAGCTTTGCTAATCTACAGGAGTACATACAACCCAATCGTGGTGTTCGTCTGGCTTCCACAAGTTCACCTTCAACAGGGATCTGCCCCAGGTGTGATTTGGTGATGCTTTCCTTTGTTTTCCATGTGCTAGAGCCTCAAGATTAGCAGTTTGAACCCATAAGCTGCTCCGCTAGAGGAAAATGAGGCTCTCTATTCTCATTAAGATTTAAAACCTCAGAAGCCCACAGGGGCCATTCTACTCCAGCCTGTAGAGTCTTCCTGGGTCAAATGAACTCCAGGGTGGTGAGTTCAGTTTCAGGTATATCCTTAGCCACATAGCTATGAATCCCGCAGACACAACTGCGGCCTCAAACCGATGGTCTCCTTCATCTGGAGGATTCATTTTTTGTCTCTGTCCCATTTAAGACTTTGTAGAGTGG
>NW_022103908.1:1040560-1042662 GCF_000313985.2 Echinops telfairi | reverse complement strand
GTCTCAACACTCGCTGACCCCAGGACAGGACACCCAGAATGATGGTTCCCACACATCCCAGGCAGGTCTGCTGACAGAGGCGGCCCAGAGCCGCAGGCTTTTGGACTTTGGATCCAGAGCTGGGCTGTCTGTCAGCAAGGCCAGACACAGAGCAGAACCAAGGCTTCCAGTGAGCCCAGAGCCATGACCTTACCCTCCGTGGTAAAGGTTTCAGCTTCGCCCAGGAGCCATTTCCCCACGCAGTGCACATCAGAGTAGCAGCTCCGGCTCTTCCACCGCTAACAGGGAGCTTCCTGGGCTGCCTTCCTGCCTGCTGCCCAGAAAAATGGAGGTGTAATCTTAGCATGTGGGGGCACCCAAGGCTCCCACTGCTCTCCAGTTAATTCCAACTCACAGGGACCCTACATAAAGCCAAACTCACCGCCATCAAGTTGATTATGATTCCTGGCAACCCTACAGCACAGAACAGAATGGCCCCTATAGGTTTCCAAGGGTGTAACTCTGTACAGGAGCAGAAAGACTCCTCTTCCTCCCACGGAGCGCCTGGTGGATTCAAACTCCTGACCTTGTGATTAGTAACCCACCAGCCAGGAGAAAGATGAAGGTTTCTATTCCTGTAAAGATTCACTGCCTTGGAAACCGACAGAGGCAATTCTCCTCTGTCCTATACAGCCACCGCGAGTCTGAATTAACTAGATGACCCCAAACTAAATTCTTCACCATCGAGTCAAAGCTGACTCGTAGCGACTCTATCGGACTGGACAGAGCTGCGCCTGTGAGTTTCTGAGACTGTAACTTTTTACGGGAGTTAGAAGGCCCATCTTTCTCCCACAGAGCGGCTGGGGGTGTCAGTTACTGACCTTGCAGCACCAGCCCAACTTGCAACCACTATAGGACAAAGGAAACGTGCTCCATAGAGTTTCCCAAGCTATAAATATTTACAGAAGTAAATTGCCCTCGCTTTGATCCGAGGGGTAGCGGGTGAGGCGTCAACCACCGAACTTACAATTCCCGGCCCATTGTTTAGCCCATGGGATTCTCAGGAGTCCTTGCACATCTAAGAGTTATGCTGAATTTAATTTTTGAATTTTATTTACTTAGTAACTGGCCCTGCTGGTGTAGTGGTGATGCACTGGGCTGCGATCTACCTGATCGGCGGTTCAAAACCACCAGCCGCTCTTCGGAGGAAAAACTGGGCTTTCTACTCCTGTAAACAGTTACAGTCTCAGAAACTCCCAGGTGGTCTCTGTGAGACAGCATGGACTCAACAGCAGTGAGGTAGGTATCGAACAGTCTTTTCTTTCTCCAGTATATGGTACATGACCCCCAAACAGGATTTGCCACTAGTGTAGACTTGGTATTATCACATGCACTCTGGCCTCTTTCCCCGGTCTCTAAGTAAGCCCACCTCCAGGAGGTCATCTCAGAGGTCATGGACCACTGCCTTTCCTCCAAGTCATAACAAGTCCAGCCCTTCTGAGTGCGATCAGACTTGGAGATGGTGTCGGCGCAGAGGATCCTGTCCCTGGCCTGGAACAATGTCCACACTTTGCTGGCTGAGACGGACAGATGACTTATCTCACTCCTGGCCATGCAGCCAATTCTGGCTCATAGCAACCCCATCAGGCAGACTAGCACGGCCCCTGTGGGTGTCTGAGCCTGTGACTCTACACAGAAGTGGAATGCTTCCCCTACGGCTATGAGATTGCTTAATAGGAAAGGTAAGTACAGGCTTACTTGTACTTACTTATGAATCTGTAGTGAATGATTGTACCTGGGCTTCATTTGTTCCCTACAGATTCAGAAGTAAACACCCTGTTCAAGAAAACCCTGCCCTGGGTGCCTGTCAGGGTTTGTCCTATAAAAACTCACTCCCTGCCATCCAGTCAATTCTGACTCAGAGTGCTCCTACAGGACAGGGAGAACTGTCCCTGTGGATCGTCCAGACGACAAACATCTACAGGACTGGAATGCCTCATCTTTCTCCCATAGGATAGCTGGTGGCTTTGAACTGTCGGCTTTACCAATGCAACATGTAACCCACTAACTATGCCACTAGACTACAGAGGTTCTCAACCTGTGGGTCACGACAGCTTTGGGGG
>NW_022103908.1:1037257-1039491 GCF_000313985.2 Echinops telfairi | reverse complement strand
CACGAGGGCCCAGCTGCTGCCAGAGGAGACAGTGAAGGGGCGGTGTGTCTTGATGTAATCTGGAGTCAACTTGAGACTATTAACAGTGAAGGGGTGAAGTTTAGCCTATCAATCAGCTTGATGACCTCATTTAGTGGCATTAAGGAGATAAATGGCTTACTGGAAGTCAGACCCACACAGACTCTCTCTGCTTGACTCCCTGTGAGACATTCCTGTGGACAAGACACATGGAGCTATGCTGATGGCAGCCATGACCCTGGAGCCAGAGAAGACATGTGAAGACCCACGTGAGCACAGAGATGCTTCCACCGCCACTGGATCCACAAGAGTTTCCACACACTGGCCTGTGATCTTCCTGTATTCAGCATTATTGCATGGCTGCGTGAGTCTGAAGAGGAATTTATAAACTAGTATCGGACATATGTGCTAATATTGGACTGGTGGACTTGATCTGGACTGGGCTGGGATGTTTTCGCAATGTATCACTGCTTTTTGAGATAAAGCTCTTTCTTATACACAGATGAGTGCTTATGACTTGGTTTCTCTAGTCTACCCGGACTAACACAGGCAGTGAAGGCAAAGAAAACTTTCAATACGATGGCTTGGCCTGGTGCCGCCAACAATGAACTCGCACATACCAACAAGCGTGAAGGTGGCGTGGGACCAGGCAGTATTTGGTGCTGCTGTACATGGAGCTGCCACGAGTTAGCGCCAACTCAAGAGCAACTGACAAGAACCACAGTCCCATCTCCCAACGGCACCATCATTTCTTCCGCATCATTAGACCAGGACAAAGACATCGCCATGGAGATCTCCTCCCACCTGGGCATGGCTCCCCTAATCAACACTGTGGGGGAGGTCTCCAGAGGAGAGGTCCCTGGGTGGTGGCTACAGTTTACAGGACTCACTATTACCCCAAAGGGTGGCAATCTGAGGCCACCCAGAGGCCCTGCGGAAGACAGCCCTGGCACTCTGCTTCCGCAAGGTCCCAGCCTTTGATAAGTCCGTGGAGCACCTCTCTCCTTTGACATACCTTCGGTCTCCGTAGCGTCGAAATTGATGTGATGAAAACTGGTTCAAGTTTGGGTTATGACCAGAGGTGACATTCAAAATATTTAACAGCATGGACAACACCAGCGCTGAGAAGTCATACTTGTACTTGCCATCCAGGACCTTAGAGGAGCCCTGGTGGAGTAGTGATTATGCATTGGGCTGCTAACCGCAAAGTCAGTAGTTCGAAACCACCAGCCGCTCCGTGGTAAAAAGACAAGGCTTTCTGCTCCTGTAAAGAGTTACAGTCTCGAAAACCTACCGAGGCAGTTCTACCTTGTCTTATAAGGTAACTAAGAATCAGAATCAACTCAATGGCAGGGAGGGTTTTCAGAAAACCAGTCCACCCACCCCAGTGAACGCAGACTGACAGCCAGGCTGGACAGACTAATTCGACTTCTGTGAATCTCTGCAGCCTGGAGGGAGGCGCAGGCCCTCTGGGTTTTTCCTTTGATAAAGGCTTTATTCTGCACAAGACGACCCCAGACAGACGTGGCACTTGGTGGCATTTGTCTAGAGATCATGCCTCCTAAATGCAAGCGTGGCAAGCACAGCCTTGCACCTACTGTCTCCTTCGACAACGCTCTCCTGAGTCAGCTGAAGTGTGTGGCTGCTGTGTCCGCACACCCATTCACACTGAATTCTTCTTTAATACCGGAGTGCCCGTGTCTGCCTTCCTCCCTGGAGCCTTTCATTGGCCTGCCTCACAGTTGTCTAAGGAATTCTAAACATGCACCTGCAGCTCAGGGAGGCCCCTGGCATGTCAGGGGCATGCATTTTGCTGGGGACCAATATACCACGTGAGATACCAGAGGGAAGCTCTACCTGAGTGTCTACCAGGGTGGGCAATGGGAGGAAAACGCTCTCTGTACTGCTGACAGCCAGCTAGTCAGTTTGTTTGTAGATCATCTGACATGGGGTCTAGCCTAGTTGGACGTGCAAGATGTAAGCAGAAATAAACAACTAGAAAATGTGTCCAGGTTTTCAGCGGCTTTATCGAAGTAAAGAACATGGTCTGGACTGCGATTGCTGCTCTTTTCTGAAGAGCAGGGTCACCTGCATCGATCCCAGGACAAAAGGGATGTCTTACATAGCTCAGTCTCGGTTTCTTCTTCATCTGTTCATCCACGGAATGTTTACAAATGCCTGCTCCGTAGACTCCTACCGACCCTAAGGTGTGGGTT
>NW_022103908.1:1034043-1035645 GCF_000313985.2 Echinops telfairi | reverse complement strand
AACAGTCTCCCCTGGTGAACATGCACCAGTCTCTGTCTCCATGCCTCTGTTGATGGGCATTTGAGTTATTTCCATTTACTTTCTATTGGGAACAGTGCTGCAATAAACATGGGTGTCCATGCAATGATTCTTACTTCTTTGGTATAAATACCCAGCAGAGGGATTGCTGGGTCATATGGATTTCTATCCCCAATGATTTGTGATAGCACGACATTGCTTTCCCCTTTGGTTACACGTATGTCCAGTCCCAGGGGCACTGTATGAAGAGTCCAATCCCTCCATGGCCTCCAGCATTAGTTATTTTCAGGAATGGATGAGGAGGGGATTGAGGCTTGCTTCTTTTTATTTTGTTTTGTGTTTGGTTACCATTATGGGTGTAAGGTCGTAGCTCAGCCATTGTCTTGATTTGTATCTCTCGAATGGCTAAGACTGACTCCTTTGGGACATGTCAACAGGAGAGACCCATCCTTTAAAAAATGTATCTTGTTTAATGACGTCTACGGTCAGCCAAAAGGAGGGAAACTTTCAGCGAGATGAAGTGACCCAGTGGCTGTTAAAGGGGACTCAGACACCAGAAGGGTCCTATAGCTGGCTCAGGCCGGGCAACATTTCATTCTGGTCTACCTAAGGTCACCCAACTCAACAGCAACTGAAAGCAGTAACAACTCCTCATCATAGATTTCCTTCACTTTGGGGAACCATTCGTGATCTCTAAAGTTTGAAGAACCATGCTCCAATATACGAGCATACATATTATAGAGCTATGATAAGTTGTTTCCATCATTCTGTGAATTTGGGGAATCCAACTATTCTACTGTTTTTTTCCTTCACACCCACAATGTAGCTCAGCATTTTATGACCCTGGTATTGTTGCTGGAGGGGAGCCGGTGGCCACACTGAGATATAAAATGCCTAGCTCTTCCCAGACCTCTCCTTCTCAGACCAGGTGAAGGGTCGCTGATAGTATCGAGGTCTGCCTCAGGTCAGCAAGCTGCTCCTTCCTCCTTCTCAGAGGCCAAAGGGCACGCCCAGATCTGCCTCTAGGCGGTTGGTTTCCTTGATACACAGAGAAGATTCTGGTTGCTGTAAGGCTTGTGCTATTCAGGGAAATCCTTGGAGTCAGTCTAGGAGGTGACTTCCGAACACACACCTAGATGTCTCCCCAGCACCTCCTTTTGTCTGTGTAACTGTGGGTAGGACACGCGAACCTTCAGAGCCTGTTTCCTCCTCTAACGTCGTGGAGGATAGCAGCCAACCTATCTACTGTGAAGACTAAGCGAGTTTGGCCCCTGCGCTTGTTCGTCACTCCACAACGCTACTTAGAAGACAGGACAGGGACAAGGCAGAAGGGTGGGTAATGGGTAGTTGGTTTGGCCACCTCTTTACACCGCATTATATTCAAACTTACCTAAACACTGCTGGTCCCTTCAAGAGCCACCGTGGGCTTCGTAAGCATTCGTGCCTTTGCCAAACGAGTGGCTAATCTTAGCAAAGTAGCTGGTGAGTTCTGCCGATCAGCTAAGGGGTCTAGCTGGGCTTCCTGTGTGGACATGCCATGTGGAACCCGCAAATACAAGAAGAGCTGCTGTGATCTGAGCGGAT
>NW_022103908.1:1028130-1030341 GCF_000313985.2 Echinops telfairi | reverse complement strand
CGTTGTCACGCAATGCCCCCCCATAAGAGATGCCAGCTTCCCTCTCTGGACCTGCCTGAGAGTCAGCTTCTAGGACCTTGACATTCACTTGCCCTTTGAAGGCTGTTGCCACTCTATCTGTAAGGAAGAGGACAGAGGTGCCCTGGAGGTGCCGAGTGCCTGCGGAGGAGGAGGAGGAGTACCAGCCACAGATGCTGAAAGCACAGCCCCATTAGACTGGGAGCTGGTCCGTGCCCCAAGCTGTTCGTGCAGGAGTTGGGCTGGGCCTTGCTTTCCCTCAGCCAGGTGGGTGGCCGACAGATGGATGGCGGATGGATGGAATCAGAAGGCAGTGTACTATTTGTTTGACTCCAGATCCAACCCGCTCTCCAACCCGCAGCCCAGCGTTTGGGACACTGGTCGTCCAGTCCTACTCCTGCCCAGCTCCAAGCATGCAGGGAATCGCATTCTTCAACTCCTCCAACCCTCTCTAGTGCAGGGGTGAGGCCAGAACCTCACCACTCCTAGCAGCACAGCTGCAAAATCCTGATGCATGCACAGCAGAGACACTGCAAAAAGCCACACGATCACCCAGGGATCCAGCCCAGGGTTTTTCTCCAGCATTAGAACCATTCAAAACGCAGGGCCCTGGACTCCACCCCAGATCGGTTGCAGTTGAATCTCCAGGTGAAGCGCTTCGAAACCTGCAGTTTAATCAACTCTCCTTGATTCTTGGACACCCTCAAGATGGAAAGGCATTGCCCTAAAGAGTCTACCATCCTTCCCAGGGTCCCCTGTGCTCCCCAGCGTATCTGTTGTGCCCCTCTCCCAGTCTGCTCTCTCCGCCATCACCATGGGCTGGCTGGCATCCAGATCCATATACCAAACACCACACACTGAGCTAAGCTCTGTTCATGCTTCATACCATCTAGCCCTCTGAATGCCTTCACCAGCAATTGCCACCCCATTTCAGAGATGAGGAAACTCAGCCCTAACAGAGGTCCAGTCACTTGACCAAGATCACTGGGCTAGTATGCTGCTGGACCATATTTCGGTTCTGATCTCAAAGATTTCAGAATCCTCATTTTTAACCACTTCCGTGAAGCAAGCAGGGCCAGTAGGGAGGGAAGATCATACGAGAGGCATGCCTAGATGCCCAGGGCTGTCCACCCCTGCTCAGACTGACCTCTGGACCTCACACACCTCACTACGCCCAAATCCTTTGCAAGCATATAGAATTCAAGTGTTGTACTCGTCCCCACATGTTTGCAGAAGCTGGAGTTCCTGGGTGGCGAAAACATTTAGCATGCTTGCATGTGAGTCAAAAGGTCAGAGGCTCTCGTGCCCCCAGAAGCACCTCAGAAGAAAAGTCTGGAGATCTACAGCTGAGAAATCAGCCACTGAACGCCACATGGAGTTCAGTCCTACCTGACACATCCATGGAGTCACTGGGAATCAAAGTCAACCCAACAGCAGCTGGCTTGAAAAGGAGCTGTTCTCTTGTATTCCCACAACTCGTGTGTGTGTGTGTGTGTGTGTGTGTGTGTGTGTGTGTGTGTGTGTGCTGATATACTGTTTACATTGTGCTGTGATGGTATTATGAAGGCCTTCTTTACTACACTTTACTAAACGTCAAAACCCCCTAGGACTATGCCATCCACCTGTGGGATCGCACAGCCCCAAAGCACAACACAGATGCCCAGTTGATACAGGGTGCATGGAAGAATGAACGACAGGACAGTGTTTTCGTGTGTGATTGGGAGGGAAAATCTGAAGGGCCCTGGGGCATGATCCGTGTCAAGGAGGAGACTGTCAGAAGTAGTCAATGATGAGAAATTTGGAGGACACCTTGAGAGAGAGGAGGGAATGAAGACGGTGGCTCAGTCCTGAGGAGGAGGAGGTGGAGGATGCTGTGTCCTGTGTACTTGGCGCTGGGCAGGGAGGGGGACCAAAAGGCCCATGCCCAGGATGGCAGAAAGTGCAATGAAGATAGGTCTTTGACGTGGAAGTCAACCGGATTGTCCACGGGCACCGTGGAGGTCCATGTTCTTGAGCCCTCGCCATCCTGTCAGGCAGGCAGGGCCATTAGGAAGGGTGAAACCAGCCACCATGCCATCCCTGAGGGCTGGAGGCAGATCTTAGAAGCATCAAAAGGGCATTCATCATACAACGGTGTGACTGGGATGCAGAGAAAAGAGTAGATTCAGCTAGTGGGATGCTGCTTCAGGAACC
>NW_022103908.1:1017704-1027849 GCF_000313985.2 Echinops telfairi | reverse complement strand
AGAAGAAGAAGAAAATATGTATGATTTAGGATTGTGATGGTTGCTAGGTAGAGTTCAAGGTCTCTTATATCTCAACCACTCCCTCATTAGGCCCAATGGTGCCCAATAGGTCTATGAGCACTCGTGTTAGACATGCTGGGGTTGGAAATCTGGCCCTTTCTCTTACCTTCTCAGATGTCCACTCACCAACAAACGAAGAAAGGATGTATCAAGATACTACTAATAACAGGCAATGATAATGGAAACTTAATAATGTTATTCAACTCCCATCAGACCTGACTTCCATCAGGGCCATCAGAATGGAATCCCATCATAAGCTGGAGATTACCTGCATATAATTTTATGTAGATATCTTTGTCATATATAAATGCCTTAGGACTCAATTTGATTCTAGCCTCCCTAATGAGTTCTGAAAGCATGTCAGGTTACTCCAACTGAAGCTACTTCAGAATCGCTCTGATTCTGAGCTTTCTCTGTGTGAGACCAGGTGCTCAACCTGGTTAGAATGCCCACGATGGGGTTCTTATTTTTCCATGGCTTCTACCCTAGTGCCAGAAACACGATGGCAGGCCACTCTATGCCTATTTTTCCAAGCCATAGTCTTTTCAATCGCCTCCCATACATGTGAAAGGTAAACTTGGACTAGGGGAGACCAAAGAATCATCAGTGCATTTGAGTGCCGGTGCCGGTGCTGGTGAGGAATATTGCCAGTGCCAAAGACTGCCAAAAGAACAAACCAATCTCTCTTGGAAGATGTGCAGCCAGAACGCTCCAGGAAAGCAAGGGCGGCAAGGCTTCTTCCTCTTGTGGACTCTGCTATCAGGAGAGCCTCGTCCCTGGGAAAGGACATCAGGCTCGGTAACGTGGAGAGCTGGTGAACAAGAGGTAGAAGGCTCTTGGGATGGGTTGACACAGCAGCTGCAGCAACGCGCTCAAACAGGGGAAGATGTGTTTCGTTCTGTTGTTGTACATAGGGGCCACTATGGGTTGGAACCAGTGGGAGATTCAACTGGTTCCCACTGGTTTGGAGAACCAATACCTAGTTTGCTGTTGCGTTTGGGGAACCAGTTGTTAAAATGGCACTTGTCATCAGTTCTCTCGAAGGTGGCCAGCTGGCCAGGTGCCCAGTGCAGACATCGCCACGTAGAATTTATGTTCCTTACTGTGTTAGTCTGGGTACAGTAGAGAAACAAATCCACAGAAACTCATATGTATAAGAGAGAGTTTTATATAAAGGGTAAGTGCACATTAAGAAAACATCCCAACCCAGTGCTGCCCAAGCCCACAAGTCCAACATTAACCTATATATCCCACATCGATCCACAAAGTCCTCCTCCAGCTCACAAAACACACTCAGTGGTGCCGACTGCAGGAGGAAAGCCGAATCAGTGAATGTGTAAGCATCTCAGCACTGGCAGGGGTCTCCACACAGTTGCTCCAGCACCCAGGGCTGTATCAGGATAGATCCATGCGGCTTTTCCTCAGGGATGCCTTACAGGAAGTGAGCCTTGCCAGTTGAAGCAGGGAACTGGCTAAGGCAGCTGCACCCTGGCCTGATCATCAGAAAGCAAGAGACCCGAGAACTAGAAAGGCGAGGCTCAAAAAGCCATTTATCACTCTGCCCTTCAATAAACCCCACATGTGTTTATCAGCCAGGTTGGCACAATAAACTAACTGTCTCACTCTTTTTTAATGTTCATCTGCACAATGTGTTCTATGAACAATGCTAATATTTGTTCCATCCATATGGATAAAAAATTAGATGGAACTCTGCTTGTAACATGTATTTTTTCATTTCATAAAACTCATTATACTTTTAATGAGATACTACGTTTTTATTGCCTTGTTTTTGTTACTTCAGTAAAGTGAAAACATAACGAGGGAAAGTGCCAAGCTGCACGAGGTCATTGTCTCAGCTTTGTGTGATGCCCCACATTCCCAGGAGATATGAGGAGTGGATTATGCAATTCCTGAAAGAGTTCAAACAGCGAGAAAAGATTGTCAGAACATATTATATTCATCTCTGAAAAACCCTTTTCCCCTTCTGCTGAACTTAACAGCAATTGTTAGATTCTTGGGGGGAACCACAGGCTTTAGCTACCAGGGCACCAAAGCCAGAAATGAAGCCAGAGAAAGATGAGTGGGAACCCAGAGGGAAGCACGCCTGGAGTGAGAAATTGTCCCGATTGACAGACAGACAGCTTGACAGGGAAGCAGATTGGAAGAGAGAAAGAGTAACTAACAAACACACCAGTCGGGTCATTTGCCACCACGTTGACTCCGAATCACGGCGACCCGCCGCCCCCCCACCCTCCCCCCGCATACCCCGAGTGTGGAAGGTAGAACTTGCTCCATGGGGTGTTTCAGCGGCTGCTTTCTCAGAGGAACATCACCAGGACTTCCATCCCGGGTGCATTGGCTGACCATTCCTTCTCAGGTCCTGTGTGGTGGCTGAAACTCGACGACCAGGTGGGAGACACATCTCTCCGAAGGTGGGGCTGAACTGAAGACACGCCTCAGGGGTGATGCTGGACAGGAAGTAGAGGGGACCGGAAGTAGAGGGGACCGAAGTGGTAAGCTCTCTCCTTTCAACGTCTCAGCCTTTATCCAATGCCTCACCTCTGCCTCCCTTGCCCAAGCGCCCCTCAGGCCTAGCACGGAACACCACCACCCACACCGCACCCAGTAAGAGCACAAGGAGTCACCAGGAGCTGTGACGACAGTGCTCGGGCACCAACAGTGGCATCCATCCACAAACAGGACATGGGTGGATGGTGGTTCAGAAGGGACATGGGTTGGTGTCCCTGCAGCCTGGGACAGGCTTTGCAAAAGAGCGTGGGAGGCCTGGCCTCTGCCCCTGCAAAGGTGACCGTAAACCAGGGCGGTGATATTGGGCAATTGACTTAAGCTACCTGGAGCTGGCTGCCTTCCAGCTTGTGGTCGGGACTAACATCCTAGACCCGTGGTTCTATAAATCCATGGTTATTTATACATTGGGTTGTTTGGGGGTGTTTTTGCAACGCAGAAACGTTATTAGCCACCTGGCCGGCCGTGTCAATAATATTTTATTTATTATATTACGACAAAGTGAACCAGCTGTTTATCTTCTCTGGGCACAGCTTGTACTTGAATGCCATCCTCACACGTACAGCAAAGCTCCCTGCCTTTGAACTCCGCAAAACAGCTCCCTCTCGATGCCTCTTCCACGTAGTTTTCACATGGCACCGCGGGTCACTGTTTCTCAGGAGAAGAGGGCTTATCCAGGATGAGATGCTGAGCTCCCTGAATGATTCCTGGAAGCCAAGCCGCAGAGAGAAAGGAGAAGGGGCTGCTGCATCTGCTTGCCCCTCTGCGGGCCCCCAGGGCCCAGTGTTGTCCCTTGTTCTGAACAGGTGCCCAGGTCAGGTCTGCAGAACAGACCTGGTGTTGGAGAAAGTGTAAAATATCGAAAGGAGTCACGTGGCCTAACAAGCCACTCCCCACACACACACACACATTACACACACACACACACACCCAATTCATGAAGGTCGCCGACCTGAAGAAAATTGAGTCCATTCTCATTCAGAAAAACCCTAGGAGGCAGGGTAGACCTGCCCCTGTGGGTTTCCAAGACTTTCGAGCTTTACGGGAGCAAACTGTCTCGTCTTTCTCCCGAGGAATGACTGATGGGCTCAAACCTCTGCCTTTGTGGTTAGCAGCTAGTACGTAGCCCACGGCAGCACCACACTGACTCCACTTTCTGGCAAAGGAACCCCCTCTCAGTGCTGCTCATGGGCTTTGAGGAAAGTGGGGCAAGGAGCGGCCCAAAAGGCAGAAAGAAGAGGCAGTGGCTGAGAGTGGTCTGGGAGAAAGGGCAGCTGGACTCCCACAGCACAAGTCATTGAGTGTGCTTATGTAACCACTCCATGCTTGTCACTGGAGGAGCCAGGCTGGCGGGGGAAACAGTTCCTCCGTGAGCGGGGAATGAGAGTGAGGAAGAGACTTCTACCCAAGGGCCCTTTCAAAGCAAAAACCACGTAAGCCATAAATACATATATACACACATATATACAAACATACATATACACATACACATACATATACATATACATATATATATATTACTTTTCATCTCCTGAAAGAAAGTTGAGATTGAGATCCACTGGTCTGGTTTCAACAGTTCTCTGCGGTGCTCTTAAAGCAGTCTCAGCGCAGCTCTCCAACCCCTGCCTCACCCCCTACCCCCACTCCCCACGCCCACACTGGTTGTGGTTAAGTGGACCCAAATTCATGCCTCCATGTGTCCGAGTAGAATATTGGCTGGTCTTCTTAAAGCGGGTTTTTGGCTTTAGGGGGAGGAGGGGCGGGGGGCGCGGGGTTGTGAATCAGAACTCCAGATTTTCTTCTGAGGCATTTCAGGGAGGGGGGACCTCAAACTGCCAACCTTGCACAAGGGTCAGGGCAGCAGACAGCTGTGTGTTAGCTGTTTGTGCTACCCAGAAGGATTCCACACAGAGAGACGGAAACCTCCCAACCCCGCAGCACCGAGCCCTGTGGTACAGGGGGCGATACACTGAGCTGCTAGCCACAAGGTCAGTGGTTCGAACCCTCTAGCCCAGCAGTTCTCAACCTGTCAGTCACGACCCCTTTGGGGGTCGAACGACCCTTTCACAGGGGTCACCTAAGACCACCATATTTCCAACGGTCTTAGGAACTGAGACACGGCTCATCTATCCGCTTCCAGGAGGGTCCGCCCACCTGCAGATAAGCCCACCTACGAGTACCCAGAGTGAAGACTGTTACCCATGCTACACCATGCTTCAAGACAAGATTTCATTGATTTGTCATGAGAAATAAATATTTCACAATATAGAATTACATCTTGTTTTTGTGATTCATCACTATGTTTTAATTATGTTCAATTTGTAACAATGAAAATATATCCTGCCTATCAGGTATTTACATGACAATTCATAACAGTAGCAAAATGACAGTGATGAAGTAGCAACAAAAATAATGTTATGGCTGGGAGTCACCACAACACTAGGGAACTGTATTAAAGGGTCGCAGCATTAGGAAGGTTGAGAACCGCTGCTGTAGCCACTCTGCTGGGAGAAGTGGCAACAGGTTGGGGAGGAGAGAAGAGGGGAGAAGCAGATGTGGTTGCGCACTCCTGCAAAGATTTGAAATCTGGGGAATGTTTCCCGGGCAGTTCCGTTCTGTGCCATAGAGTCACTGTGTGCTGCAATGAAACACCACAGCAAACACCCTGGGTCCCTGAGAACAACCTCTTTCAAAAAGGGCCCCCAGTGTCCCTCCACCCCTACCTCACTCAGGGCTCCCAGCCTCTTCTGTCACCCCAGATCAGGGGCCCCTACCATGGAGGTCCCCCAGCACCTTCCCTAGCCGCAACACAGCAGGATGCTCACATTCCAGACACCCTTTCCCCTCCTCCAGGACGGTCTGGAGACAGATGCCTTTAGGACTGGGCCAGCCAGCGCTCCCAGGCATCTGGCACATCCAAGTACCTGCTAGTCGAGATCGCTATTCCTGTCAAGACGCTGACTCCCTTTTCACTTGTATGATCACGAAAAGTGACGGAACTCGAGTGAGGTCGGGGAGTGGGTACGACCGGGGACAGCGCCTGCCTTGTCTGAGCTGGGCTGCAGCCGCCAAAAACCAGCTGTGGGGTCACCTCCAACTCACAGTGATCCTGGGGACATCACAGTGACCTCGGGGACATCAGCATAGAGCTGTCCTCCGCAGGGTGTCCAGCAGCTGAATTTTCAGAAACAGGTTGCCAGGCCTTTCTTCTGCGGTGCCTCCGGACGTACTTGAACTTGCAACCTTTCAGGTCGCATCTCATTAACCATGAGTACGTCGTGTGCGCGCATGCACGTGCGCGAACACACACGCGCGCGCTCACCCTTCCACCCACTCCCATCCCCACCCTGGGCCTCCAGTGTGCAGCTGCAGTTGCTGGCATTGTGGCAGAGCGCTGGGAACCTTCCGCTAGAGGAGCACGCTGGCTCCCCAGCCTCCTGTGAACAGCAGGGCTGGGCACTGTTATTGCCCAGGGCCTCTATGCCCGTGCCAAGGACTCTGCGGGGGCCGTGTCAGAGCATGTCGAAATGGGCGGCACGGCCAGCGCACAAAGGAGTTAAACCAAGGCCAGATCCCCAGACCGCGCAGGCCTCTGCTCCCAGAGCCGACCAGAACAGGACGTTCTCAAAGGGTTGCACCCTGGAGCCACGACTCATCAATCACAGCTTTGGGCTCTGGCTCATCCATGCGGGCTCCCTCTCACCTCTGCCAGCCTCCTGTTTTGTTACCAGCTCCCTAATTAGCCCGGCGGCGCGGGCAGGAGCGTCGCTTCTGGTCTCCCCGCTGGCATTGGCCTCTGTCCCACGCGCTGGCATCACAGCCCAAAGCCCACGAGTTCAGGAGCGCCCGCACCATTGCCCCAGTTGGCTCCTGTTCCTCTCCAGCTCCGGTTGCCACACAGGTGGTGCCTAAGGCATCGAAACTGTGAACTCTTAGCGGTTCCCTTCCACCGCTCCCTTTGCCTCCCATGGGAAGGAGTCCAGCCCACACCTAGCGCTTCTTCTTTGGGCATCGTGGAAATCCATTGGCGCACGCCTTGCTTAGGATGACATATGCGCAGGTCAGCGGTTCAAACCCAGCAGCCACTCTGCAGGAGAAAGATGAGCTTTCTGCTCCCATAAAGATGGACCGCCTCGAAGACCCACAGGGACAGTTCTCTCACTGGTGGTGAGCTGCGCTGCTTAGGTTGCTCTAAGCCGCCACCTCCTCACTGACCACTCGGCTCTCCTGCTACTGGTCCCTAAGGGAGTGGACATCAGGAGCAGGGGGTCCTAGGGTAGAATGTTGGCTTTCCATGCAGAAGTGACTGTCAATAGAGGGCTTCAAGTGGTTTCTCCCTGCGGAGAAGGGCCTTCCCCTCCTGCTCTGACCTGAGAGAGAGGAGGAGCCCTTGGAAACCGGCACCTGAGAGCCCAGGTACACTAGCCACTGCTCAGCCACCAGGCTTGCCACCTGTCCCCCAGCAAGCCAGAGACTGACCAGGGACCTACAGCTTGCCTTTGGCATGTTCTCACTCAGCTCTGGGTGGAAGGGAGAAGCGGGAGGTGTTTTCAGGAACCGCACCAGTCGCCTACCCTCTCCCAAGGGAAGCAGTGTTTCCTTCAGCCCCAGGAACCTGGTTGACCCGACAGCTGGCTGCAGTTCTCCCAAGTAGCAGGAAGTAGGGTCTAGTGAGGAGGCCAGAGTTTGGAAATACCTCCACGGCACCAGCCCCACCTCCACCCCCACCCCACCCTCACCCCACCTCTCTACAGAAAATGGCCTTCTCGAGAGTCCAGATGACCTCTTCACCCCAAATCCAATGGACTCACCGATTGGTCATCTCAATTTCCTCCTGCCTCAAGCCTCATCTTTCTCTCACTTCCCACCCCACCCTATAGCCACCTAACCCCTCCGCCTAGTTTCACCATAGTCCTGTCAGCAGGCCCTCCCAACCCATGACCCCCCTGAGCCGGCGGGTGCCTCAAATCTCCAAGATTACAAATGTGCCTGGAAGGATCTGACTACCTTCAATCTGGAAAGAGTTTAAGTCGGGAGGTGGAAGAAGTACAGCAGGGGAGATGGCCATTTCTACCTCTAGACCCTTCCATGTCCCGCTCATTAAAAGACTCTGCTTTAGCTCTTGGTCTCCGCAAAGCCTAAACTCAGATCTGCTGCCGCCTGTCCAACATTCCCTCTCCCTTCCTTGGGTGGCAGTTCCTCGCCTTTCCTCAGAAGAACGACTCCTCTTCCTTTCTAGTGAGATCTTGCGAGGCTCAGTCATGGTGTCCCCTCCCCCAATGGGTGGTCCAATTCTCTCTCCAGGGAAACTGGGTCTTGAGAGCCAAGGGAGAGAGGAAGAAGGCAGGCACTTGACCAGAGCACCCTACAGAGACTTCTCAGCCACAGAAGTCAAGAGAGCCAGGGTCCTACTTCTCTGTGTTAGTCCAGGTAGACTAGAGAAACAAATTCATAGACACTCATATGTGTATAAAAAAGAACTTTCTATCAAAGAGCAATGGTACATTGAGAAAACATCCCGGCCCAGTCCAGATCAAGTCCATAAGTCCGATATTAGCCCATGTGTCCAGTACCAGTCTGTAAGTTCCTCTTCAGACTCACACAACACATGCAATGATGCTGAATGCAGGAAGATCACAAGCCAGTGGGTGGAAAATCTCGTGGATCCAGTGGCGGTGGAATCATGTTAGAGCTGGTGTGGGTCTCCACACGACTCTTCCAGCTACAAGGCTCTGGCTGCTTCAGTGTAGCTCCATCTGGCTTGTCAATAAGAATGTCTCACAGGGAGATAAAGCAGGGAGTGTCTCTGTCCCACCTCCAGGGAGCTATTTATCTCCTTCACGCCTCCAAATGAGATCCTCAAGCTGCAACCCGTATGGCAGGCCAAACTCCACCCCTTCACAAGTTGACAAGAGATTATGTAACTGCCACCTCCCCTGAGCTTTTTCCTCAGCTCCATGGCCTCCCCTATCTTCCCAATGAATTCAGTGAGCCCAAGAGGGTGCTCCTTCCTGCAAAACGCTCAGATGGATCCCCATTTTCAGAACTCAGTGCCACTCCTACCTCTTCAAGGACAGCTGCCAAAGCCCCTTCACAGGGCTCCTCGACTTTTGATTTGGCCCCGATTCTCATACCCACCCTACAGGACAGAGCAGAATGGCCCCTGTGGGTTTTCAAGGCGGTAAATCTTTACAGGGACAGAAAGCCTCATCTTCCTGAGAGCACCTAGTGGTTTTGAACTACCGACCCTGCTGTTCGCAGCCCAGTGTGTAACCCATTATGCCGCCAGGGCTCCTTGAACCCAGCACACAATCTGCCAAATTCTCGATGTTTAGGGTTGACTTGTGTCCTCCAACATATGTTGAAGCCCTCACTCCTGGGCTTGTGAATATGGTCTTGTTTGGAGGAATCAGGAGGTTAACACGATGTCATGGGAAACTTATGACCTTCGGAGAAAGAGGAAGGGAAGGTGGCTATGTGAAGGTGCCAAGGAGTGACAAGGAAGACCTGGACTACCAGCAGCTGAGGGAGACAAGAAAGGATGTCGTCCTAAGGTCTCCAGAGAAGGGAGCTTGATGGTGCCGACACCCAGACTTGGGACCTCTGACCTCTAGAACACAGAGACAATACACTCGAGGGAGCTTGATTCTCCTGCCACTAGGAAACTAACACCCTGGGCATGTTTGGTTTGTTCATCTTGAGCAAGGAACCCCGGTGGCATAGTGGATTGCTCATCAGACTGTTGCCCATATGTCAGTAGTTCAAAACCACCAGCTGCTCTTTGGGAGAAAGACGAGGTCTTCTACTTCTGTTACAGTCTCAGAAACCACAGGGGTGTGTGTTAGTCCAGGTAGACTAGAGAAGCAAATTCATGGACACACATAAATGAGGAGCTGATGCCAGGGGCTTAAGTAGAGAGCAAATGTTTTGAGAATGATGAGGGCAATGAATGTAAAAATGTGCTTTACGCAATTGATGTATGTATGGATTGTGATAAGGGTTGTATGAGCCCCTAAAAAGAGTTTTATATACAAGAGCAATTGAATATTGAAAAAACATCCCATCCCAGTCCAGATCAAGTCCAGAAGTCCGTGATTAGCCCATATGTCTGATACCAATCTCTAAAGTCCTCTTCAGACTCAAGAAACATATGCAGTGATGCCGAATACAGGAAGATCATAGGCCAGTGGGTGGAAGTCTTGTGAATCCAGTGGTGATATAAGCATCTCAGCGCTGGCAGGGGTGTCCACATGGCTTCAACAGCTCAGGGCACTAGTGTAGGTCCATGTGTCTTGTCAGCTGCGATGTCTGTCAGGGAGTCAGCAGAGAGAGTGTGTCTCCCACCTCCAAGGAGGAATACAGGAGTTCCCAGAATCCTCAGGAGAAGGCCACGCCCACACAGAGGGCTCCTTGGCTCTGACCTGATTGTCAGGCTAGACTCCACTCCTTTATTCCTAATCCTCTCAAATTGACAAATGTTATATAACTGCCACAGGGCGGTTCTACCTATCCCATATGGTCACTGAGTCAGAACCGACTTGGTGCCAGTGGTTTCCATT
>NW_022103908.1:1015470-1016812 GCF_000313985.2 Echinops telfairi | reverse complement strand
TTCCTAACCCCGAGACGGGTCTTTGTACGGCAGATTGCCCCAATGTCATGGGCCACTTGATCTGCCGACTGCTGCTTCCCTAGGCATGGATTGTGGCCCCCAGTAAATGGAAGTCTGCATCTTCAGCCTTTTCTCCATTTATGCTCCGTAATGATTCCGTTGTAAAGATGATTGTTTTTGTCTATGTTGAGGTGGAATCCGTGGTCTCTCATCTTCATCTGTACGTGCTTTGGGTCGTCTTGGCTTTCAGCAAGCCAGGTTAAGTCACCTGCACATTGCAGGTCATTAACAAGCCTTCCTGCAATCCTGCTGCCACATTCTTTGATCGAGTTCTCCTTCTCAGGTGATTTGCTCAGGATACAGACTGAGCTAATAAGGTAGGAGGATCTAACCCCTGACGAACAATGTCCCTGATTTTAAACCCAGGTTAAATCTTTCTTGCTGCAATTAAGTCTGATTTTCATTCAGACGCGACATTCTGCAGAAGAGGCTGGAAGAATCGTGGGGCCTCTTTTTAAGTGTTTAATCTTCAGTCTGTTTGCACTTGTCTCCTAGAAGCTCACATTTGTCTAGGGGAGCTCTGGTGGTGTAGGAGGCTATGATTTGGACTGCTAACCATAAGGGCAATAGTTCAAAACCACCAGCCATCCCATGGGAGAAAGATGAGGCTTCCTACTCCAGTAAAGAGTTCCCGTCTCAGAAACCCACAGGGCCAATTCCACCCTGTCCCATAAGGTCACCCTATGATTTGACTCAATGGGAATGAATTCTTCGTTTTGTCTTTTACCATATTTTACACAAATGCCTGTGCACGCTGCCCTTCTCTCCAGGGCAGGGGCAGCCCCCCTACATATTATTTCAGTCGGCATGCTGGACAATTTTTGTTGGTTTGATTTTACTTGGTACTGACTTTATGGTCAAGGTGTTTCTTTTGTTCCTTGGACTTAATGGTAAGCCTTCATCTGAGAGCCTGCGCAGAGCCTCCCTGCTGCACCGCCGGCCCCACCCCATCTAAAGCTGCTCCTCTCCCGGCTCTCCCAAAAAACCAAAAGGCCAAACTCACTGCCATAGTCATTTCCAACTCATAGTGACCCTATAGGACAGGGTAGAACTCTTTGTAAATGTAGAAAGCCTTCCCTTTCTCCCACAGAGGTTTTGAACTCCATGTTCTTGAGGTTAGAAGCCTAGCACATCACCCACTAAACCACCAGGGCTCCTCACCTGACAGGAGGAAATCCTTTTGTGGGGGAAACAGCCCTCCCCATGGCGCTGGGAGGTGCACAAGCCTGCTCCCCTAACTAGCTGGAGAGGTCACTCTGAAGGGTTAGCCCCCAAAACCACA
>NW_022103908.1:1013953-1015370 GCF_000313985.2 Echinops telfairi | reverse complement strand
GGGGGTGTCAGCCAGCCACCGTACCCAGGTCTCTGACTCTTCTGTCCCAGCAGATACGACAGGAGGGGCATGAGAACACAGAGGGATCACAGGGGAGTCGAGTGCCCACCCAGGGGCCCACAAGGCAGGGACACTTGCACCCTTGACACCCACACTGCCCTGCCACCCAGTTCACATGGACCTGACACCAAGGGACCTGGGCACAGTGGGCAAGGGCCCCGCCTGCCGTGACAGCGGCTGGTGCTCCTGTAATGACAGACCTCCATGCCACCCTCTGCCCAATTGTCCACCCCTCTACAGCACAGCATTCCTGGTCACAGGCCAGCCACAAAGAACTCTCTTGCCCATAGCCAGCCCCACATTCCTCCAGAGCAAGCGCCTGCTTTCGATGGTTGATTTTCTAATGACTGGATATTGCCAAACTCAATCCATGACTTGACCATGCCTTATGCCTTTATTGTGCAAATAAGATCAAAAGCAACAGATTTTGGGCTAATAAGGCAGGCCAAAATTCACTTCTGGGCATGGCCAGAGACCTGAGTGATACATGCATAGTGGTGCTCAACCCAAACTTTTTTGTGTGTCATTTCACTACTCCCATGGATTATGTGTGTGTGTATGTTATTTACATGGGTGTGTTGTTTGCAAAAAGAAAAAAGATGCAGTATTACAAAATGTTAAGGACTTAACAGTATGTTTAATTCTTGAAATAATCCCATGATTGTCCCTTGTGCTATGCAAGCACACGCATCCCCATTTTATGAATGAAGAAACTGAAGTTCAAGTGGTTGTAGAACATGCCCAAGGTCACCCAGTGGCTAATGGGGCCAACGTCTGAACCCATCCTGCCCCAGAGAGTGCAGTAGCCTTACAGGAGTTGTTTCTATTGGGAGAGCACTCTGCCTTGGGTGGCCCCTGTAAGAAGCCTTAGACTGAGAACATTTCCCGATAACTTGGCCTGCCTCTCTCTTCCAGTTTCCTCTTCTTGTCAGGGAGACCCTCCCCTCCCTGTTCTGCGTACCCAGTAACTGAACGTGCAACACATGGCACCGGGCCGACCCCATCTCCATGCCTATTCCCCATCCTCCAACCACCGCACAACGAGGTACGCACAAAGACCATCCTCTCTGCCTTGCCTGATGCCGGGAGCGGCCCACGGGCCATGGGGGACTGTTTCCCGCTTCTGAAGTGGACCTTGCTCTGTGCCCTGTGTGTTGTTCCTTCAACTGCCTGTGCGCAACTTGGCAACCCTGGACCTTTCCATGTCTTAGTGTGCTTTCTCCCATCTCTCTTCATCCTCCTTAATACACGCTTACCAGTGCTGACAAGCCCTAGCCTGCGGCAAAGAATGGGAGAGCGATCTCAGGGTGCACATGGGCTTCCTCGGACCATGAGGGTCGCTCCAGAAAGGAACGGC
>NW_022103908.1:1011515-1013237 GCF_000313985.2 Echinops telfairi | reverse complement strand
AGTGTAGCCTTTAAAATGAGGCACAGGACAAGCAAGGCAGCCGCACACTAGTCCAATGATCACAGAGCGAGAGACAAGAAAGGCAAGAGTCACCAAGCCATTTATCTCTCTGCCCTTCAGTTAATCCCACTTGTGTTTATCAGCCAGGCTGGCACAATGAACTATCTCAACACCTTAGCAGCTGAAGGACGGCTAGGGGCAACACCTCTGGCCTGCCAGGGGCTTGGTGGAAATGGAGGGGGATTTGGGGATTTGCATAGAGGCCTCCTCTACCCACCTGTGATGGTTAGGTTTCATGTCGACTGGAACCTGTGTGAAAGCAAGAGCGGGGGGCCATGCCTTCTTAGTGGTCTAGTCTTTCTTATGAGAGCCACTCTCTACCCTCTTGGCCTTCACCCTCCTACTTGATCAAAGCTCTGGAGTAGCCCCCATGTGGGCAGCTGACCCTGGGAGCCAACCTGGGAGCTGTTGGCACCATGCCATGCTCCTACCAACCTTGGATCCATGCCACTCTGCACCCATCGGCCTATCATCTCCCTGCCTCCTGTTTCCCCTTTCTGCATCATCAGCCCACGGCTGTGCGACTCCCGAGAGGGCCCAAGCTAGCATCAGACCCATGCACTTGAGTTGAACTGGGCTGGGATGCCTTCCTGTTGTAAAATTGCTTCTTGATATAAAAAAGTTCTTTCTTTTACATATGAGTGTTACCGGTTTTGTTTCTCTAGACAACCCAGCCAGACACCCCACCCCACTTCAGCTTTACATTCGTTCTTCCTTGCCTATTCAGCGAGCAGGCACCATAGGTTTACAGAGCAGTGGTTCAGTGGTAGAATTCCAGCCTTCCATGCTAGAGACCGGAGTTCTATTCCCAGTCATACACCTTCTGGGCATCCACCAAGCATGTGCCCACAGAGGCGTGGGTGTTGCTGCGATGCTTAGCGGGCGTCCGCAGAGGTTCCTAACTAAGATGAGCCAGAAGAAAGGCCAGGTGGCCGATTTCTGAAAACCAGCCAATAAAAACCCTCTGGATCACAGCAGTCTGGTCCAAGATAATCACAAGAACAGCAAGGGAACAGGGAGCGTTTTATTCACTTGAGCGCGGATCCTCATGAGTCAGGGACCAGCTGGACAGGAAAAAACCAAGCTCCTGCCATTGAAGCAGCGCTGGCTCATCATGACCGACCCACCTGTAGGGCAGGGAAGAACTGCCCCTGGGAGTTTCGGAGATTATAAACCTTTACAGGAGTGGGAAACCCCACTTATCTCCTGTAGAACGACCGGTGGTTTTAAACGGCTGACCTTGAAGGTTAACAGCTCAAGGTGTAAACCATACGCCATCAGGGCTCCTAGCTCAGCAGCAACTACCAACGACACCATCACAATGCGTCACCACGACTGTACAGATCACAGAGGGTGGACTGCGTGAAGGTCTCACAATTCCCAGTGGAGTCCACCTCCCCTGGCGTCTGCCTGGATCTAGTTAAAAATGTGCTGTCTGCAAGCGGGGGTGTTGTGAAGAGAAATTAAACTGGCCCCCTTTCTGAAGCAGTCCTTTTACATGATGGTGGGTGGAGGGGGGGTCCAATGGATAAAGTGCCTCCTTAGAATGATGTCCCCAAGTTCAAATGACGAGGAAGCGATTGCCAGACTACCCCAACCCCTCTACATGGCTTCTGCCGATGTGCAGCACGTCAAGGGTGTGAGCCGAGTGGCTGCCCTCCC
>NW_022103908.1:960351-1010538 GCF_000313985.2 Echinops telfairi | reverse complement strand
ACAATGTCGCTGTCCCTTCCAGCGCACAGCGACCCGTGACGACAGAACCAAACGGTGCCTGGCCCTGCGCCATCCTCAGAACTGTTCTTCCACTGGGTCAATTCATCCCCCTGAGAGTCTCCCCCCTTTTTGCTGCACGTCTGTTTTACCAAGCATGATGTCCTTCTCCAGGGACTGGCCTCTCCAGAGAGCACATCCAAAGTAGGGAACAGGGAATCGGGCCATCCTTGCCTCGAATGAGCACCCTGGCTGGTCCTCCAATATGTATGTTTCTTCTTTTGCCAGGCCATGGTACTTGTAAATATTCTTCAGCACCACAATTTAAATGCGTCTGTTCTTCAGCCTGCCTTCTTCAAGTCCAACTTTTGCATATTGGACCTTATTCTCTTGCAATCCACGCGGTTTTCGGGGGAAGATGGCGTTGTTTTTCCTCACTGGCGAGACTCTAGCATGCTGCAATGTCAACGGAGAGCCTCTGAGCATTCGTATCATCCCCGCGCCACTTGTTGGACATTTATTGGCTACCTGGCTCTGTCTCGGGCTTTGGGATAAGAAACAAGCCTGCCCTTCTGGAGCTTCCCCTCTCAAGCAGGTTTTCTGGAAATACCATCCACCTGCAGTACCTGCAGAGACGTACAGAGAACGCTGGGTTGGTAGTCAGGTTTCAACCCAGTTCAAAAGGGTTTGTTTCATCATGGTTGATGAACGTAAGACCAGTATACCTGCTGACACGGGAGATTTTGATCCTGTAAGAAACAGCAAGGCCCTGCTCAAAGACCAGCTCCCTGGGATCATAGTAGGAAGAATCCAGGAGTAGGTAGGAATTAAGGGGTTGGTTCGATCCGACCTGGGTGGAATCCTGGCATATTAACAGTGGTTAATCTTGGACGTGTCCCTGGGTGTCAGTAACCTCTCCAAATGGAGACCATTGTGGTATCGACCTCCCTGGATTAGCAGAATGGAATGGGGTGTGGGAGTGCATACAGAGAACATAGACTTGGATAAAGTAAAACAGTATTGCTACTGTTTTATGGTTCCAGCTGATACACACCAGTTTATTCCAAACAAAATGTGCTTAAACATGTCTCTGAGGGTGGTGGGTGGCTGCAGACTCATTCTCTCTGTCGTAGATCTACATGCCTTCAAAAGAATCTAATCAAGAGAGTGATTTTTTTAAGGGACTCTTAAATTCAGGTCAGAGACATCCGTCAGAAGTCGATCGTGACTGGGGGTTCCAATGAGTTAATCTTGATAGAAATCCCCCAAAGGAACAGGACAATCATTTGGAAGAAGTTATAAGAAGGTAGAAAACTTCATGGAGGTAAAAGGCCGGGAAAGTTACGCAGATGAATTATTTTCTCCATCCCAACAAGGCCCCCACTGAATTCCTCCAGAGCTGCAGACCTGACCTATGAGAATTTCTTTGGGAAACCTTATCCCATTCACCCTCCAACCGTAATCTTGGCCCTTTGGACTTCTTTCTAGTCTCCTAAACTCAAAGAACAATGAAACAGAACAGGATGTGAGTCTGTCAAGAATGTCCAAATTGTCATGTTGACGTGGTGCAAATAGGAAAGCCCAGAGTCCTTTAGGGCAGGGTCAGAGAGATGGGAACACGCCTTAACACACATGTATAGATCCGGAGTGGGGAACCTTTTTTCTACCAAGTACTATTTGGACATTCCTGACAGCATTCACAGGCCATACAAAATTACCAACTTAAAAATTAGCCTGCTCTATTTGGTCAAACACTTTATTAACTCACCCCTAGAGGGAAGGCTGGACCTGCTCCTCTTTGGTGAGGTCCATGATGTTAGCTGGCATTGAATCCACAGGCCTTCTAAGGCCCTTTGCTCAGACAGCCCCTACCAGACATAGACTGAGGGTATGCTGAGAAACAATAGCCCCCCTTTTTTATATTTTGGCTTGATAAAGATGTCTGGGCCTTTGCAGCAACACTTGTTGGCTGCCCCTTATACAAAGCTCGGCATAACCCCAGAAGCACTGGACAGTGTCCGACAATGACATTTTGATCAAAGATTCCAGAGGAAGATCCTGATCAAAGGAGGGGGGGGCGAGGATGGAACCGAATGTCAAATGCTCATGGACTCCAGACTTCCCAGGGCCATGGAGGCTGACTGCATCCTTGAAAATATTGCCCCGGGGTAACCTTTAAACCTTAAACCAAAATTATCCCCTGCAGACTTCTTAAATGTCGAAGGGATCAGGTGGAAGGCATCATCAGAACAAAAAATCTTACCATAGTGAATGATGGGGGGAGTGCGGAGTGGAGATCCAAAGCCCATTAGTAGGCCACTGGAGATCCCCTTGCAGAAGGGGTCTCGGGGAGGAGATGAGCCAGTCAGGGTGCGATGTAACAATGATGAGAAAAATACAACTTTCCTCTAGTTCCTAAATGTTTCCTCCCCGCTCCCACTACCATGACTCGAATTCGATCTTGCAAGTCTGGCTAGACCAGAGGAGGTACACTGGTACAGATAGGAACTGAAAATACAGGGAATCCAGGACGGATGAGCCCTATAGGACCAGCGGTGTGAGTGGCAAAACAAGGAGGGTAAAGGGAGAATGGGTAGGAAAGAGGGAACCGATTACATGGAACTGTGTGTGACCTCCTCCCTGGGGGACAGACAACCGAAAAGTGGATGAAGGGAGACGTCGGACAGGGCAAAATATGACAAAATACACATTTATAAACTATCAAGGGCTGATGAGGGAGTGGGGAGCGGGGAGGGAGGGGAAAAATGAGGACCTAATGTCGGGGGTTTAAATGGAGAGAAAATGTTTTGAGAAACGATGTACAAATGCGCTTTACACAATTGATGTGTGTATGGATTGGGATAACAGTTGTATGAGCCCCTAATAAAATGTTAAAATAAATAAATAAATAAACAAACAAACAAAAACAAAATAACATCAATACTAGATTTGAATAAATAGATTTTAGCTGAAAAAAAAATCCAACACTTTGCAATCTTCTTAAAAATCCAGCACTTTTTTTTTTTTTACTTTAACTCAGTGATTCTCAACCTTCCTAATGCCTCGACCCTTTAATACAGTTCCTCCTGTTGTGGTGCCCCCCCCCCTCACCATAACATTATTTTCGTTGCTACTTCATAACTAATTTTGGTACTGTGATGAATTAGGCAACCCCTGTGAAAGGGTCGTTTGACCCCCAAAGGGGTCGTGACCCATAGGTTGTGAACTGCTGCTTTAACTAGAAGGGGAAAAAAGGTCTATTTTGAGTCGTTTGCTCTTTTAAGAACTCTCTACAGGGAAGGGATCTAATGGACAAAAGCAACTCAAAAGATGAGCTCAGAACCTCAGTGAGTGTATGTGCACGAGGGCACTGAAAAGGGGGTGGTGGTGACATGGTCACCATCACCAGTGTCACTAACCTGACACTGTAGAAACGGCTTTAAAAATGTCACCCAAAAAAATGTCACAAAGCCAATTATAGAGATCCCATTAAACCAACCCAAGCTTCCTTTCAACACCATGTGAGGGCTATAGGGACACATGGAGGGAGAGAAAAACTTAGGGAGCAATTCGTTATGAAGACCAGGTGCCAAGGTTTGACCTGTCATCTGTCATCTGTCCAGCGAGCACTCTCACATGGAAGAAACGCTGACCATGAACTTCTTGCCTTAACGGGAACACTCGCCAACCCCTGAGTGCATATTGCCTTTCATTTCTTTAATTCCCCCTAACTCAGGAACAGGGGAAATGCTTCATTCTTTGATTGAGAAAATTCTTTGTTACAACCAACAAGAACAAAAAGCCTTCACCTAAAAACTGGCAAGTCATTTCCATGATGAGAAGGCTGAGCGGGCCTCTGGGAGTCCGCTAGCCTTCAGGAAGCTTGGCGTGGAAGTGGCATGAGCATGAGTATCCAGAGAAGTTCCCAGGTTATTTATGGTGCTGTTTAAAATGTGAAAGGTCTCTGCCATTCATGTTGATGTTGGTGCACTTGTAATTCCTCCTAATCTGGTAGGTCACAGAGCTAAGAAAGTCTGGCAAACGGAATCCAAACACCTCACTGCCCTCCAGTGGATGCCAACTCATGGCGACCCTAGAGGGAAGCATGGAACCGTGGAACCGACCCTGTGGGTTTCTGAGACTGTCAGTAGTTATAGGAATCAAAAAGCCTCCTCTATCTCCCACAGAGCAGCTGGTGGTTTCGAACTGCTGACCTTGCAATTAACAGCCAGACTTGTAGCCCATTGTCCACCAGGGCTCCTATGGCAGACGGAAGTGTCCCATAATCAAAGGAACATTAGATTGGGGTGGGGAGTGGGGGCATAGGATCACTGTGAGTTGGAATTGATTCACCGGCAGGCAGTGGAGGGGGAGGGGGAGGGCTGGAAAATGCAATAAAAAACCGTAGGTCAGGTGGCCAGTGAGGGCTTCACTTCTGTTGCTTCCCAACCGTGCAGAATTCGTTCAACTGGTTTCTCTCTGGATCTCTGTGTCTGTGAAAATAAATGGTTTCTGAAATCCTGGGAAGACCGTTGGTCAGACATGTTTCCACCCTCCATCCCTTTATTCGGACACCAACCGTCCCTCCCACAGTGCTCAGCTTCTGTGGCTGGGTTCTACGAGTCATTGCAATGGGCCACACAGTACTCACAGATAGTGCTCGCAATGATGGGGCTTGTCACGAACATCAGTGGGTCACAATTCTGGGGAGAAATGCTCAGGAGAGTTGTTTGGTCAGGTCAGTTTCTTCTCTGCCGTGACCAAAGGCAGGCCCCTCTCTGGCCCTCCACCTCTTGGCCTGGCCTCAGCCCTGCTCAGGCAACAGTACAAAGCTCTTTGGGGGTTGCCAGTAAATGCCCAAAAGGCATGCCACTCTACTATAAGCCTCAACCAGAAGGTATTGAGTTCCACCTGTGGGTCAGCAAAACCCAGCTCCTCCCCTAAGTCCCAGAGGGACCCAACTCCACAAGCCAGCCTCCTGCCCACAAGCACTCAGCTTTACTTGCTCTGTGGGCTGGGAAGTCCCCTTCTCTGTCTCACATGCCGACTCCTAGTTCTGCTGTTCCCGCGGCTCCTCTGCCACTCCCCTCTTATCACAGGCACCTCCTGGGTCAAGAAGGTTCAATGGACAGGTCTCTCGGAGTCCAAAGGACATGCTCCAGCCTTTGTCTTCCGGTGGTGGTGAAATCTACTTCCTCCCGCTTCTGAGTTGGCTGATTTTATACCCAGCAGGACGGCACTCACCATTAACCCAGTGAACAGTCAGTCACCCATGGCTGAATCCTGTCGCTTAAGCACTCAGCGATATCTGTTCCACTTCCCCAGCCTGGCGCACCAGGAGAGGGTCATTTGGTGGGAGTCACAGAGGCGCTAACTGGAAGAGCATTCCATGAACTGATTCACTGTGCTGCAGTTCCTCAAATGGTCATGGGATAGCACGGACCGGGCACTACTTCTCCAGGACCCTGGGAGAGGCTTCTGAGTTTACAGAGGGAAGCTTCAGCTTCTAGACCATCCAACCTAGGAGAACAAGAGGGGCAAGGCTTACTACTCACACGAATAAAAACTCAGGCACTACCAACACACACGCACATACACACACATGCACACGCCTCAGGAAGAAGATGGGCTGCATGGGCACACAATTAAATTCCATCCTTCTGTCTATGATTCATTCTTGGCCTGGTGAAAAGGAACAGATGCTGAAGTCGGTGGTGCTAAATGATCACCGCTCACCCAGGGAAGGCTAGAAGTCGGTCACCAGGGACCCCGTGAAGGTGGCTGCTGTCAATGAGGGAAAGGGATTTCTGTTGGCACCCAGCAGGGCACCCAGAGGGGTGGCGCCTTTCCCACGGCCCATCCAGATCCGTCTCTCTCCTACAGTTGCTCAGCTCCACAGAGCTCCGACGTCTCTTTGAAGTGTCTCTCTTCCCTGGGGAATCCTTCAATCTTGCATTTCGCTAAGTGGACACCACTTTTCCTTTTCCACGTCGGACCACGAGGCTGATTACGTTATTGCATCAAGTCTGCGTTTGTCTTTGGGGTTTTTACCCTTTTAACTTTCCTTGTCAGTTTTTGAGAGGTAGCTGATTGCCAGGGAAATCAAGAAACAGTAGAGAAAAGGGAGGGGAAAAAACCACCTTTCTTTTTCAGTCCCTCTTTAAGACGTGAACCAAAACCCTCGGATAATCTTTTTGATGGCTGTGATGTGCTGGCAGTGATGTCGCCAGTATTCCAGATGCCAGCAGGGTCACCCCCAGTGAACTGGGGGGACCACAGCTTCTAGAGCTGGAGCCAGTGAACTTTTGAGAAGAAAGAGCCAATCCTGTCCCTCACAACAATTTAAAAATCAAGAGTCAAAAATATATGTTTACAAACAAATTTGAAATCATCATGAACATCCATCTGTAATCTGGCAAAAATAAAAACCCACAGCAGCACCTTCAGAAGGCAGCTGTGAGGATGAAGGGAAGTCACATGTGACCACCACCCTTCTGTCCATGCACCGTCCGGTGGCTTCCTGCACGTTGCACTAGGACCACAAGTTATGCCACGGGGAGGCATTTCAAGGGCCATCGCGATCACCCATGGGTGGCAGGTTTCGGCGGAGCGTCCAGACTCAGTGAGACAAGGAAGAAAGGTCTGGCGATCTGTTTTCTGAAAAAGTCACCATTGCAAAGACAATGAATCGCAACAGAGCACCGGAGGATGAGCACCTCCGGTTGGGAGACCCTCGAAATACACAACAATGAGCTTGAGTAGGCAATAAATAAATAAGTAAATAAGTGACCGTGGTGCAGGACGGAGCAAGGCCTCCTTCTGTTGGCTGTGGAGTCACCATCCGTAGTAACAAAGCAACAAAGTAACAGAGAAGAACATGTAAAACCTTTAGGACACGGCCTGGCACATAGTAAGTTGAGCAATAAACGGCAATCAATGAGGGGTATCTCGCCCCTGGGCCAGGAAGGGGAAACAACCAGGCAGTTAAGAGCAGGAAGATGAGAGAGCATTGTGGGCCCCTTTGGGGTCTGAGTGGGAAAGGGTGTTCCTATTTCAAGGGGTCAGAGACCAGAGCAGGGCCTGGGATCCCAGAGTGGCTGGGCAGCAGGAAATGCTAATTACTCCCAGGCAGCCAGAGGGGCCCGGCATGCTGCCCACCCGCCAAGTGACAGAGGCCTCTTGTTGGCCCAGTCTTTGCTGCGCCTCGGGCCAAAACCCTCCTGACCCAAAACCCAGGTCTGTCTGTCCACACCAGGCCTGGTCCCAGCTGTGGGGTCCCCTGAACTCACGACAGCTACCCTTCCCAGCTCAGGAAATTGCCTGGCCAGGGGACCGCAGGCCTTGGATAAGATTCTAGTTAGAGCCATTTGTTTGTAGGCCCCTGCTACACACACATAGACATGTGCACACAAATATACACACCTATACCCAACACATACACACACACACACACACACACACACACACTCAGAGGTGAGCCCTTTGGCCCTGCTCAAGCCCTCTGCACCCAGAACCCCACCTCCACCCGCCTTCCTGCCCATCCATCCACTCCACCAATGTCACGAGAGCCCACCTTATGCCAGGCTGGGCTGATGGCCCTCAGGGGGAGCCTTATAGGAAACAAGAAACATAAGCAAAGTATTTCATACGTTAGACAGTCCGTGGTAAGAGCTAAGGGACTAGGGGTAAAAAATGCAGGTGGAGTGGGGGTGGGGATACCTCCAAACTCCGCCCTTTGTCACGGAGTCTCGATTCCAACTCACACCTGCCTTATCCGACATCGTGGGATTGTCCTCACGGCTTTCAGGAGTCTGTCATCGGGAGCTGATGGGGGTGAACGACTGACCTTCCGGTTCACGGTCCAAAGTTCAACCCACTGTGCCCCCAGGCCCCTGGTAGGTGGGATCCAGTGGGCTCTCACCCTCAGCCCTTGCGTCCCAGTGGAATTGTGCATCACGGGGTTTTCCACAGGCTGGATTTGCGGAGGACATTGCCAGGCCTTTCTCCGGAGGCACCGCTGGGGAAACTCAAAGCTCTAACCTCAGGGCTAGCAGCCAAGGGTGGGCACCCTGCACGTCACCCAGGGGGTCCTAAGGAGGTCAAGAGGAGGTGTGAGCGCCATGGGGACATGGAAGGTGTCCCGCAGACAAGGGAGCACAGGCCTGCGGAACATGGGGAAAGGTTTCGGTCAGAGGACAGCAGGCTTGAGGGAGAGTGCTGAATATTAGAGACACCGCCAGGAACCAGTGTGGGCTGGAGCAAGTGCTCCAAGTGGGGGGGGCGGGGAGGGGGGGGGGACTCACACAGGGCTGCCTTCTTCTCCCAATGAACCGGCCCATTCTCTCAGCCCGGGAACTGGCTGGCTCTGGGCGGGTCTGTTGCAATCATAGGGACAGTCTGTATGCTGGAGCCAAGGCTGCCAGACTCTTGGGACGGCTCCGGGCTGCTCAAGGCCTTCTCGTTGGCTGCGGGCCCGGGAGGGCAGACGCTGGGATCCCTCCCTCAGACTTGAGTCCCTATCCTCTGTGGCTGAGACACCCGGCAAAGGGCCCTGCCCATACCAGATGGCCCACCCAGGGGTCATCGGCAGACCCTTTGGGAGCCCCAGCCTAGAGAGGTCTGGCCCTGACACTGGCCAGCCCTGGGCCCATTCCACGGTCTCCCAGAGGGCCCTCTTAGGCTGTGGGACTGCTCAGCACACACCGAGTGGCTTTCCTTACATCCCTCTTCCCTCGCCTGTCCTACTTCCTCGCTAAGCCTCCTGGGTTCACCTCCCAAATAAACCATCGACAAGCAGACCCTGGCCCTGCGTTCTGTTCTGGTGTGAACCTGTGTTAGGATGCTTGCCGTGTGCATCTGGAAACTCACATAGACTCTGTCTGAGGCTGCTCCTCATCTGCATGTTAGAGAATGACGAACAAGGAGTGCCTGGGCAGTTGGAGGTTGGGGGGGGGGGGGTACCATGATTAATGCTCACGGGTGCTAATGGAAAGTCGGGAGGTTTCATGCACAGGAAGGCACCTTGGAAGAAAGGTCTGGCAATCTACTTCCGAAAAAAAAAAAATCAACCACTGAAAACCCTGTAGAACACAGTTCTATTGTGACACCCCTGGGCTGCACTTGAGTTGGTATCAACTCCTGGCAACATGTGTATGAGTGTGTGTGTGTGTGTGTGTGTGTGTGTATGTATGTGTGTGTGAAGCAGTGGCGCCTGGTGGCATAGTGAGTTACTCACTGGGCTGCTCACTGCCACCGTGTCCGCAGATCAAAACCACCAGCTGATCCAATGGCGAAAGGGGAGACTTTCTATTCCCATAGAGAGTTCCAGCCTCAGAACCCCACAGGGGCAGTTCAACCGTGCCCTACAGGGTAGGTCACCATGAATCGGAATGCCTTGGTGACAGTGAGTGGGGTTTGGTGTGTGAAGCGCCAGGTGGATGAAGAGTAGACGAATGGGTGAAATTTGCAGGGCAGACTGCAAAGCACAAAGTTGTGCGCCGCCCCCCCCCCCCAATGTAAACTCCAGGCTTGAGCTGATATGCATGTATGCGTTTCGGTACGTTCGGCGTATCACCTGTGCCACCCTAGCGCAAGATGCGCGCAGCAGGAGGAAGTGGGTGAGGGGCCCTGGGCACACGCTGCACTTTCTGTGCAGGTCCCATGAACACCTGAACGTGCTCTGAAGACGTGCAGCTGTGTTAAAACCCGATAAGGCAGCCGGTCTTGTGCCTGGCACCGAGCAAGCAGGTAACAGCACTGAGCTTTCAGGAAGCAGTGAAACAATGGGTGGCCACTTGCTCCTGAAGCCTGCAACGCATGCCCCCTTCCCCCCACCCCAATACACAGTCTCTCTGACTTGTGCCAGATGCGCAACTTGGACAATTGACCCCCTCTCTCGGTGCCTCGGTTTCTTACTCTCCGGAATAGGAATGGTAACTGTTACCAGCTGCGTAGGTTGCCGTGAGGATTGCCTAATGTCCATCGCACACCTACGCCTGTAATGGTTCACACAGCACTCAAAATGTAACCAAACTCACTGCCATCGAGTCTGTTCCAGCTCCGAGTGACCCCAAAGGATGGGGTAGAGCTGCTCCCGTGGGCTTCTGAGGCTGTCCATCCATCTGTGTGGGAGCAGACTGTCGTTCTCCTAAAGATGGGCTGGTGGCTCCTAGGTAGCCACCCAACTGGTCACCCCCACTCCCCCAGGGCTGCTGGTAAGAACACGTGATCCGTATCGTGACAGACTGGTTTACATGGGTTGTAGCACTACCTTCCTTTTTCCGCTGTGCTGACATGCGC
Source organism: Echinops telfairi (assembly GCF_000313985.2). NCBI lineage: Eukaryota > Metazoa > Chordata > Mammalia > Afrosoricida > Tenrecidae > Echinops > Echinops telfairi. The sequence continues at coordinate 1,000,242 of NW_022103908.1, read as the reverse complement.
CCGAGGTTTGCAGACACGGGCGTGGAAGCCTCTCTCCTCTGGCCACCTACTTCAACAGCCTCTACAGGTTGTTTGTCACCAGGACAGTTTTGTGCTGTTTTGACTATATAAACGATCCAGTCACTCATTCCGGTGGGAAGAGCTGAACAGGAGACAGCCCAGAACTGCAGGGTCTCATTCGACCCAGGTGCCACCAGCTGTCAACCTCATGGAGGGCTTTCTCCCAGTGCCCCCTGACGCACTGCCATGCGTGCAGATGCATGTATGCTTTCCAAAAGGAATAGCGTACCAATCTAGCACCCCAACTGCAGCGCCCATGTGCTTAGTGCCCTGCGGATATGTGATGGAGATTTTCCCGTGATGAGGCCTCGCACCGGCCTCCTCCTTTTGATAGAATGAATATACCCTTCGCTGGTCTAACAAACCCCCGATGGATGGCCGCTCCGTGTGCTTTCCAATTTCCCCCCTTTGAAGACTAGGCGACAATCAACATCTTTGTGCAGGCGTCTTTGCCCATGCACATGAATATTTCTAAGGATCCGGGAAGTGGATTTGCTCAGTCAAATGGTGCCCTTTTTTTTTAATCGTTGTAGAAAAATGCTGCCAAATTGCCTTCCAATTTACACTCCCACCGGCTTTGGAAGGGGAGGTTTGTTTGACTTTTATTTAGTTGTTGTTGTTGTTGTTTAAAGAACTCCAGGAAGTTTTCGGAAGCATCGTGTTTTTCTCTGTGAGACAGAGAGAGAAAAATGATAATAGCGAAGCCGTTATCCCCAAACTATTGCTGACTTGACTTGTCAGTTACACTTAAGGATGAAAAGATTGAATCTTCTCATCTGCGGTCACCTGAAAAGTTGCTTTTCTGTGCAGGGATTGCTGGTTACTTACCCAACTCCCTGGTTTCCTTAGAAAGAGAACTTTTTTTACATGGCTGGGAGAGACGACCAACCATCGGTCCACTTCAGAACTACATTTCCCAGGCTGCCGTGTAGATGAGGTGGACAATGAGCCAGCTGCATGTGAACCTAGGGCTGGGGCTTCTGGGAAAGAGGCTAAGGTGGTTGGGAAGGGAGCCAGCCCTTCTTTGAAACCCTCGCATCTTCCTACCTGGAATTATAAGTGGCTTTTAACACATCGAACCCTTTAGAATGGACACCAGCTTTAGCTCGAAGCAAAGTCCTAGTGGATCCTAGGTCAGCCCGTTAGTTGATGTGTGCAGGCGAAGATCCTGGGAGGCCAATGTGCTGGGGTTATTTAAACACTGGTTCAGAAATACGTTGATATGTGAACAACCATCTGGCCATATTGGTGCATTCTGACTGATTATCAACCTTCCAGAAATAAAAACGTGATGGCCGGCGCTCCAGCTATCATGTGGGACCATGAGGTAATTGATTTTCAAGATAAGAGGCCACGTATGAAAGATGATGAGACCGACTCTCAGCTTCTCAAGACTATGGAGGCAAGAGCACTGAAGCACTTTAGATTGCTCTTACAGAAGGCCCTGGTCCCAAACGCAACCCACTGCTCAAGTATTGTTGCGTATTTTCATCCACGATGACTGAAAATCTCAAGTCCCTATTTGTGCAGGTCAAAAGAGCAGCCCTCATTTTACAAACTTAACACTGCTTTGAAAAAGCTCCGTGGCCTCCCCTGAACAGTCCCCCTGGCCAATTCTCCTCTTCTATGTAACATCCTACATTCTCCTCTTCTATGTAACATCCTACATTCTCCTCTTCTATGTAACATCCTACACATGTCCTGGGGAGAAGCCAGTCCCTGGAGAAGGACATCAGGCTGGGTAACGCAGAGGGGCAGTGAAAAAGTGGAAGGTCCTCCACAGATGGCCTGACCCAGTGGCTGCAACAATGGGCTGGACATAAGTACCATTGTGAGGATGCTGCAGGACCGGCAGGTGGTGCTCCGTTCTGCTGTACACCGGGTTGCTGTGGGTCAGAACTGACTGGATGGCCCTTAACAACAACTTAACATCAGAGGCTTTCGTAACCCTTCAACTGTGGCATGTTTTGTGTTGGGCACTGTTTCAATTTATCCAGATTCAACGTGGGTTGTTTGGGGAGGTAGTCATGCTACGCCATTGGCATGCAGGTCCCATCCCTGACTTCGGTTGGGCAGTTGAGCTCCCAGGTGCAGTAGTATCCTGCTGCTGTTAGGAGCCACCGATTTGTCTCTGACTCTTACCAGCCCTACGTACAAATCACCACCCGGTCCTTGGTCCTCCTTTCAAATGGTGTATGATGCCCAAGGTCAAGAGTCCAAGTTTGAGGTTTGCACCAATGTTCAAACACAGCATAGTCTATAAAAATGTTCAGTTCACTGTCTTGTTCATAGCAGTGAAACATAGGAGTCATCTGTGTTCCTTAAGAAAGAATCAGGTGGATGAGGGTCTAAAGCAGGAAAAGGAGGCTCTGGAAATAGGTCTGCCATGTTCAAAATAGATGGAGTGAAAAGTATCGATTGAAAATCCCCTTTGTAAAAAACAATGCATACATATATGTAGAGGTATGGATATGTACGCAAAACTCACTGCCATCGAGTTGATTCTCGTTCACAGGGACCCTTAAGGACAAGGCAGAACGGCTCCTGGTGGGGTTCTGAGAGTGTGACTCTTTACAGGAGGAGCAGTCAGTCATTTCCAACTGCTGACCTTGAGGTTAGCCGCTCCATACTTACCCACGACACCACAAGGGCTCCTCATTTCTATATGGATATATGTTTATCTATATGTACTAGTAAGTCTACAAGAACCCTGGTGGTGTAGTGGATTACGTGCTGGGCAGCTAACCTCAGGGTCAGTGGTTCAAACCCAGTAGCCACTCCTCAGGAGAAAGATGAGGCTTTCTGCTTCTGTGAAGAGTGACAGCCTCATAAATCTGCATGGGCAGTTGTACTTTGCCCTATAGGTCTCTGTGAATCAGAATTGACTTAACGGCAGTGGGTTTGGAGTTTTGAGGAATGAGGAAAACCTTAAGGGTCTAAATGCCAAATCATATTTTAGTGGTTATCTCTGATTCATGAATGATTTTAAATGTTCTTCTAGGTCACTATATATATCATTTGATAGATACATCAAATTTTCTACCAGCTGGATTAGTGTTAGCCTTCACAAAAGTCCACCTATCAAGTGATCTCATCGTCCATACCTACCTATATGTAGGTAAGTGCTATGTGCGTTTCAATAACTTGGAAGCAGGTGGAGAAATGAGTGAAGGGGAGACTCCTGGCTGGAACTTGTGATCCTTAATAGCACTATTGTGAGCCCAGGCTGACTCGGTTTGGAGAACCCAATGTCCCTGGCACGTCCTAAATTGTATCACATGGCCCAGTGACGTGCCCATGCAACAAGCTGTCCAGTTCCTTGTGGAGCAGAGGCTACGAGAGGTCACCCAGGTTCTGCATCTCTGGGAGTGGGTGGAGGCCCGATGGAGCGTGTGCGCGCACGTGCCCCACCCTGCTCCCTTCCACTCAAGCTGCCTCCCTCCTGGCACTACCCCCACTCGGCCTATACCCCAGATCTCTTTGTCCCCTTCCCAGAAAGCATCTGTCCTGCCAGCTCTTACTCCAACATGTGAAGAAAGGGGACTTTTTTCCTAACGGCGTTCCCAAGATGGAAGCTTTGCTCCCTGACCCAAGGCTGGCCAGCCCAGCCCGGGCTGCTGTGCAGGACTGGTGTTGGCCTGGCGGTTCGTCTGACAGCGCAGGCAGGCGCCTTTCCTCAGGGCTGTCCCCGCTACGCTGGTCCCTGCTGCGCCTGCAGTGGGCAACTGGAGGGCCATGGGCCAGCAGAACTGTTGCTTGGGAGGTTCTGTGCTGTTGTCTCTGGGGATGGCAACTTTGGCCACAGCCGTGGCTACAGGCATGACCGATGTCACTGATCTCACAGACTCGTACTTGTGGAAGCCGTTGGCCTGGCAGGTGTGGTGTGCTCCATCGTTGTACAATTTTTAAAACCAGCTCAGCAGTCCTAAACCCTTCCCTGAGAGGATTGTGTTCAAGCAGTCCTGCCACCGGAGCTTGGGAACCCGAACTTGGGAAACGGAGCCCTGTGCTGAGCCTGAGCCAGAACTCAAACCCAAGCCTGGAACTCTTAGCAGAACCAGTGCCTGAGCCTGAAGCAGAGCCTCAGCCTGGGCTTGAGCCTGAGCCTGAGCCTGAGCCTGAACCTGAACCCGAGCCGGAGCCGGAGCCGGAGCTTCAGCACTCAAACAACCAAACCCTACCCTGAGTCCGAGCCCGAGCCCAAGCCAGGACGGAGTTTAGCCCACTCTTCGCAGAAGCCATGGGCAGAACTAGACAACGGTGTGCTTAGAAAACTTGGTCCAGCTTACAAAGATAAATGTTTAGTAACACCATTATGATAAGGACAAACAAAGGAAAAGAAACATGGTTTACACACCAAGGGACAAGCCTTGCAGGAGGAGGAGGAGGCCAGGGACGGAGCAGGAACAGGGAGAGGGGAGGGATAGGATATTGAGGAGGAAGGGAGGGACAGAAGGAGGAGGGAGAGAACCACATAGATGGAGGGTTTAACAGGATGTTGTTGTTGATTTCATTTCACGAGATGGGCCATAAATATATACAGTGGGTTTCTTTACAAACAAACAAACAAAAACCCTCTCCCTCAAATCTAAGTAGTAACCTGAGTAACTAAAAAATAAAAAATCGGAGAAAAAGTAAGCTGGAAATGGACTTGAAGTCTTCAGTGATCCACAAGTTCATATCAACAAGTAAACAATCAATCAATCCAGAAAATGTAAACAAAAGGTGGTGTCTGAGCCCAGTAGAATACTACTGAGCCAGCCCACAGAGGGGCTGGGAGCTCTCATGTTGCGTGAACGCAGCCCGTCCCCAAAGGACACATTCGTTGTCGGATCTGAAAGATCTGAAGTGAGCCTGCAAGTAGACACCCAGATGGCCGGCAGGGGTGGGAGGGAGGGAAGCTCGAAGGAGGAGTTTGTAAATGAGGGACACTGAGGTTAGGTTATTAGGGAGGGATGATTTGGAAAGCAGTCCTGAGAAGGGTTGCCCGCGTGAAGGGTGCAGTCAACGCCTCTGACTTCAACAAGTAGAGATGGTGGAGTGGACGTGTGCTTTGCTGTGTCTTGGCAGCAACATACTCAGGGCTGCCTCCTGGCTGCAAACTACGCCCATCACAACCACCCAGAACCTTGCGGCCCTGCCATCCCAGCCACCTCTGGCACCAGGAGGGCCCCTGCTTTGCTCCTGGGACTCCACACTGTGTGAAAGACCAAGTGGCCACCTGGGTTGGAAGCAGCGTCCACTTTAAAACCCTTGACAAGCTGCCTTCTCTTCAGTCTTGAAGAATTCCAGATCTAATACCCCTCTCGGGTTCTCCACCGAGACCCTCCAGCGTTGAGGATGACTGGCTCCTCTTGCTCGCGAAACCTCCCCAAGCCTTGTCCATTTTAACTGCCCTGGGTCAACGGCCTGACACTTCCCCTCCAAAAAAGCAAGTGGGGAGGAACGAAAACAGTGGATCAAGATAACTCTGGTACTTGGATTATTCCCAAACCTTTACCATTCACTGGCCGGTCTCAGCTGGTTTCTGGGGAGCTGGAACGTCGGTTCCTGGAATTCATGTCAGGAAAACTTTCCTGGAAAGTTCTCCTTCACCCCAGAAGACGCTCCAGCTCAGGGACATGTTTTCATGTGCGGGCACTCTGAAGACATCCCGTATTACTTAACCGCCCTGCTTGTGTGTGAGTGAGGTCACGAGACCTGGCAAAGCCGAGAGGAGAGAGTTGCATTTCTTGGCTGGTCATTGGTCCTTCCTGGGCGTCCATCTCCTCTGACAGAGGGACAAGATGGCACCTGCCCAGTGAATTCTACAAACAAACAAACAAACAAAAACCGCACTGCCATCAGATGGATGCCGACTCACAGCAACCCCGTAGAACCGGGTAGAAGCGCCCTGTGGGTTTCTGAGACTGGAACTCTCTACGGGAGTAGAAAGCCCCATCTTTCTCCCCTGCGTAGATTCGACCAGGGTTGGTAACATTCCTGTGTCCACAAGAGCTCGGAGATCCCTACAGAATTCCACTGGTGTCTGCCAGAGAATCCATTCTGACTCGGGATGATTTTACATACTCCAGCAGGAGGCCCCCCCCAAGTCCTGCACAAATGCTGGGGTGCCCATGTCTATTGCCACGGCTACGCTCCCAATCCATCCCCTCAAGAATCTCCCTTGTCCTCGATGGTCCGCTACTGCACCAAACACGGTGTCCTCCCTCAGGGAGTAAGCGCTCCTGATGCCCGAGATCTAGTGGCACAGTGCTTAGGCACTCAGCACTAGGCGACTAGCTGCCAGGGCAGTGGTTAATTCCCACCAGCTATGGAGAAAGACGAAGCACTTGTCCTCCGGAATGGTTCAAACCCTTGCAAATGTCATAGGGCAGTTTGCCTCTGTTCTATAGGGCCGCTATGAGTTGCAAGCAACTCAATTACAGTGTTTTAGGGGTTTTTTGTTATACAGGATGGCATGCCCAAAGCAAGAAAGTCCAACTGTTCTGCTGTGATGTGTATGGTTTACACTGGCTACACTTGGTAGGTAAATCACCAGGCCTTTCTTCCTACTCTGTGTTAGTCTGCAAGTTCCACCAAAATCTGCCCACCCTACAATGTCTCCTGCTCAGTCGGGCTCCAGTAGAAAGAAAATGTTTCAGAAATTATGACGGCAACCTATGTACAAATGTGCTCGATACAATGGATATATGGAGCTGTAAAAGCCCCCAATAAAATGATTTATTAAAACAAATTTTTTTAATCCTGAAAAATATCCAGTCCTGGTATTTTCCATCATCCCATCTGCACTGGGAAGCTGGACACTTAGTCAGGAAGACCGAGGAAGCGTGGATGCCTTTGCGTTATGCTGCAAGTGATGAGCCCTGGAAGTACCACGGACTGGTCTGTCTTGGAATAAGCACAGATCCTTAGAGACAAGGACGTCGAGGCTTCATCTCACATCCTCCGGAGAAGTTATCAGGAGAGACCAGTCCCTGGAGATGGACATGGTGTTTTGTCAAGCAGAGGGGCAGCACAAATGAGGAGGGTCTTCGATGAGAGGGAGTGACTTCATGGCTGCAACAATGGGCTCAAACATATCAATGATTGTGTGGTCAGAGCAGGGCCAGGTTGTGTTTCATTGTCTTGGACACAAGGGGCCTGGGCTAGGTGTCCACTGAGGGACCTTCTAGCTCCAAAAGCCCAGTGCTGTCTGCATCTGGGCCTCTGGCTTTCCCCAGAGGGACCACAGTGGGGGCACGTAAGACAGGGAGAAGGTGTATAACCTTCTCTCCCTGCTTGGAAACTCGGAGGTTGGCGGTTGGAATCCACCCCGTGACTGCACAGGAATAAGACCTGGTCATCTTGTTCTGTAACGATGACAAGGAAGGATGCTCTCTGGGGCAGTGGTCCTCTCTAGCACCTGGGGTTGCCATGGCACCGAATGACTTGATGGTATGCAATAACAACAACAACAACAAAGCAGGCAGCTAAGGGCCTAGGCTGCCGTGAAGCTGAGCTTGGAGGAAGAGAAAGGCTCGGAGGGGCGTTGAGAGGATCCAATAAGGTCAACGTGGACTGGGGAGTTGATACTGTTATTGTAGCAGTGTTAGAGTCCTGGGTGACTGGGTGGTGGCTAGGTAAGAGAATGAATGCCCTGGCTTTTAGAAAGCATTCACTAAAGCATTTAAGGGTAGGAGCCCTGGTGGCGAAATGGTTACATGTTGGGCTGCTAACCACAAGATCAGCGGTTCAAAAACACCAGCCTCTCTGAGGGAGAAAGATGAGTCTTTCTGAGAAATTACAGAACTTGGGAACTCACAGGGGCAGTTCTACCCTGTCCTGTCCTCTATGCGTCAAAATTGACTCAAGGGTGGTGAGTTTGAGTTTGGCCACAAGGCTTGGAAGAGAAAAGTTTGAGTCCTTCTTAAGAGGAAGGATTCTAGAATAAAATCCATACCTCTGACTCATGGTCAGACTAGAACAGAGTTTTCAAATGTATGTGTTTGGGGGAGGAGGGGGTGCGTTGTGGAGAATTGATCACCAGGCCTTTCTTACAAGGAGCTTCTGCAAAGGAGCACCTGCGTGGTCCCAACCTTCCAGCCAGCAAGAGTGTTCCTCGTCTGGGGGATACCTCTAAACGTGCAGCAAGTCCTTGGATGAAGTGATGGGATGCAGCCTCAGGACCACAGACCAAGGGTCCCAGTGGCCATGACCATGTCCTTGGTTGAGCACAACCACATGCAGGAGGGGGTAGGGGGGATCTTGATAAGAGCCCCACCGGGGGCGGCTTGTTTTGAGAAAATGTAAATGGCGATGGCACCAGACAGGGCAACCGTGTTAGTCTGGGTTGACTAGAGAAACACATTCATAGAAACTCATATGTGTATAGGAAAGAGCTTTATTTAAGGGGTAATTGTACGTTAAGAAAACATCCCAGCCCAGTCCAGATCAAGCCCATAAGTCCAGTATTAGCCCATATGTCCATTACCAATCTATAAAGTCCTCTTCAGACTCAAGGAACCCATGCAATGACGGGAAGATCTTGGTGGGAAGTCTTGTGAATCCAGTGGCGTTGAAAGGTCTCAGCGCGCAGGCATCTCCACGTGGCTCCTCCAACACCCAGGGCTGCATCAGGGTAGGCCCATGTGGCTTCTCCAGTTCCAGGGCATGGGGTCTATCAGCATAGTGCCATGTGTCTTGTCAGTAGAGTCTCCCAGGGAATGAGAAGAGAGAAAATGTGTCTCCCACCTCCAAGGAGGAAATACAGGCGTTCCCAGAATCCTCAGGAGAAGGCCACGCCCCCACAGAGTCCTCACTGGCTATGACTGATTGACAGACTAGACTCCGCCCCTTCCCTCTTGTGTAACTACCAGTGACGGTGAAGGATGCTCCAGGTGCCGTGGGTGGTGCTCCACTAGGATGAGGAGGACCACACTGAAGAGCTTTCTGTTTCCCTCCTGACCTACAGGGAGGGCTTTGCTCTGTCCCTGCATGTAAGTCAGAGTCTGTCAAAGAATGCCAAGCCTCTCCCGAGACTCCAGGTTCCTGTGGGAGGCAGCTGGCAGCAGATGTGAGGCAGCCCTGCCAGGCGGGGCCGTCGGAGAAGGAACAGGATCCCGCCAGCACCGCTCGCAGGGCCTGCGAATCAACTGTCAGCACCGCTCTCACCAGCTCGTGCCTGTGAGAGACAGGTTCATGCTGGCAGACACCTTCTTCCCTGCCACCCGACGTTAACGCCTCAAGTTGGAAGAGGGGGGAAAATTCTCAAACTGTGCTGAAGAGCAGCGGTTTCCAGGAGAGAAGGGACTGAGGAGTCACGGGCCTGCTCACCAGGGTGGCTGTGGGCAGTGGGGACGAGGGCACCCATCCCTTCTTAACCAGAATCACCGTGTGGGCAGCCTGGAGGACCAAGGGACCTCCAGCCAGCCTGGCTCCTAAAGGCAAGACCCAGCCTCTGTGAGCGTGGAGCCAAAGCCACCTAGCCAGCTTGCCATGTGGTTCACCTCCATCTCCCCCACCCCTGCCCTATCCTGCTCCCAGCACTGTGGTCCCTCCAGGGAAAGCCAGAGTCCCGGATGCAGAGAGCACTGGGTATCTAGAGCTAGATGGTCTCTCGTTGGGCATCTAACCCAAGAACTTTAACATGTTTATGGGGAAACTCCTTGGGGATTCAGATGCACCCCTCTGCACAAACTCGGAGGGTGGTGAAAATAAATAAAACCAGTGGCATTGGGTCGATTCCAATTCATACACACCCTCTACAGTGTTTCCCAAACAAAACAAACTCACAGCCATCTGCCCAGGCTGACTCGTAGTGACCCTCTCGGATGGGGCAGAACTGCCCCTGTGGGTTTCTGAGACGGTCGCTCTGGATGGGAGCAGACAGCCTCGTATGTGCACACACTTGTACACAACACACCCAAGGTCCCTGGGTGGCTACTTTGCACTCAACTGCAAGTCTAAAGGTGAACAGTTCTCTCTCCCCCAGTGGTACCACGTAAGAAAGACCTGGTGGTCTTCTCCCATAGAGATTTTTTTTCTAATCTCTATGGAGCTGTTCTCTGTAACACGTGGGGGCTGCCACACATCAGAATCCCTTGAGGGCAACAAGGTTGGTTTCAGGGAGACACCCAGTAAATATCAGTGCCCCTGCCCCAACCAGTGAATATGAAACTAAAACAAGGTGTCTCAAATTTCCAAACCTCTGAGAGGGCAGCCAGCACTTAAAAAGCTGCTTGGTCACAGGCAGTGCAGGTGAGGGGTCGCTATCTGAACCTGAGCTACAGCCCTGGCACCTGGCACCTAGCTTAGAGGGGCTGTCTGAGAGGACCCGGGCAACCTCTGGTTCCGGCCCCATTCTCTGTGCTACTGTGAGTAAGCCATGTAGTCTCTCTGCGCCTCAATTTCCTCTTCTGCCCAATGGGACTGATGTTCCTCTTTCCCTGGGCTTCGGTGCCTGCCAAGGGGAACCTGCACATCCCTTGCACTTGGTAAACTCTCAAGTCCTCAGCCCCATGCAACATAGCCCTCTTCTGTGCGTGTAGACAGCGCTGTGCTAGCCCTTTGCAAGACTTACCATGGAAACCAAATCATAAAAGACAAAAAGCTCCAGTGTAAGGCTCCCTCTACAGCCCCCTTCTATCCATGCCCTCTGCACACGCCCCGCGGAGACCACCCCGCGGAGACGCCCACTGTTGTTTCTGTTCACCAAGGAGACCTTCGGCCTAGCTCAGCCATCGGGCAGGATGGACGCTGGGCCCAGCTCGCAGGCAGCTCGCCTGCCCCTTAGATTCGGGGGCTTTATGAATGCAGCGGAAGCTCACCACTGCGCCACAGGTAAGGTAAGAGCAGATGCCACAGCGGGCTGCTGCACTGCTCAGGCGGGGCTGCCTGTGGGCAGTGCGCAGGCCTGGTCAGGAGGCGCGTGGGCACATTGGAACCCAGACCAGGAGTCCTGCTGGGCTGAGCGACCAGCCAGCAGGCTCAGCCGCCACCCTGAAGAGTGACTTGCAACTCAAAGAAAAGTCTCGTGACCACTTCCCCTCATAACCACCCTTGGCAAAAACCAAGGGCTCTGACACCCTAGGTCCCCATCAGTCAGAATCCACTCAGTGACAACGGTGCATTGTGTGCGGTGGGTTTGTTTGGGGGGCAGGCGAGGTGACCTGCTTTATGAAAAGAAGCGCTAGGGGGTGCTGTCGGGTAAGCCTTGGACCTGCCACCCGCTCAGCGAGAAAGACTGGGCGATCTGCTCCCATTGAGGTATACAGCCTCAGAAATCCTGCACACGGCCTCTTTGAGTTGGAACAGACTCAAAGATAAGGGTGACTTCATGAGGTGGGGGGCGGGGGGGAGTCCCTGAGTGCACACAGGATTAAGTAGGAGATAGATAGGCGGTATGTCAACTAGGGTGGGCCAAGATTCTCCCAGGATACGGTGATTGGCTCCATGGTGGGATCTTCCGCAAGGCAGTCAAGCAGTTTAGGGAGTGTGACAGTTACATAATCTCCTGTCAACTTGCAAAGTGGGTGGGGGGAGTCTAGCCTGTCAATCAGGCCCTAGCCAATGAGGCCTCCGTGTGGGAATGCATGGCCTTCTCCTGAGGACTCTGGGAACTCCTGTAGTCCTCCCTGGAGAAGGGAGACGCTCTCTGCTTCGTTTTCCTGCTGACAAGACACATGGAGCTACACTAGAGCCCTGGAGCTGGAGGAGCCACGGGGAGACCCCTACCTGCGCTGAGATGCTTCCACTGCCACTGGATCCACAAGACTTTCCACCCACTGGCCTGGGACCTTCCTGCATTTGGCATCATTGCATGTTCTGTGAGTCTGAAGAGGAATTTATAGATTGGTATTGGACATATGGGCTAATATGGACTTATGGACCTGATCTGGGCTGGGCTGGGATGTTTTCTTAATGTACAGTTACTCTTTATATAACACTCTTTCGTATACACATATGAGTGTCTATGAATTTGTTTCTGTAGTCTACCTGAACTACCTGTAGTCTACCTCTTCCTACACAGAGGAAGAGGGTGGAGTACCACCTCCTTAATCTGGTCACAGCCTTGATACAATTGAGGGAGGATTCACTCAGGGAGTGACTCACTCTTTGTACAGACTGAAGGGTGCAGAAGCTAGTTCACTTCGACTGCTGAAGCTGGATCCTGCACCTACCTCCTGTTATGCAGTTTGCTGAGCCCAGGAGCCATCCTCAGCGACTGCCAGCCTTGGATTCATTCAGCTTTGCACCCACCAGCCGGTAGCCTTCCTGCTCCACCTTCCCATTTCCTGTTCCTCAGCCCTCGCAGACAAGCAAGTTAGGAGAAGCCTCCACCTTACCCCTGACCCATGGGCTTGAACAGACTGGACTTGCCCAAGTCTACAGCAGTGTGCATCATTTATTGACAGAAATATTTTTCTAGATACTTAGCTTCACTGTCTTTGCATCTCTAGAGAACCCAGCCTAACACAAATGCTAACTGAACGGTGGGTGGCCCAGGGCCAACATCAGGCCTGGTGATCTGTTTCCAAGTGGTCCTGCCTAGAAAATCCCATGGAGCAGAGTTCTCCATTCACGTGGGGTTGCCATGAGTCAGAATCCATTAGACAGCAATGGTTCATGAGAGGAAGAAACAAAACAAAATAAAACAAACAAAAAAGCTGAGATTGTGTTGAGAGGAGAATCAAAAAGGATACCGCATGCCTGAAGCTTTTTGTCCTCTCTTCCTTTTCAATTGCTACGTTACTTGAAGGTACCCTTAGAAAGTCAGGAGCCCTGGTGGGGGAGTGGTTCCATGTTGGGCTGCTAACTGCAAGGTCAGCAGTTTGAAACCACCGGCCACTCCGTGGGAGAAAGACAGGGTTTTTCTACTTCTGTAGGGAGTCACAGTCTTGGAAACTCACAGGGGCAGTTCTACCCCACCCCCCCAAAGGAGTCAGCATTGACTCGATGGCAGTAAGTTTGGTTTGGATGTGGTTTTGTTTGTTGATTGATCCTTAGAGAAATGTGTGCAGGAGAAACTGAACCAGGGAATTGAACTTCCCTTTACTCACAACTGGGACCAACTTTCAGAGATGCAGTTCTCAGCGCCGAGCATCTTTGTTTCTCGTTCCGTTCCCTGCGTTCCTCATTCCTGTCTTCAGCGACGCAGTGCTCTGAAAGGAGGGTTCTTACCGCGTTCCTAAGTAAACCTCTGGGACCGGGAAGAGTTGGTTTAGTAAGCTTAGCTTCAGCTTTGCCGGGTAACATCTCACCAGATCTCCACTCTGCCCCCCACCACGGTTCTGTTTAGTTTGGGCTCCCTACAGCTTCTCGGTTCAAAGAGAAAATGCGAGCAATGGCTTCGCTGGCTTCCTCCGAATCTCCAGGGGATTCCCCGTGGGTGCAGCTGGTCTATGTCAACAAGGAGCACATGGTTCCATCTTTTCCATAAACATACCTGGGCGTAAAAGAAATGGGAAAATGTCCTGAGCTCAAAATATTCGATTTCTTCCACGTCAAAAAGAAACCCCATCGATCCAAAACACAAGCCTAGGATCATGTGAACAGAATGAAAAATTAGCAAAATGGCAATAACAACAAAGTTAAAAAACTTTGTTGTTGTTTTTTCTTAACATACAACTTCCATCTTCACTCACCTGGGTGGCGGGTCTGAGAACTTAAAGAAGGTCAGCTAAGCCTACAGTTGTGTTTCGGAGAACCACACGTTACTGCTGCTTAGCAGGGAGAGGACAAGCTTTCGCTGTGCTGCCCACGCAGGCTGCTGACCTGGGCAGCTGCTGCTGTCCCCGCGTTTGCCCTGCTCACGGCCGAGGGAACATGGATGAGAGGTGGTCTGGTGGTTGTTGGGGGCCATTCCATCTGTCCCAACTCATAGCCACCCTTGTACAGCAGAATGAAGCTCTGCCCGGTCCTGTGCCACCCTCACAATGGTTGCCCAGTGTGACCCCACCGGTGCAGCCACTGTGTCCATCCATCTCATCGAAGGGCCTCCTCTGGCTGGCTGCTCCTCCACTTTACCCCACATGATGCCTGTCTCTGGGGACTGGTCTCTCCCGACAACCTGTCCAAATGACATTGAGACAAAGTCTTGCCAGGCTCCGTTCTAAGGAACATTCTGGCTGTACTTCTTCCAAGACAGATCTGTTTGTTATTTTGGCAGTCCCTGGTACGCTCAATATTCTTCAGCACCGTGGATTCAAAAATGCTTCGATTCTTCTACGGTCTTCCTTATTCAACGTCCAACTTTCCCCTGCCTCGGAGGTGACTGAAAACGCCAGGGATTTGAGGGAAGAGAGAAGTGCAAAAGTATCAGTGAGACAGAAGCATAGGGCAACCTGGGAAAATATCCGTTTGTCTTCCCGTTACCTTTGCTCCCATTTGGAACACAAGGGTCCCTCGGGTCATTTGCTTAAGCTAAGCAGTGAGTGAGCCTTGCTCCACAGACAGTCGGAAACAAACACGAGGGCAATTCTTCTGCCTGCGGAGACTGCTTCACTTGTCGCCTGGGAAGAGGCAGAGGGTCCCCCGCTGCAGCACGCCTCATTGCTAAAGCACTCGCTTCCAGAGCCCGTCAGACCCAGCCTGGCCGCGCGCCTCCTGTGTGACACAGAACAAGCCAGTCTCTCTCTCTAATTCTCAGATCCGGCATCTTTGCGTGGAATCAACGGGGATGGCTCTCTCGTGCTTTTTTTCTGTGGTTTAAAGGGATCATCCAGGTAAAGCCCTTCGCGCCCTGCCTGGCACAAACCCCGTCCCCCTAAGTGTTTGCTGTTGCAAGCTCTTGATAGCGACTTGGAAATGTGCCAGAGGAAGGGCAGGTGGACGCTTGCTTTAAATCACTCCCCTCCTGACGGCAGATGCCTAACTGGTAGCGTGGCTTATCCTCTGTAAGGAGTAATTGGAATTTTTCTCTCTCTGCTCCCATTCCTGATTCATAGAACAGTCCCTGCGTGGGTAAACATCAAGCTGCTAACAGATAGGATGGAAGATCAAATCCACTCACAGGCCATTCAGAAGAAAGGCTTTGATTACTTCTTATATCAATAAACTAAAAGCTCACTGCCATTGAGTCGATGCTGACCAATAGTAACCTTATAGGGCAGGGTAGAACTTTCCCTTGGAGTTTTTAAGACTGGAATTCTTTAGGGGAGTGGAAAGCCTCGTCTTTCTCCTGAAGAGTGGCTTGTGGTTTCGAACTGCTAATGTTGGGGTGAGCGGGCCAGCACTGAATAGCAAGCACAGCTCAGCACAGTGCCCGCTGGAGTTGAAGGACGGCACGAGAGCCGCTCAAGGCAGAGCTAAGGAGACTCTCGCAGGAGCAGGGCAACTGGTTGGGGAGATGTGCGGGTACAGCCCCTGATCTACTTACATTTCTAAGGGGCAGTGATTCACAGGAGACAAGCAGGAGGCAATCAATCAGAACAACTGGTTGAACAACCTAGGCCAGCATGCAGTTAGCAGCCAATGCTTAACCCAGGACACCAGCAGGGCTCTGTCCCTGTGCCAGAGGAACTCTGTTTAATAGATGCAGAGAACGACTCTGAAAGAGCATCGTGAAAGTACGAAGTGGGGGAAAGAACTGACCATTTAGGAATAAATGCAGTGAGTGACTGAGAATGATAGTATTTCAGTTCAATAAGAGTTCATTCCAAGTCAATAGCTCCTGAGGAACAGACTCCTCAGACAAAAGTCTAGGGCCACGGCAAGGATAAAATAGAGAAATGTATTAAAGAAAGTCAAAGATTTGAAGGGAGTAGTAGGAGAGTCTACCTCAAATTTTAAGAAAGAACTGAGGTCGACCCCCACACATTGCAATCCTGTAGGACAGAGTAGAGCCGCTTCAGAGGGTTCCCGGAGTATAAATCTTTATGGGACAGATGGCCTCATTTTTCTTCTGAGGAGCAGTCCATGGGTTTGAACCCTCATTAGCAGCTCAACATGTAGCTCACTAAGAAATCAGGGTTCTTCACTCATATAGTAGGAGACCCTAAAAGAGAGGAAATATTTGAAAATGTCTCAGAGCTGAAATTAAAAGCTAACAGCTCAGCGACAAAGTCCGTGCGCTGTGTCAAATGGGTTAAATAACAAAAGGAACGAAAACAAAAGCAAGCCCACCTCAGACCTGAACACATGATCTTGAAGCTTAAGGACACCAGAGGGCAAGGAAAAATTCACACAGATTTCAGAGAGCAAACCGTGAGTTATTCTGGGTAGACTAGAGAAACAAAATTCATAGATGCTCGTATTTTATAAGAGAGAGTTTTATATAAAGGGCAAGTGTACATTAAGAAAGCATCCCAACCCAGTCCAGTCCAAGCCCATATGTCCGACATTAGCCCATATGTCCAACACGGATCTACAAAGGCCTCCTCCATCTCACAAAACACACACAATGACACCCACTGCAGGAGGAAAGCCAAATCAGTGAGCATGTCAGCATCTCAGGGCTGGCAGGGGTCTCCACACAGCTGCTCCAGCACCCAGGGCTGCATCAGGGCAGGTCCATGTGCCTTCTCCTCAGGAATGTCTCACAGGAAGTGAGCCTTGACAGCTGAAGCAGGGAACTAGCTAAGGCAGCCATCAGAGAGCAAAAGATAAAGGCAAGGCTCCCTGAGCCATCTAGCTCTCCGCCCTTCAATTAAACTGCCCTTCAATGAATCCCACATGTGTTCATTGGCCAGGTTGGCACCATAAACCTTCACTATCACAGATGATTACATTCAAAGTAAAACAAATCATAGTAACAAGCATTTTCAAAACTTCGTAATATGCCATTTGCAAGAGGCACTTTAACAAATCATAAAGAAAAGGAAAAAGATACTCCAGAAAATAAATTCACTGCCATTGAGTTAATTCCAAGTCTTCGTGATCGTAGAGGACAGAGGGGAACTGCCTCTTTGGGTGTCAGAGGCTACCCATTTCTCTAGGAGCAGAAAGCCTCCCCTTTCTCATACGGAGCTGTCGATGGTCTCAAACCGCTGACTTTGCCGTTTCCAGTGGAATGCATAATCCACTTCACCCCTAGGACTACTGCTACACCAAGAACACATGAACCCGAAGTAAGACAGCATAATAATGACCAAACAGACTCTAAATTAATGGTCATCATCATCATCATAATGGACAAGAGGGGTGTTATGCACTGATTAAAAATCACAGGAACATAAAATAATTTTAAGCATATGGCCTCTGCACACATCAACAACCCCAAAGAAAATGCCGAGAAGCAATATCTGTGGTTAGAGATTTCAATAAATCCCTTTCAGAAAGGGATAGATCAAACAGTCAGAATTTAGCAGCAACGTCAAAGATTTTAAATATATAATTGATAAGCTTGACTATTAGAGCTACACAGTTCTACACAGACAGAGAGAACATCCATCCTTCTTGAGCAATCTGGGAACATTTACCCAAACCTGACATGCCCAGTTTCACAAGGGAGCCTCCTTCAACCTCCCAAACTCATGCACACGGGCTTCTCAGATACTAGTGAGGTGCAGTGAGAAATCAGTAGCCCAAGGAAAGCTTTAAGACACCCCTGTGCTTCAAAAAGATGAAATTTTATATATAAATTCTATCATAATAAAACTGCTACTAAGAAAAATCCTCTATACTTGGAAACACAGTAGGTTATGATGGGCTGGGCTGCTAACTGCAGGGTCAGCGGTTCGAAACCACAGGTGTGCTTCATGAGAAAGGTGAGACTTTCTACTCCCATACAGAGTTGCAGTCTTGGAAACCCACAAGAGGAGTTCTACTCTATCCCCTATGGTTACTGAGTCAGAATCTACTCGATGGTAGTGAGTTTGGTTTTTTTGGTTTAAACAACTCTTCCTTTAAAAAGGACTCATCCAGAGACAAGCTGCGAGACTGTTAACAAAACCCTCAAATGTGAGATGCTGCTTAAGGAGTGCGTCAAGGGAAATGTCGAGTTCAGTTCATTTGTTGTTGTTTTGTTTAGAACAGCTCGTGTGTCACAAGAGAATCTGAGCCAGTTTCAACTTTACTTTTCCTCCTATTACAACCACTCAGACCGGTGTTTAGGGCTGATGAGGATTTTGAAAGCTGTGACCCAGTTTGGTCAAATTTTCTATGAATTACTAGGTACTGTGGGGTGAAAATAATGAAGACTGAAAACAAATGAGCTAAGATTTCAGTTCAGGGCTTTAAAGAAAGAACAATATTGCAAATCCAAAAAGATCAACATACGGTGGGGGGGGCGGGGGGCGGGGCGTTGATATAAAAGACACAGAGCAACCCCCTGAGAGATGGCCGGCAAGACCAAACGCTGTGTCTTTGAAAATATTAAGGAACTCGTGGGGCCCCTCAGCAGCCTCATTAAAAACAAAATTGAAAGCAAGAAAGGGAAGAGATTTTTAAAGCGGCAATAAAAACAACTTTGAGCAACTACCTGCAAGCAAGGAAATCAAAATGAAGTTTCCATGTTTCTGAAAAGCTGCACTAGGAAAGGATCAGCACGCGAAGACACAGAAGTCCTGAGTTGATCGAAAGTATTGCAAAAATGCATTGATCAAAATCTTACTTCTAAAGTGCTCCCAAGCCCATAGAATTTGACAGGAAAAGGTATCAAACATTCAAAGAAGAATTCCTCCTTTTAATTCCTTTTTTAAAAAATAAAAAGAGTCTATTCGAGGCTTGATTCCAAAATTGGAGATGAATAAACATGAATAAACATTTAATGGGGAAAAACCTTAAGAATTCAATTACTGAACATTAAACACTGAATAAATAAATGTAGAGATAGTGTCTTTTGAGTTTTTAATTCTTTACAGGTTAATTTAAAATTTTTTAACTTTAATTAAAATTCCGAGATAATGGTTTTAGAACCCTGACAAAGTAATGCTAAAGTACATATGGAAGAATAACAATCAAGATGATTTTTAAGAAGCTCACCGAAAAAGAGAAAAATATTCCCTACCCAGTATTCAGATATACTACAAAAGCATATTATGAAAACAGTGGGGTATGGGTATCAGAATAGATCAAGAAACATAATAGAGAATCATGGATACATCTGAACTCAATGTGTGGTAGAAATGACATCATCAATCAATGGACCAAACACGAGGCCCCTTGGTGGTAGAGTGTTTGTTGGGCTGCTAACTGCAAGGTCAGCAGTTCGAAACCACCAGTTCTTACAGTAACTGAAGCCAGTAATTGGAGTCGTGATACCATAGGGGGGGGGGATGAGCAAGGGGAACCAATCGCTATGATCAAGGTATAGAACCACCCCAACAACAGAAATGTGCGTGAAGGAGAGTAAGACATGAAGATAATAATTTACAATGTAACAAAGGTTCACAAGGGTATGAGAGGGAGGGAGAGAGGGAAAAAAGAAGAGCTGATACCAAGGACTCAAGTAGAAATGAAATGCTTTGAAAATGATGATGGCAACATATATACAAATGTGCTTGGCACAATGGATGTATGGCTTGTTGCAAGAGCTACAAGGGCCCCCAATAAAATGATTTATTAATAAAAAAGGAAATCCTCTTTGGAGCAAGGTAGCATCAACCAGAGCCTTAAATGGCTTCTACATTTTTTTCTACGGGAAGATCAAATGATGAGGTGCTACATTTTAACCTAACTGCACCCACCATCCATCGTCCACTTTACAACGCTCTCAGTCTGATGGCAAGGCTATTCACATCCTCGGGCTATGATCAGAGGGGATCCGTGGGAGGTTTAATCTGTGTGAGGGCCCTGCAAATGGATTTGGGGTCAAAGAACAGTCTTGATGCGCATAGGGTGTGGGCAGCCCTGCGTGCCCTGCATACAGACAGCTCCTGAAGGACAGCACCAAAAAGCTCCTGGAGCCAAGGCGGACACACCCCACACAGCCCCGCCCCATCCGCTTTGCACATCGTGGCGAATTAGCTACGCACCTTGTTGTGCAACTTTGAAGATCAATCAGTCACTGACCCAATTTCTTTAGACATGGTTAAATAATTCCCAGAGTACTTTGCATGTGTAATATGCATGTTAAGTGCATTTATTTAGAGTTTGCAATGCGCTCGTACTTTTGTTGGATACTGTACAAGTTCCTTAGGTATTCTTGGACTCAGGATGGGAGAACTCCGACGTGGCTACTAAGGCTCTGTAAACTATTGGCTCTCCAAATTCAGCAGCCTTTTCTCGGTCATTGTGTGCTTCAGCTCTTTAGAGGCACTACCCCTTCCGGAGTTTCCTAACATGAAGCCATGCAGTGTTCCCCGCCCTCTCTCTAACTGCTTCTTCCGTGGGTCCATTGGCTCCTTGTTCCTCTGGAAAAGCACTAAAAAGAGAGTCCTTAGGGCTTTGCCCTTTGCCCTTTGGTCTACACCCTCACCCTTGACCATTTACACCTAAGTCTTCAGTACTTCTCTCTTTGTATGTGTGCCTCCAAATTCAAGTTTCCACTCAGCCTGTGGCTGGCCAACCCCTGGAATTCTTCTGGTTAAAATGACACATCACACCTCCCAAACCGTTTCAGTCTTTCTCCTGACCTTGGTGTTTAGGGCACTGCAATTCAGTGCTGAGCTGGAAAATGAGCTGTTTTGTAACATTTGCTGGTTTCCATGGTGCAAATACTTCTACGGTGGTCAATCTCAAGCAACCAGTGTAACAGCCCTGATGGCCCTCGTGGGTAATTGTTGGGCTGCTAACAGCAAGGCCGGAGGTTCAAACCCAATGGCCACTGGGCAGGAGAACTATGAGGCTACCTGCTCCTGTAAAGACTTTACAGTCTCAGAAATCCTATAGAGCAGCGGTTCTCTACCTGTGGCTCAAGACCCCTTTGGGGGTCGCATGACCCTTTCACAGGGGTCACCCAATTCATAACAATAGCAAAACAACAGTGATAAAGTAGCAAGAAAATTATGTTATGCTTGGGGGGTCCCCACCACATGAGGAACCGCATGAAAGGGTCGCGGCATTGGGAAGGTTGAGAACCACTGCTCTAGAGGGTGACCAAGAGACAATCCACTTGATGGCCTTGTTTGTTGTGGGTGTTGTTGGGGACCATGTTGGGCACATCAAGGAGAGAGTAGAATTCACCAGATCCAGAAAACACGGAACCACCCTCTAATTTCTCAGACTCAAACCCTCAAGGCCGCCTCTCCTCTCACCCAAGTCTTGACCAAGACATCCAGTTGGCTGCAAAGTGCACCTGGGTCTCTAGTAACACAGAGACTGCCATCTAGTCTCTCCTCTCGCCATTCCCACCACTGTTACCTACTCGGACAATCCTGGCCTCCTGCCCTGTTCACGGTGTCTGTCTTCTAATTGTTCTCGCCACTCCTGAGCAAGTCCGTTTCCACTACACGAATGGAAAGTTAATCGTCCTCAAGTGCATTGTCCATGGTGTCCTCCAAACCTGAAATTGTTTACCTACAATGTAGAGGTCACAATATGGCGCTCAATGCCTAACTCAATATGCACTGCTGAGATCCATGGGCAGTGCAGATGTAAACCTCGGATAATCACAGAGAGAAGGAGCTGCGGTCCGGTTGACTGATTTATGGCAACCTTTCCTATCCACAGCAGAACCAAATGGGGCTGGTCCTGCCTGCATCACCCTCAGCCTGGCATAGTCAAGGTCACTGCTATAGCCATTGCGTCAGTCCATCTCACCAAGCCTCGCCCTCACCCTCCCTGGCCCTCTGCATCACCAAACACCAGGGCCCCTCCAGCAGTTGGTCCCTTGCATTGAGTGTCCAGAGCCAGTGAGTCAGACAATGCTCTTTGTGACCACGGGTGTTCAGTGGCTGATTTTCAGGACTGGATCGCTACACCTCAATTTCTAGTCCGTCTTCACTCGGAAGCTCTGCTGGAACCTGGCCTCTGTGAGGCTCTGAAATACCAATGGCATCACAGCATAGCCACATACAAGTCACCACAGTGTGACGCACAAACCAACTAATGGTGGTTTGCGTTTTTAAAAAGCTCCAGAGGCTGATGAACAGGAAGCAGCAAGCGAAGTGGGAGGGCCACGGGCTGGAACATGCAGAGCCGAACGAATCCAAGATCGGCAATCTGCAGATGGCTTCTGGGACCGGCGGAGGATGGAGCAGGCTGGTGAACCCAGTGCAGGATCCAGATCCAGCACTGGAGATGAGCTAGCTTCCACATACTGTCGATCTGTGGCGAGTGGGCCACACTTCAGTGAAACCACCCTCAACTGCAGCAAGACTCTGGCCAGATTCAGGAGAAGGTCCTCTCCCCTGCTGGATCCCACCAGGGAGCTGACCACACTATGTTAGATCAGCTCAGGAGAGAAACCCGACCCATTCGAGTGGCCCTGAAACCTAACTCTCACAGAAGTGAAGGGCCAGGCGTCCAGAGACCCTCAAATCTCCTTGGCAAGCAGCACACTTACGAAACTTGTTAAAATGCAGGTTCCCGGGCTCCACTCGGGAATGCTGTGTCAGCATTTCCATAGAGGAGCCCAAGAGTCCGTGTTTTAAAACCTCTCCCATGTGATTCGATAGAGCTGGCCAGGAGACACCATGTAAGAAGCACTCCTCCATTCAAGAGCGGTTATGTTCCTCTTTCTGCCCTTGAACTTCCTCCCTCGGGTCCCTGGGCTTATTGTCTCATGTACTGTATTTTTCTCCCCATTCCTTTTCCAGCCCAACCATCAAAGTTCCTTTGCAATGTTACCTCTTCCCGATCTGAATATTCTTCCACCCGATGGAAGCCTCCTCTTGTGGGGATGATTCCCTCCTTGGGGAGCACCAGGATCTGCTGGGCATCGATGTTTTGTGCTTGCTCATTTCTAGACACATTTAGACCACGAAGTCCCCACAGTAGGTAGGGTGTGTCCCATAGTTTGATAAGGTATCATGGTCCTTATCATCTCACGGATTGTACTGCCGTGGAGGTCAAGATGGCATGCTGAGTAGGTATCTGTTGGCTGAAAAGGCATTTGATGTTGAAATCCATGACATCACTGTAGCCACACATGTGCAGGAAGGTCCTGAAACTAGAGAAATGCGCAGCCTCGACTCAGCTTCTCCTGGGGCCACTGTGACCACACACACACACACACACACACACACACACACACACACACACACGACTCTCCTTCTTCTGATCCCTGCTTCCTGAAGGGTTCGTCTGTGTTCCTTGTCTCCTTAAGGTACTTTCCCACACTCCCTCTTCAATGCCCTCCAGTCTGGATTCTCAGAGAAGACAGTTGATAGGACTTCGTGCTACATTTCACATCAGATACATGCAGAAGCTGACTTATTGGTCTTGGAAGAATGCAATCCAAATGTTCCTTACAAGGGAGAATGGTGAGACTGTTGCCTCCTGTACTTTGGGACGTATTGTCAGGAGGGACCCATCCTTGGAGACACCATGCTTGGGAAAGTCATGGATAACGGGGAAGACCTTCGCCAGGATGGATTGACACAGTGGCTGCTACGATGAGCTCAAACCTCAGCTAGATTGTGAGCCTGGTGCCCAATTGGACAACATTTTGCCCCGTTGCACGTCGGGTGGCTGTGAGTCAGGGCTGACATTAGCACACCTACCAGTAACAAGAGCACTGTACTGTGGTGGCTCCGCGGTAGGGTTTTTGCCTTTCCTGTAAGAGACCTGGGTTCAACTCCTAGCCAGTGACCTTTGCGGCCCCAGCCAGCAGCACGTCCGTGGAAGCGTATGGGGCATCATATTGTAATGCTGAACCGATTTCAGTCGGGTTTCCAGCCAGGACTAATGAAGAAGAAAGGCCTGGTGACGGCCTTCTGAAAAGGATCCCATAAAAACCAGTCAATCTGATCAGCAACCAACCATGAGGGGGAGCAGGACCGGGCAGCATTTTGTTCCATCGGGCATGAGATCACCGTGAGTCAGGGGCCCATCTATATCAGCAAAGGACACCTGTGCTGGGTTGGCTGCAAAGAGTGAGAGGCAGGAGCGTGTTGCAAAGGGAGCTACTGCTAGAACGACCACCGGCCGGACTGACTGCATGCTCGGGTGTCCTGAATCCGAGGTTAGACAGGGCAGGTCAGGAAAGGATGGTGATAAGGTGAACTTGGGGCATATGGAGCCTGAGGGGCCTGTGTGAATGTTCTAGTGCGGCTGTCGAATTAGTAGCCCCTATGCCTGCTGGGAGCTGAAGGTGTGGCCTTGGGACTCGTCAAATGTGAGAGAGGAGGCTCTGGCAGTAGATGAAAGTGCCGAGAGGGAAACATGCGAGCTCGGGCGGTGGCTCAGAGTAGCACCTGGGAAGCAGCAGGGTCGAAGCCGTGGAAATGATTTCTTGGGATGGACCATAAGAAAGCCGCCTTCTGCTTTCTCTTTTATTGAGATTTGTTTCCCGGTTTCACTTCGTTATGGTTAGCTTCTCTGCTTCTTGTTTTTAAATGGTTTTCAGTCTATGGAATCCAGGAGAGAGGAATCTATAGACATGGTCAATACAGGAATGGTTCCTTGGGGGGATGGCAGAGGAGGTTGGAGGGGAATGGGGAGCTAGTCACAAGGAGTACAAGAAAAAGGAAAATGTTCAAAGATCGAATGTGGTGATGATTGTACACCTCTTCTTAAGATGCTGGAACTCCTGAATTGTATGATTTATGAATGATGTGCCAATAAAACTGGTAAATTTTAAGAAGGGAAGAGAGAAAAAAGCCATGTCAGTGGTGTGTGAGGGGAATAATCCATGCCCTCTATGAAAATAGTTTGTAAGGCCTTTGCTATTAATTTCCCCAGGCTGCCATGTAAAACACCACAAGCAAGGTCTCTGAGAATAAGAGATTGCTTCTGTCCCTGTTCTGTGGGCTCACGGAATTCAGGGCGGCAGGCCCAGGCTCTCTCCAAAGATTCCAGAAGAACATCTGTTGTCTCTCGCAGCATCTGGTAGCCCCAAGTGTTCCCTGGCGTGTGGCAGCCAGACTTCCATCTCCGCCCCCACTGCCGTTCTCCCTGCGTGTCTCCATGTCTCTTCTCTTCCTATGAAGGCACTGGTCCTAAAGGGACCAGACTCGACCCTAACAACCGCATCTTAACTAGTTACATCACAAAGACCCTGTTTCCAAACAAAGTCACACTCATCAATACCTGGACTTAGGACTTCAACGTGTCTTTTCGGAGAATACAAGTCAACCCATTACAGCGCTTAAGAAACAAATTGCATGCCTCCTTCTCTTCTTGCCCTTTCCCTCCTTCCCCTCCTGCCTCCGCCTTTCCTTCCATACATTCACCCAGGACCAGGGTTATACATAGTAAGTGCTCATTTTGCTGGTATTGCCATTGCTGATGAGGATAATAATATGCCTAATCTTGTTATGAAATCAAGAGTAAAAGATATGTAGAATTGAGAATACAGACCTATGTCCATCTACCTATGGCCAGCTGATTTTTGACAAAGGACCAAAGCCCAGTAAATGGAGAAAAGATAGTCTTTCTAACAAACAGCGCTGGAAAAGCTAGATGTCTACCTGTAGAGAAATGAAACCGGACCACATCTCACACCCTACACAAAAACTAACTCAATAGATAACAGACCCAAATATAAAACCTAAAACCCTAAAGACCATGGGGAAGAAAATAGGGACAAAGATAGATGCCCTAATAGATGGCCCAAATAGAATACTGTGGTAGTTACATAATTTCGTGTCAACTCAATAAATACAATGTAGGGGTGGAGTCTAGGCTGTCAATCAGGCCACAGTCTGATGATGTCTCCTTGTGGGTGCAGCCTTCTCATAAGAGGTTGCTGTGGACCACCCCCTTTCTCTCTGCCTTCACATTCCT
Source organism: Echinops telfairi (assembly GCF_000313985.2). Lineage (NCBI taxonomy): Eukaryota > Metazoa > Chordata > Mammalia > Afrosoricida > Tenrecidae > Echinops > Echinops telfairi. The sequence continues at coordinate 974,433 of NW_022103908.1, read as the reverse complement.
GTGGATCAACCACTCTGGGAGCTGCCAGAGTCCTGTGATGCCACCACTGCCATTGGATCCACAAGACCTTGCACCCACTGGCCAGTGATGTTCCTGCATACTGTATGTATCATTACGTGTGATTGTGTGAGTCTGAAGAGGGACCTGTGGACTAGTATTGGGCTTATGGACTAGCATTGGACTTATAGACTTGATCTGGACTGGGCTGGGGTGTTTGCTTGATATATAATTACTTCTTACTATAAAGCTCTGCCCTGCACATATATATGAGTGCCACTGGATTTGTTTCTCTAGTCAACCCAGCCTAACAGAAATACCAAGTATAAATAAAAATGCCCGGACAATAGATCATGAACTAGACAACTTGGACCTCCTAGGACAAGAAAGGTGAGGTTCCCCAAGCCATTTATCTCTTCGCCCTTCAATTAATCCCACATGTGTTTATCGGCCAGGTTGGCACAATAAACTAACTACCTCAATGTGTTATCAAACACATGTGAGCAAATGATGGTACATGCACACGGTGGCATATTACATGATGAATAACATGGGATAACATGAATAACAAGGGAACCAAAAAATATCTCCCAACATGGATAAGTTTGGAGAACATGTTGAGTGAAATAAGGCATTCACACAAGAATTGGTATTTGATCATTATCATAAGGGGGGAAAAAAGCAAACAAGAAAAGATTTACATATGGGAAGGTGGAGAGAATTATGGGATGGGTACAAGGGATAGAAGGAGGAAAACTTACAAACGAGGTGGACGACACGTTTACGATGGTGATGGGAAAAGGTCCTTCCCACGATGGAGCAAGTCACCACACATGACTAAGGAATGCAAGCCGAAAGGCACCTGCAGGAATGCTATAACATAGACAATCCTGCAACAGTATTAACCAATACTGGTTTATGAATGGGTACATAGGCAGATGGGTGTGCTGTCTAAAGATGTGTAGGAGGGCTTAAGGGAGCACACCCACCCGCAGGTGACGAGTTGGTTGTGTGTATTTCTACACACAGAATTGTAGGTATTGCAAGTATATCATATAGACAGTAGAACAGACGAGGGACCGAGTCACAGAAACACCTCAAACACAACCAAACGCCTCACAGAACAAAGTTCCTAAGCTGAAACGCCAAGAGCCATAGACTCAGGCAGCATCAGTTGCCACAACGTAGTTCCTACAGGCAATGTTCTGCCTCATACTTTGGTGACAAGCAACTGGAGCCTTAAAAACTTCCAAGGGTCCCTCCGAGAGACAACAATCAGTCAGAGCAAAGAAGAGTGAAGAAAACCAGAGACCCAAGGAAGCAACGAGCCCAAAAGACCCACCGATCGCATGACCTCCAGGACCCTGAGACCAGAGGAACTAGGTGTGCTCAGCTACCACTTGCCAGCTCTCTACCTGAGATCACAGCGCAGGTTTCAAGGCAGAGCGAGAGAAAAATGTACAACCAAAGTTCAAATTCACACACAAGAAGGCCAGACTTACTGGCCTGGCACAGACGGAAGGGGCCCTGACCCAAAACTGAAGCCAATTCCAGAGGCCACGTTCAGCCACACAATAGACAGGCCCATAAAATGCACCACAACACCCGGAAGGAACACGTTCCTTGGAACTATTAGACAAGGGGGGCGGGGGGACAAACACTTTTGCCCCAAAGCAAAGAATGAGAAGGCATGGAGAGTCAGACATTCCTGGTCAAAGGAAGTGGGGAGCCCAGGGAAGAAATGGGGAGAGTGCTGGAAGACTGTGGGGAATGCAAGCAATCGCATGGAAACATTTGATGTATGAAGTAGTCAGCCAACTTTCACGTACGGCACAATTAAAGCGTGCACTATGTATGTAGGGGTATGTGTACAGGTCTCTGTAGTTGATCCTCAGAGCAGCAGAAACGAGAGACTCCCTCAGTGAGATGAATTGACCACCGTGCACGCAGACATAGCAGAGACCCTGGGGATGATGCAGGACCAGGCAGTGGATTCCTCTACGCATATGCGGCCCCCAGAGCTGCAGCCAACAGCAGCAACGTGAGCGGAGATGTCAGTGCATGGGGTTTCAGGATGAAGTCAGCAAGATTTCCCGGAGGAGGCCACGGGCACTCCAGGACTTCCCCCATAGTCAGCGACGGTTTCAATCCAAGGATGCTCCGTGGGCTCAGCTCCGGATGGGAACCCCAGTTCCCCAATAACAAGTGCAGTTGTCCGTGTGCCGGTGAATGTTCCTCAGAACAATTGATTCTACACCCTACCCCAGGGCTCCACAAACTTTTAAAACAGGGGGCCAGTTCACTGTCCCTCAGACACGTTGGCGGGTCAGACTATAGTTTTAAAAAAAAAAAACTATGAACAAATTCCTATGCACACTGCACATATCTTATTTTGAAGTAAAAAGGGGTGGGGGGCAAAAACAACCGGTGGGCCGGATAAATGTCCTCAGAGGGCCGCATGTGGCCCGCGGGCCATAGTTTGAGGGCCTAACCAAACCACGCTGCCATCCATGCTGACTCCTAGCCACCCTCTAGCACAGGGTCAAATGAACGGCCCCCGTGAATTTCTGAGACTGTAACTGTTTGTGTGCGAAGAAAGACCCGTCTTTCTTCCATGGAGTTAGTTGCTGGAGCTTTCAAACAGCTCAGCTTGTAGAATGTGGCCCAAGGCATAGTATAACCACGACATCACCAGAACTCGATTATACGAGACCAAAAGCCCCAAGATGAGTAGGCGAGGAGGAGGGCAGAAAAGCCCCTGGCTTCCTGAGACTGTAACTCTTTGTGGGAGTAGAAAGCTTCAGCTTCCTCCCGCAGAAAGGCTGGTTACGAACTGCTGACCTTGTGGTTGTCCGCATGATGCATAAGCCACCACACCAGGGAGTGTTAACAAAGAAGGTGGTATTTCTGAGTGTCCATGAGCCCGGAGCCCATCCTAAGATGCTGTCTAGGTGTCTGGCCCTTTTGCCGTTTCTCTGCCCTCGCTCCACCTCCTGAAGCCCATGTGTGTCCGGCAGGGAAAATGTCCAGCTGCTCAAGTTTGCCATTGGTGGAGGGAGGACCGTGAATGCTGACCGCTGCTCCCTCTGCTCTGACAGCAGTAAGCCTTCAAAAGAGGAAGCGCTTACGCTGTCAGCGCCGCAACGGTGACTTCTGCAGACTTCTTTTCCGATGCAGCTTTGGATAGCCGGCCCGGGCACAGAGCTGAGAAGCAGCCGTGTTGGGTCATGGACCCGCCTCTCCCTGTTCCTCCACAACTGTCTGCCCGTCCACACTTCCTCCTCGGCTGAAGCTGAAGGTCAGCCTTCCCGTTCTCATGGCCAAGTTTTTTAAAAAAGCAAAAAGGAGAAGAAATAAGAAAAAGTTCTCTCCAGGGCAAAATTGTGAAATGAATAATCCTTCCGTCAAGCGCTGGATGACAACCGAAGGGCAACATTTTCCCATTCGAAATGTTTGTTGAGGGACCAAAATAAAATGCGGTGAGTGCCCTCCCCGGTGTTGACACGGACCTCTTACAAGCGATCCTCGTTTCTTCCAGAAGCTTCTGTGGCGTAGATGGCAATGTTCTTCTTAGTGCAGAAATAGTCCAGCTGTTGGTAGGTACCAGCAAGTCAGTTCCAACTCATCAGGTCCCCTTGTGCGACAGAAGGAACCACGGCCCCGTCCCGCGCCATCCTCACAATGGTTCTTGTGTTTGAGGCCCCCGGTGGTGGCCACGTGTCCATCTCTCTCCTCGAGGTCTTCTTTCTCACGGCCCCTCTACTTTACCAAGCAGGATGTCCCTCTCCAGGGACTGGCCTCTCCTGACAACACGTCCCAAGTCCTTGAGACGACATCTGGCCATCCTCTGCCTAAGGAGCATTCTGGTGGCAGTTCTTCCGAGACAGATCGTGAGTCCTTTTGACAATCCACGAGACTTTCCATTTTCTTCCCCAGCACCATCGGTCAAACGCACCGACTCTTCCCCCGTCTTCCTTCCGTAGATCTCCGGGCTGCCTTTCAGGTCACTGACGAACACCCCTACCAATCGCAAGGTCCTGTTCCCAAACAATTGTGGGGCTGGCACAGGACCGGGCAGCATTTTATCCCGTGGCTCCCCGGGGTTGCCACAAGTCTCAGGCGGACACCCAGCCACTGGCAGCCACCATGCCGCTGATTATTTACATGCTGCTTCCATCATCCTCAGACAGCTAGCTATCCTTGTTCTTCTCGAGGAGAAAATGCCCAGGTCAAAGGAATGCAGAGGTAGCATTCACTGACCTCGAGGAAGGCGCCCTGGTGGTGGGTGTAGGGGTTAATGTGCTGGGCTGCTAACCCGTTTGAACGCACCATCGAGGCCGGCAGCCGTAAAACCCCTCTGGGTCACGAGCAGTTGGAATTGAGGACCAGGGGGTCTGGTTTGGGAACTTTAGGAGACCGACATTTTTGCTTTGCCATCATTTTCCTAAAGGTTGGTTCCTGCGAGTCAGCATCTGAAAAGCGACCCTGCTCTCAGCAGGCCCAAAGTGAACCTTCAAAAATAATCAGACACGAGACCCCCAACCGTATGAAATTCATAGGAAAAATGCAAAGGCTTCCTGACCGGCATGAGCATTTGAAGTGAAGGGAGAACAAAACCCTTCGATTGATATGGTCTCATCATTTGGGATTTATTCCAGTCAAAAAAACCCACAAAAAACCAGAGTGAGATCTCATGCAGAAAAGGTGGCGCTCTTGATTTGGTACTTGCCACACGAGGAGGACTGAGAAGCTTAGAGGGCAAAAGTACCATACGTGATTGGTGATGTCAGCTATGGGCATGGGAAGGAGGAGGGTGGCATTTAGGCCATGTACCCAGCATCCTTGCTGTATCAGGCTGGGTGCTCCAGGAAAGCAGAACAAGTGATGCGTCTACCTAAAGAGATTTAGATACTTTAAAAGTAGCTCAAACAGTTGTAGCAGCAGGTAAGCCTTGCCAAGTTCAAGTTGGGGGTCAGATGTTACGCTGGAGGCCTTTTCTGATGAACTTCGTTGCCGGGACTGTCCAACCCGGAAGCAAGGAGACCACTGGTGGCGAACACAGAGATGGAGGGGTCCACGCAGGTAAGGTGGCAGGTGAGCTGGCAGGTGTGTAGGCACCTCCCGGGATGGATGGGCAACATGGCAGGCTGTTGGCTCAAGGTGAATGAGTGGAAGGTCGATGAACCAGAACGCAGCATCCAGACCAACAAAAAGGGACAAAAGTTCTCCACAGTGGCTACGTAAAGGTGAAGTAGGCCGCACACATAAGGAAACACCATCTGGGCTGTGACCTGAGAAGGGGGTTGCAACCCGCCTTACTGGACTGCTCACAGCACATCTCCTCATGGAGCTGATAACGTTATGTTAAATCCCTTCATGGGGGAAGCTGTCAGCCTTAATGAGAATCCTGGCCTCACGAAGTGGAGACAAAGCGTAACTATCACACCTCTTTAGGCGTGCAGTTGCCTCTGAATGGTCACACACTCGGGGCCCTGGCTAAAAATCTCACAAAATTCAGTCAAGGCATCATCCATTCGGGAGGCTTTTACCTCCCTTTCCTAATGGCTTTCTTTCCTGGATGGGTGGTGTTGGAAAAATCCCGGTGGTGGGCCGGGTTGACTGGAGAAACAAATCCAAGGACACTCATACATGCATGTAAAAGAGAGCTTTCAATTAAGAAGTAATTATATATCAAACAAGCACCCCCGATCAAGTCCATAAGTCCAGAACGAGTCTATAAGTCTGATATTAGTCCTAAGTCCCTCTTCAAACTCACACAGACACATGCAACAATGCAGAATGCAGCCACATCAATGGCTGGCGGGTGCAACATCTTGTGGATCCGGTAGAGATGGTGGTATCACAGGGTGCCAGAGGCTCCCAGCGTGGCGCTTCAACAGGAAGGTGAAGGCAGACAAAGGGAGGTTTCCAGGACCCCACTTATGAGAAAGTCACGCTCACAAGGAGGTACCATCAGGCTGTGAGTGAGTGACAGGCTAGACTTCAGCCCTACTCCTCTGCTATCTTTAAGTTGACATGAAATTACCATATATACTAGAGGATAAGCCAACCCGAATATCAGCCGAGGCACCTAATTTTACCACCAAAAAACTGCATTAAAAACGTGCTGGGAAAACTCTGCTTATACACAGGTATATACAGTATGTAATGACCCATGGTTGCTTTCCATCTCTTTTTCAAATGTCTTTAACTCTTACCAATTCTGTTTTCTCATGTGCATAAGAACCAGCCAGACTATTGAGCCTGAGTAGCTTCTATACTTTCAGACCCACCAATGGGAATCCATGACCCAGGGGCAATTATCTGTTTGAAAACGTCCATGTTCAAAATGTCAGCATGCAGAGTGAGAGCAAGCGCGGTCCGTCCTAACTTTCCCTCGGACTTCGCTCACGGGTGCTCCGACTCATCTCTTCCCACTCGGCTTCTAAAATTAGGCATCGGGACAAATACGAAGCTGCCTCAGGTGACGTTGTTTGTTCTCTTACCTCACAGGCCCAGGGGACATCCTCCACCACTGCCTTCCCAACCCCCTGCATGACCTGCAAAACCCCGTCATGCTTCCTCCTTATTGGAGCCTGTGTCCCTACTCAACTCGGTAGCACTCACGTGACCAAGGAGGAAAGCAGCACACGCCGGTGCTTGAAGGGAGCAGAGGGCTTTCAACACCCAGCACTCAACTCTCAGGAGATATTCAATTTCATTCCTCCTTCTTCTACGAATGGACCTTGGTGGTGGTGTGTGTTAGTCTGGGTAGACTAGAGAAACAAACCCATGGATACGCATACGTGTATAAGAAAGAGATTTATGTACAAGAGGAATTGAACATTGACAAAACATCCCAGCCTGGTCCAGATCAAGTCCATAAGTCCGATATTAGCCCATGTTTCTGATATCAATCTATAAAGCCCTCTTCAGACTCACGAAACGCATGCAATGACATTGAATGCAGAAGATCACAGGCCAGTGGGTAGAAAGTCTTTGGATCCAGTGTCATTGGAAACATCTCAGTGCTGGCAGGAGTCTCTCTGTGGCTTCTCCAGCTTCCGAGGTCTGGTTGCGTCCATGTGGCTTGTCTTCTGCAGTGTCTCCCAGGAAGTGGCAGAGAGAGAGCAGTGTCTTCCGCCTCCAAGGAGGAAGTACCAGAATTCTCAGGAGACGGCCATGCCCACACAGAGGCCTCATGGTCTACCTCCAGATTGACAGCCTAGACTCCACCCCTGCCCTCTCACTCCTTAAACTGACACCAGATTAGGCGACTGCCTCAGGGTGTATTTGGAATCTCTTGCGGAGAAGCTCTCCACGTGTGTACTCATGGCAAAGAGGGACCCTGCTCTGTCTCTGAGGTTGTCCTCTCTGACCCAGCTTGCCTCTTTCGTAGGTTTGGACGAGGAAGAGAGGAGGGCAGGCTTACCCAGGGAGGCTGATCAATCATCAGTGCAGTGGCAAAAACGAGCAGGTGGCTTGTCCCCAGTCGGTCGCTCATTTTCAGGAGCTGAAAACAAAACAAAAGCGTGACGGGTCACCCTTTTTCCTTTCACTTTGTCTTCATCTCCTGGTTCTCTTGTCACAGAAATGTCACAAAGGGGGGGCTTTCCAGAACGGAAACCACAGGTTTTCTCACCAGTCAGGAGGCTCGAAGTCTGAATTGCAGGCATTGGCTGTAGGAGCGGGCTATGGGGAAAGGGCTGGCCTCTTTGGGCTTCTGTAGCTCTGGTGTCCCTGGACTCTAACAATCAAGTGGCTTCTCTCTTTTCCCCTATTTGCGCCCCAAATGCTCCTTTATGCAGCATTTATACAGGGATTTACAATGCAGAAGGGATTGATTGAGGATATGCTATGGCCTCATTAGCATAATACAATAAAGGAAAACCTATTTCCACCCCAGATATAGGGGATAGGATGACAACATACATGTGTGGAAACACCGTTCAGTCCACAGCAGTGTGTCCATCTGGGTAATCCCGTGTATGGAGGCAGGGGCCGTGTGTTCCCATTCGCTCTGGTGCTTGTTCGTGGAAGCCCCCGGAGGTCTTCCGTTCTTTCTTCAGCGTGGCACACAGCGGTAGATCTGCCTATCGATGGGGGTGAGGAGCAAAGCGTGATGAAGGAAAGGCCAGGGGACGATGACCCCTCACCATGCCGAGAACAGACTGGAAACGTGCCAGTGGCCTGGAGCGGAGACGAGCGCTTTTCCTTGGATCGTAGAGCCACTCTTTTTCACCAAAGTCTCCACTAATTCTTACCCCCATGGGGTTAGACCATGTCTGGATTACCCACCGCTGAGACGGCCTCAATATCCAAGGACAAAAACCAAAACAAGAATCTCTTAGAAAATGGGAGAAGAGAAAAGAAATAAAACCTTCTGGCATAAGCAATAAATGAGTCCAACTTGTGTTTGCCGCCTCACACCAGAACAGACGACCGTTTGTTTGTTTGTTTTAATTTAACAGAAAATCAGAAATGCTGGAGAGGAAACAGAGAGATTTGAACCCTCACCCACTCCTGATGAGACTATGGAAACCAGACAACCTCGGTGGAAAGTGGTTTGGCGCTCCCTCAAACCACTGGAAACAAAAGAACCGTTGGCCCGGCAATCCCTTGACGTAGCATGGACCTGAAGAAGAACAAGCCACAGCATGATAGATGTATGCACACCGTGTTCACTGCGGCACTAATCACAATAGCAAAGCTATGGGAACAACGTGAACGCCCAGCAATGGGCGAATGGGGAAATAAACCTTGCTACGTGCATACGATGAAATACTATACATCACTCAAGAACAATGATGAAACTGTGAGGCACCCCATGACCTGGATAAATTTGGAGGGCTTTACAGCAACCACAAAAGGACAAATTTTGTAGGAGACCACTGTAATGAAAGAAAGACATATCAAGAGAAAGGCTTTCATACCAAAGATAGCAGATGGTGATCAGAGGTGGCAGGGAGGATTATGTGTTGGGCTGCTAACCACAAGGTCAGCAGTTAGAAACCAACAGCCGCTCTGGAGGAGAAAGACGAGGCTTTCTCACAGGGGCAGTTCTACCCTGTCCTAGAAGATCACTAAGAGTTGGAATCCGCTCGAAGGCAGTGAGTGAGTACAGGGGCGGGAGAGAAGGGGAAGCCATGGGCTAGACTAGGGTAGACAGGTTTAACTTGAGTGAAGAGAGGGTAATATTCTACCAGAGGGAGGAGAAGGCAGTGGCAGAGAAGGCAAGCTATAGAGAGCTTTGGTAAGTTGTTTAATTGTTGAATACAAAGCTGATCATCTGAAATATAACCCTCCCCCAATTCACAGTATAAAGTTTTTTTAAAATATGTTCATTTTCAATTGATATGCATTTTTGCATATAAACAGTCTCAGGGAGTTTTATAGAGACTTTTTGAGACGTCTCTGAGTAGAAATAGGGAGATTCACAGATTAAAAAAGTATTTTCATATAGATATTCACATGGACACATATGTGTGTATGTATATGTATGTTGTTGTCAGGTGTTACGGCCCATAGTGACCCTGTGCGCAGCAGAAGGAAGCATTGCCTGTCCTGCCCCAGCCTCACAATGGTTCCGATGTCTGAGTCCGTTGTTGCAGCCACCGTGTCGATCCATCTCACTGAGGGTCTTCCTCTTTGTCACTGCCCTTGCACTTGACCCAGCAGGTTGCCCTTCTCCAGGGACTCATCTCTCCTGACAACATGTCCAAAGTACGTAAGACAAGATCTCACCACCCTGGCCTCTAAGGAGCACTCTGGCCTTACTTCTTCCAACACAAATCAGTTGTCCTTTGAGCAGTCCAGGGTACTTTTGATACTCTTCTCCAGCACCACAATTCCAATACATTGATTCTTCTCCAGTCTTCGATAAAGAGAGACCCCGGGAATTCTATGCAAATGATAACAAACACCAGTATCAATGAGAATAGGAAGGACAAGATAAAACTCTGCCCTACCGCCACATCTAAGGAACTGCTCAGAACAATGTTTCTGAGCCCTGACCCCTCGGCCAAGGCACAACGAAGAATTGTTTCCATGAACGCACGAGGCTGATAGGCATCCCGGAGGAGGAGATCATTGGACCCTGTGAATTCTTTGAAGAGTGTGGCCAGGGCTTGCTCCAGCGGTGGGCGGATAGCTCTGATCCGAGTCACTGAGGCCAAACGCCAGGCTTGTTTGCTGTTGTTTTGTCTTGCGTTGTTCTTCACAGCAGACAGTAAGTGGCTCAGGGTCCACCATGCCCTGGTCAACCAAAAAAAAAAAAGGTCACTTCATTCAAGAAGAATGGGACCGCTTTGCCTGCCTTTGGAAGGTAGTTTCTGAGTGCAAAATTTGTCTGATCCCTGAAAATAGTCACTGTGAGGCTTTCCTTTCTTTCCTGGCTCCCTTCTCCGCATGAATTGATTATCATGAATGCTGGGTCTTGCCCGGTTGTAGACAACTAACTCGTTTCCCACACTCTACAGTTCCTGGATGGCACACACAGTGATGCCACTCAACTGTGAGCTGAAAGGTTGGAAGCCCAAGTACTGCAAATGCACCCAGAGGCACGTCGGAAGAAAGGCCTACCAATTCACTTGTGAAACGCCAGCCCTGAGACCCTCAGGAGAGTCGCGCTCCTCGGGCACCCGGGGTAAGCCACCAGCTGGAATCGACTCTGCGGCAAGGACTCTGCCTGTCCCCCGCACTGTGGCGATAAGGATAAAACCACATCTCTGGAAGGTTAAGGAAATGGCCCAGAAGCACAACAGACAGTAGGACGTTGCAGAGCAAACCGTGAGGGCAATGGGTAGGTTCAATCCCGTCCGAGGGTAGACTGCAACCCAGGTACCTCTGGGTCAACACAGTGGCAGAACACCCCCGGGAGAGGTGAATCTGCAGCAAGAGTTGCTTCTCGCTGGCCTTACAGCCGGCTGAGCTGCCGGGGTCTCTTGGGACAGAAGTAATTAGTCTTCTTCATTGTCGGGTGGAATTCATCGTGGCTGAAAGGAGGTGAGCAGACAGGGCCACAGAGGGAGAAGCGACCCTGTTCTTGGTGTGAGCAGTTCTAATCCTCCTCCTGGAGCCCTGGGGGCGCTGTGATTACACATCAGGCTGTGATCCACAAGGTCGGCAGTTGGAAACCAGCAGCCACTCTGCAGGGGAAAGGGCTTTCTACTCCCATCAGCAGCCACAGTCTTAGCAATAATGTATCATTTGTCAAGGGGTCACGAGGGTGGTAGGAGGGGGAGGGAGGGAAGAAAGAGGAGCTGATCCCAAGGGCTCAAATAGAAAGTAAATATTTCGAAAATAATGATGGCAGCATATGTCCAAATAGGCTTGATACAACTGATGTGTGGACTGTTATAAGAGCTACAAGACTTGAAAAAAAGAATAATTAAAAAATTATCCAGGGGTCATCGGGGAGGGAGGGTTGGGGAGGGAGGGGGGAAAATGAGGAGCTGATGCTAGGGGCTCAAGTAGAAAGAAAATGTTTTGGAAAAGATGATGACAACATATGTACAGATATGTTTGACATAATGGATATATGTATGGATTGTGATAAGTGCTGTAAGAGCCCCCAATATAATGATGTTTTAAAAAACAGTGGCAGCCTCAGAACCCACAAGGGCAGTTCTACCCTGTCCCAGATGAGGCAGCATCGACTGATGGCAGCGAGCTTGCTTCGGAATTTTTGGTTCAATCTCTGAGCACTAGCAGTAGGGACCACTAACAGCACCTACAGGACTGCCATTAAGCCCACGCTGTCGCCAATGCCACCCCAGCACGCGGACACCCGCTCCCCTCCACTCCCACTGGTCACTTTTGTTCATTGACTCTGTGCTCCTCGCTCCTCCTCAGCAGGACGGCATATTCACCAGTATGGAATAAAAGAGGCCCGCCTGGCAGGACCTCAGTTGTCCACCAGGATGTTTACTGTCAGCTGCACCGGTGAGTTTTTGAAGGCTGACGTTGACAGTCCAACAGAGCAGGAATTCCAATCCTATCCCATGTGACATTCGACAGAGGTCCCTGAAAGGGGTTTGCACCCTTAGCTGCTAACTGAGAGGTTGGGGGCCCACTTCCTCCCAGAGGCACCTCAGAAGAGAGGGCTGGTGATCTCCTTCCAAACAGCAGCCCATGAAAGCCTGATGGCGCACAGTGAGACTCGGATACACTTCTTGGAAGAAATACGGCCAGGGTGCTCCTTAGAGGCAAGGATGGTGAGACTTTCTCTCAGGTGCCTTGGCGATGTTGTCCGGAGAGACCAGGCCCTGGGAAAGGGCATGGTGCTTGGTAAAGTAGAGAGGCAGCGAAAACCAGGCAGGCTCCTCAATGGGATGGACTGACCCAGTGGCTACAACACTGGACCCAGCATAGGAACCCCTGTGAGGTGGCGCAGGATGGGGTCGCTGTGGTTTGGAACCGACTGGGCACCGAACAACAACAGCAGCACACCTGGGGTCTCTGGGAGTCAGAATTGGCTCAATGTCAACTGGTTGATTGGTTGGTTAATGGGTTGATTAAAGGAGTCGTTTAACCTCCCTGAGCTTTAGGCACCTTGTCTTTGAATAAGGATAGTAAACCCTATACTTCTGATTTATTCTGATAAGTCAAAAATTAATATATATTAGGGCTGGGGGAAAAATTTAAGAGAACTGACTCTGCGTTCAGATCTGGAGACAGTTGTGTGTAGGGCACCCTGGAATCTATTTTTAACATGGACTCTTGAAGACAAGGTCTCCTCTTGACCTGGAAATGTAACGTCACAGGCAAGAAACAGAGAAGGAAGCAAGACAGTGGGAGAGGATAGGGGGAGATAAGAGATGTATCCGTAAAACGTAGATGCAAAGGAAAAGTATATTTTGGGAGGCTCTACTATTACTTTTTGAAAGCCTACACATGTTCAAACATGGCTTCATTCAGAGCACCGTGCAGGAAATAAAAAGGTGTGTCGGTATATTCAGGAGGAAGAGATTCGATACAGGAAACTGCATGCTTACCACTTCTTTGGGAGAGCAGAAGGAGCAAGTCCTGGGATGGTCCTGTGGCAGTTACATAATCTCCTGCCAACCAAAGAAGGGGTGGAGTCTGGCCTGTCAATCAGGTAACAGCTTGATAACCTCATTTGGAGGCACGAAGGAGATAAATAGCTCACTGGAGGCCAGATACTCTCTCTCCGCTTTGTCTTCCCGCTGACGAGACACATGGAGCTGTGCTGGTGGCCTAGAGCCCTGGAGCTGGAGGAGCCACGTGGAGAGTCGTGGCCGTGCTGAGATGCTTCCACTGCCACTGGATCCACAAGGCTTTCCATCCACTGGCCTCTGTTCTTCCTTTGCGTGTGTTGGGTGAGCCTGTCTCAGACTTATGGGATAATATCGGATTCATGGGCTTGATCTGGACTGGGCTGAGATGTTTGCTTTATATACAATTCCTCTTTGAGAGAAAGCTCTCTCTTACACACATGGGTCTCCTTGGATTTCTCTAGTCTACCCAGACTAACACAGTGCGGTAGCAATGACTCCCAGAGCAATTCCAAACTGAAGGTTTCAAGAACCGATTCCACAGCTGGGATCCAGGGGGGAACCAGACCCAGCATACCAAAGCACCGTCTGCCTCGAACCCTGCTTCTCAATACCCAGAAAGCTGAAGGACATTTGCAGACTGCTGCTGCAGAAACCCTCACCCCGAAGAGAAAGAGAAAATAAGACGGGCTCTGTCTCCCCTCCGCCTTTCACATCCACATCGCATAATGAACAGAACTGAATGCTCATTCCCAATGCCCCTCACTTTGCAGTATGGTGTTGACTTGTGTGTGGCTTGCTGGGGTGCTGGAATCGACGTCAGAGTCACCCCTGGGGAGGAGGGGTCAGCTTCAGAGGAGCTTCCAGACTACGTCAGACTTGGGGGGGAAAAGCGGCTGGCAATCAACTTTTGAACATTAGCCACTGAAAATATTGTGGAGCGGAGCAAAACATTTTCCAACTTGCTTGCTTTGGGCAGCTCATCAGGAGGGACCAATTCCTCGAGGAGGACATTATGTTTGGTGAGAGAGGGGGCTGACGAGGGTAAGTGAGGTAGTTAGTATTTTGT